>NW_027204549.1:1072500-1387789 GCF_024711535.1 Dipodomys merriami
GGTGGAGGAGCTGCTGCTGCGACGCATGGCGGCGTCGGGGTCGCGGATGACGATGGTGTGCAGGGGGCTGGCAGGCTCCGAGCTGATGGGGCCTGGCGGGTTCTTCAGGGGCTCCAGGGTGTCCAGCACCACATCTGGCGCCTGCTTGACCGTGTTCTGCCGCTCAAGCTCCCGCAACTCGTGCAGCGCCGTGCTCATGGTCTTCTCGATGTCCTGTGGACACAGACAGCGTGCCGGTTAGTTCCAAGTGGGCAGTTCGAGGCCTTCCCTGGCAGCTCCCGCTGTGGGCCTTTGAGGGGGCGCTTACGTGGCTCAGAGGGAAGATCAAATCCCCAGGCTGGCTTAAAACCCAATGGGAGAATCTCTGCTCCCTGTCCTGCACAGGAAGTTCACTTAACAAAGACATGTCCCACGACTGGCAAGAGGGTAAGTTCTAGAGTCAAGACAGGGGTTCTAATCTTGGCTCTGCCACTTCCTTGCTATAGGATCTCAGGTAAGTTATCATTCAGAACCTCAATATCCTCATTTGTAAATCATAGATAATTACCATACCAACCTCAGAGAGTTTGGTGAATGTATGAAATACGATCTCTACAAAGAATGTGGTATGACAATATAGTCAGCACTCAGAAACAATGGTAATAATCATAGAAGCAATAATACCAAATATTGAACACCAAACCTAGACCCTTTCCACCAACACTTCTTCAGTCCTTACACTCAAAGAATAGAACTGCTACACTCAGCTCACATAGGAGGAACCTCAGATTGTTTAAATGACTTGCTAACGTCATTCAGCTAATTAGTAGCACAGCCCAATCTTAAACCATGGGAATCTGGCTCAGGTCCTGACTATTGTCAGGCATAAATGTACCATAGCATGTATGCATCAAAAATGGCCTTACAGAGGCATATGCCTATTTCACATTGTACCCCATAAAATTTTTTACAAGTATGTGTCAACTTGAAAGGTTAACAACAAAAATCTGTTGCCTATGGGAAAGTGACTAAATGTATCAGAATGTTCACAAAGTTCAGTGAAATTGGAAGAAGATGATACTTTCTTCTCTGAAGTATGATCATCTTTAAAAAAGTAGAAATTTTCAGATGCTATGAGAATTCTTACTGCCTAAAACCCCCCAGCTTGTGGTTGTATTTGCGAACTCCTCAGCATGAGGGCATTTTCAATGACAGAGATTGGCATGCCAGGCCAGCCTGGGCTCCTCAGATCACCAGGCGGCTTTGTCAGCATCCAGTTCCTAAGCTGGAAGCAGGACTGGCCCTGGAAGGTAGCACTAATCCCGGTACAAGCATAGCACCTGCTGCTGTATAACCTTGGGAGAGTCTCCACCTCCCCGTGGCTCTCAGTTCATTCACAGTGGAGATGGAATGAGAAGATGGACAGAATGAAGCTTTGGAAACTATCAGACAGTGGTTCTCCTAACCTCAGAGCCCAGACTCCTCAGCTCACGTGATGGGTTCAGGGCGGGCTCTACATCCAGCTGATGGAAAAGGAGCTGATCAGGCTGTGTGGCCTGGAGCCCAACATGGCTACTGGGGACACAATGGGGACATTGTTAAAACCGTTGCTGGCCGGCGCGGGGCCAGTCTCACTGAGAAACAGGGACTGTGAAGACCTGTTTGCTCTTCTGCAAATCCCGAGACCAACCCTGAAAGAACTGCATGAATCTGGTTTCCTGCATTCCCCCTTTCTCAGTCTGCAGGCAGCCTCTTCTGGGGTCCCCCATGGCCCAGGTTGGCCAGGGTCAGAGTTCATCTCAGTCTCTGGCTCATCCCACTGTCCTAGACTATGCTTGCTTCTTTGCTTCTTTTTTTCCTTCTTTCTCCCTTTCTTTCTGTCCTTTTTTCCTTTCTTCCCTCTCTCCCTCCCTCCATCTTTTTCTCTCTCCCTCTTTCCTTCCTTCCTTTTTCTTTTTGGGGGTACTAGGGCTTAAACTCAAGGAAGGCCTCACACTCAGCTTGCTTGCTTGGCTGGCACTCTACTACTTGAGCCATGCCTTCAGTCAGGATTTTTGCTGGTTATTTTGAAGATGAACTCTTGAAGACTTTTCAGCCTGGGTTGGCTTTGAACAGAGAGTAGCTAATATTTCAAGTGTGAACCAACAGCACCCTAGCCCTTTTACTTTAGGGGATCATCCACGTCTGCTTAGTAACTAACCTCAGCTTTTATGTTCCTCTATGATATTTCATCTCTTGCCCCAATTTTAAGAAGGAGACTTGGATCTTATCTCTCTCTCTCTCTCTCTCTCTCTCTCTCTCTCTCTCTCTCTCTCTCTCTCTTTCTTTCTCTCTCTCTATCGTTGCTGGGGATGCTCCTGAAAAGGGAGCTGATGGTCCTTTCTCTGTCTGCTACCTCCCCGCCCACAGGGACACAACTCACCACCCATAAACTGCCCTCACATTGCCTACTGCGCTGGCAGTGGAGCGCCCACTGCCCTCCCCATTCCCACCATTGTTTCCTCTGTTTGCTGGAACCCAACGGGAGCTGAAAGGTGAAACTTCCATAATTAAAATGTAATGATCACCTCCCATCTCCTACCCTAGCAAAGTATGAGCCTGAAAGACAGAAAGACAGAGAAAGGTGAGTGGAGTGGTTTAGGCAGGAGCCTGGCATTAGTGGTCAGTAGGGTGGAGAGCTGCAGGCAGTGGAGGGCAGGGCGGGACAGGCAGCCACTTCCTGCCTCTTACTTTAACGACAGTGCTGCACGTCTCAAACTGGACTTGAGATATGAAGCCTAGTGGACATTTTGAAACTGGAGAATCTGGGCTAACTCCATCCACTACACCACCTCCCCTCTAGTCTGCCATCAAGGGCTTTCAGAGTGGTGTTGAACAGGCCCACATATGTGCAGTATCCTTCTGGCTCCTTACAGTTTGCCATGAGTTCTACTTTACCTCGGTCACTGAAGGGAGCTCTTGAGTGGCGGTTGTTCGGTTAGGGGCTGTGTAAGCATCCGTGCCCAGAAAACACATTCAGCCCTCCCTAAGTGTGTTCTGTGGCTTCAGCCTGCAAAATGCTCTGCGAATAAAATTCCAAGAAGTCTGGGAGATGGAGTGGGCCCTGTCAGGACTATTGGAGATTCACAGTGCACTTCAGTAAGTTGAATGTTCTAAAAAGTCTTGCATCTGAGTCCTTCACCTTTGTCAGACCAGAGTTCCAAAAATGACTTCAGGCTCTGAACTCGTCCTCTCCCCTCACTCATGTCCTGTGGGACTTGTCTGCTGTGAGACCTACTGATAAACACTGCTCTAGACTGCACTGATTCTTCTTGTTGTTGTTCTTCAGACTGGGGTTGGAACTCAGGATGTCATGCTTTCTAAGCTGGCACTATACCACTTGAGCCACCCTTCCAGTCATGGATTTGATTTGTTATGTGAAGCAGTCTGGGCCTGGCCTTAGGCAGTTCACCCCTCACTCTGGCTGGGAAAGCTGGATGCTAATGGTGGGTGGTAGGATGTCGCTTTTTGAAAATGGAGGACCAAGCTGCCTGCCTCCTCTGCTTGACCCTTGAGCCACGGCTCTGGCCCCAGGGAGCGCTTGAGGGGTTGGAAGACTTTATGGACAGGAGTTGTAGCTGCTGATGAGTTCTCTTTCTTCTCTCTTTCTTTTCTTCCTTCTTTCCTTTCTTCTTTCTTTTCTTTCTTTTTGTGCCAGTATTGGGGCTTGAACTCAGGGTCAAGGCACTCACTGTCCCTTAGCTTTTGCTCAAGGCTAATACTCTACCACTTGAGCCACAACTCCACTTCTGGCTTTTTGCTGGTTAAGTGGAGCTAAGAATCTCATAGACTTTTCTGTCAGGATGACTTTGAACTGTGATCCTCAGAATTCAGCCTCCAGGATAGCTAGGATTCCAGGCACAAGTCACTGGTGCCTGGCTTCATGAGTTGTTGGTATGCTGGGAAGCCCTTGGAGTCCCTATCAGACCCCCTTAAAGACAAAGCTCACAAGCTCCAGCACAGAGCTCTAGGATGGGGGGGGGTCTCTGGCTGCTACCTCCTACATAGAAGATGACACCTGGAAGAGGTACATATGATCCTCTTCGATTTTAGACAGATAGAAGAGACACAGACAGACCCAGAGAGAAAGGAAACTCCAGGAACTAGTTAAACAAATCTTTAAGTATAGTTCTATTCATTTGGCAAATGTAAAAAAAAAATTATACGTATTACTCATCTAATAGAAAAAGTATCATCCTGGAAGAGCCTGGAACAAGAAATTCTTGTCTTCAACCTTCAGTTACTTAGTTCTATACCCTTTGGGTCTAAGTTCATGTCCTCCCAAGGGACTCTCTCCCTGTCTAGGTAGGATTCCTAGATCTCAGGCTCTCCTTAAAGGTGTCCAACCTAACCCTCAGTGCCAGTCCAGGGCTGTGCTATATCCCAACTGACAGCACTCTCTTCTTTATAAACGGTGAGTTCACAAGGGCAGGACTAACCACTATTGGAGGCATCACCTTGCAGCGACTGTCACCATGATCATAACAGATGTTCAATCAACATATGTCAGTAAATGAATGGAGGAATGAATGAAAGATGGGTGGATTGAATGAATGAATGACTGAATGGTAACATCTTGAGGGGAGATTTTTTTCCTATCTCTGTCATCCAACCTGGGCTCTGGCACTCTTCAGCCATGAGAACCCAAGCCGGTGGCTGCCTTCAATCAGCCTCTGAATGTACAGAAAGACCGGGCTAGGGGCGGAAGCCAGCTCACTGACTCCTTTTCTGTCTTAGCCTTGAGGCTGGCAAAATCTGCTGTGATTCCTCTCGGGGCCGTTCCCACCCGCTGCCCCTGGGGCCTTGTTGACTTGGCTGCTTTCTGCTGGCCCTTACTTCTGCCAGGGCCTCGGCCTCCAGGGACTTGTGGTCCCCCAGGCTGCTGTGCCGGGTGGAGCCGCAGGTGGACCTCATGGAGTGCCCTTCTGAGAGCGCCTTCTTGTCAGGGTAGTTGATGCTGCCGGCGCTCCCAAATGTTGCCATCCTCCTCTTCTCGGGGCTCTCGATCCGCCCCCGGGTGAGGGGGAGTTTGTGGGGGCTGCTGGGGCAGGCGGCAGCTCGGGGTGGTGTGTCTATGCTGGGGCCCAGGCCCCGAGGTGGGCTGTGGGTGTCTCCCCCGCTTCGACGCCTGGGGATGGCCGCTCCGTCTGACCGTAACCGCACTCTGCAAAGGACCAGGGGTTGGGAGGGGCACGGAGCACAAGTCAACCCTGGACATCTTGGCATGGGCCAGCCAACCCCCTTGCTGTGGCTACATGCTAGTCTAGGGAGGGGTACAGTGAAGCCTCGTTCAGCCAGACTGCACAATGCGGCAAGGGGAGGGCTGGGTGGCACCTGCTGGCCATAGCCTGAGGACGTGGGACTTGTGCCCAGGAAGCGGGCAGCTCTGGCTCCATGCCACACACTGCACTGGCGCTCGCCTCCTCTCAGGGAAAGTCAGGTTGGGAGAACTTCACCCTGGAAGGCTTTGGTGATGGTCAGTTGGGGTGGAAGTTTTTCCGGACATAGCCACGATTCTGGTGGGAGTCCAGTGGGGGTTCTAAGTAGTCTGAAGCATCGAGGCTTGACTGTACCAAAAAGCCACCAGCATCCTGTGAACAGGGGGTGGCACATTCCCTGGGAAACCAAACCTATTCACTGTTGCCACTGATCCCCCCCGCCCCCGCCCCCAGGCTCCCCAGATGGGGGAGGCTTTTCCCGATCCTGGAAGACTAGTCATTTAAGAGTCCTGGCATGTGGATTGGGATGGCTTTCCGGCTCTGATAGGTGTGTATGGAGGCAAGCCCTATCCCACGTCTGCCATCTGCCTTCCTGTGCTCTTTTGCAGATCCATTCTACTCATCTTCCACCTTGGAGTGGGTTTGAAAACTCCTTGAGGAGAAAGGATTTGGGGCAGGGAAGGGGAATCTGGAAGTGAGGCAGGGGAGGGATGGTGTGTTGGGAATGGAAGGTGACTGGGACCTAAGTTCAATGTGGTCAAAAACACTTTAGACCCTATCCCCCCCAGCCAAGCTTAGCAGGCCCATGGATGCCCCAACAGGACCAAAGCACAGGAAGGAAGAAGCATGGAGAAAGAACATGAAAGGAAGAGATGAGAGGGGGAAGAGGGAGAGGACAAGAGAGGCAGGAGAAGACACTGTCCTTCCAGGAGCTGGGGAACCATGACCTTCTTGTCTACCATTCCCAGCCTTCTATTCCCTTCCTTGGATCCTATCATCTGGCAGCGTTCTGAACTGAACAGAACATGCCGAGAAGAGACACCAGGAGTTACGCTGAAATAAACTCATACATGGATGTTACCACTGGTTTATCTGGCTCTTCTGCAAAGACCTGCACATGAGGACTAGTCACATAACCCTTCCATGGGTGGAAGCAGAGTATGACATTTTGAGTCCAATAATAAAAGCAATGAGAGACTATCAGTGTTTTTTGTTCTTTTCCTTCTCCCTCCCTCCCCCCTCTCTTCATCCCATTCTCTCTCTCTCTCTAAATATATATATATATATATATATATATATATATATATATTTAAAATCAGTTTATGATGGACCATAACCTGTCCTCAGAATAATAGGCACAGATACTTCTTCGTAGAAAGGTCATGTGACTCAGCCCTGCCCTGTGGGGTGTGAAGAAACTGACAGATTTTCTCCGACCCAATAAGTGGGTAGAGTTGAGTATCAATTTCCCTCCCACATGAGTAGGTGTGAGTTCTCTGTTTATGTAATATATTTCAGGAAATATATGAGCTACTTTACATTTTTTAAGATACGTATAACAACTCAGGTCTTTAACAGAAAGCTGGGAAAAGGTGTAGAGAAGGGGGGAAAAATATGCCAATTTCTCTCTTACTTACATCATCATCATTGTTACTTTTTTTGAGGCAGAGTCTCACTATGTAGCCCAGACTGGCCTGTCATTATTAAGTAAAAAGCTTCGAGTTCCCTAAGTTCATCTTCCCTTTTCCTTCTCCACCCCCTACCCAAACAAAGTCAGCTCATTTTGGACTTGGCTCTCTGAGCCGGGTCCAGCCAGCCCACCCACGTCACAGCTGTGGGAGCAAAGGGCTACAACAGCCTCCTCCTCTCATTGCCACCCTCTTGCTTCTCTCAACTCAGACACACCCACAAGGCACTGACAGGAAAGAAAAAAAATGAACCCGCATTTCCTACCGGCCCATCACCCCCCCAAAGCCATAATCCGAGATGTGCTCTGTGGGAGACTGGAGGTCATTCTTGGAGGAGGCCTTGTCATCCAGCAGAGGCCCACTGCTGGCCTCGCTGTCAGCCTTCTGGCTCAAGCTGTCAGAGAAGGCATCGTCCCTGGTGAAAAGAGAGACATGAATCATTGGAGACTCCTCCCTCCACACCAGCTCCTCCATCCAAGGCTGGGGACCAAGTGAACACCACCCCCGCCCCCATGTGGCGATCTGTGCCTGATGCTCGAACCACCTTTCCACCATGCGTGCCCACTGCAAGGCTCCTGGAGCCCGTCTCTTGCAAGAGACACTCTTTTGTCCCACCAACTCATGGCTACTTTCCTCCCCCTTCTCTAGTTTGTTCTTTTCTGAATGTGTCTGTGCTAGGAAAAGCTTTGTACTGGAGACACAGGCTGGAGACATGTGGGATTCTGCAAACTGGGAAGAATTCAAGTCTCTAAGACTCCATGGAGCTACATGAGAAGTGGTTCAGGACTGAGTGAGGAAAGAAGAGGTGTGTCCTTTAGTCACTGTCCCATCTAAGGGGCGGGACAATTGCGAGGGGATCTCAAGCTTCTTGAGGTGTTCTGCTAGCCTCCTTCCATAGCTCTCTCCCTTCCAGTGACTTGTTCATGGTGTCAGAGGCTTCGGGATCCCCACTACTATGACATTCCTCATACTGTCTGCTTGGCCTTGGCCTTTGTCTTGTCTTGGCCGTTCCTTCTGTCATGAAAGCACAGGCTTTTGGTCCCTTTCTGTGAGGCTTAGCCCAGCAATGGCTTCCACGACCAATCTGCCCTGAGCAGGGAATGTGTGCACAGGAGGAGACTTCAATGGCCTCCAAAGGAATGGGGACGTGTCAACTGTCTGAGATGTTCTATAGGGTTAGGTATTTGGGAAGCACACAATTTTTAACCCTTGAAATGATGAGGTACTCTATTAACTGGAAACAGGGTGTGTTTGTTTCAGCACATCTCCTGAGAGAGCCACATCTGGAGTAAGAACAGTGGGCAGGGAAGAGATGGAAAGCTGTCACTGGCCACTGGGAAGTAGAGGAACAGGGGAAAATCCACTGGGTGCTAAGAACCATGGAGGGTGATGAAGGTTGTGGGAACTGACTGATGGATCTGGGTTGTGGCCAGGGGCAAATGAGCAATTCATATTTGTTTTTACCATTTAGGGGATGTAACAACCTTTTCTTACAGAACATTAAGCGTACTGTATCTGGGAGAACAAATGACCAGCATTCAGCCTAGTATTTCTCATCCACTGCCTGTTCCAGACATTACTAATCTATCACCACATTCTTCCAGAAGGCTCCAATTCCCACTCACATGTCTTGTACAACTATGTACTGATGAGGGATGAGTCCATCCACACCGTTGTGCCGACCCTCCCACCAGTCCTCTGAGGCACGGTGGTAGAGGAGCAGGGAGGCCCCCTTCTTGAAAGACAGCTCACGAGGGGACCGACCCACATAGTCAAACTTGGCAATGGCCTCGATCTGCTCCACTTCTGGAAGGAAATCAAGTGAGAGAACGTCCGTGAGGTCAGAAGAGGGACAGCCCAGGAATCTCCATCACATGGCCCTGGTTTCTATGGAGAAGGACAGGGAGTGTGTCTGGTAAGAGCAATGAATGAACCAGGCCTTGGGATGCTGGATCCACTTTCCAGCGTGACCTCTGACAAGCCATCAGATTCCTCAAAATGGCTAGTACGAACTGGGAATACTGGATTTTCCATTGCCCCTCTTGCTCTCAATATTTTAACAATTATTAAAGTCCATTTTAATAAACTTCTTTTCCTTTTACACTTTAGAATAAGTTCTGTTTCTGTTTCCACAAGCCCTTTCCTCTTTGTCCACTTACAATACTTTCAGTGTTTTTTTTTTAAAACTTCTGAGAGGTCAAATAGATGGCACATGGGCAAAATGTGGCATGTAATTTTTAAGGGTTCCCAGAATTTTCAAAGTTCACCATTTTGTACTGTGTTCCCTCAAAATTCATTAAATTGAAGCCCTAACTCAATGTGATTATATTTGGAGACAGGCCCTTTAATTAGGTTAAAAAAGAAAGAAAGAAGGAAACTGGGGTACTGCTCAGCAAGTTCCAAATGTGCAGCCCTAATCCAATAGCACTGTGCCCTTTTAAGAAGAGGAAGACACACTAGCCATCCCTGTGCATAAATGGAGACCACTGGTGGCAAGTCAGGGAGAGAGGCCTCTCAGAAACTAACCCTAATGCAGCTCCTTGATCGTGGGTGTCTAGTGTCCAAAACTATGAGGAAGTTAGTTGCTGTTTAAAGCCTAGCTGTGGTTAACCAATCTGTGGTTATTTTGTTTTGGCAGCTCTAGCAAATGAATACATGCATCCGTAGACTTTATTGTGAGAGAGGAAGAATTCCTTGGGTCATAGTTTAAACATAACTGCCCATAGAACATTTATTCTTGGGTCAAGGACAGTCTTGATCAGTTTAAGCAATGGGCTAATGGTTTTTTTTGCTGTCATTTTCTGTTCATATGACCTAAAGCAGGTTAAGACTATCTGAGTTCAAGTTCTCTCTTAGGAACTGAATGTGAAAGTCCATCTATCAGTCTTGCCTTTTCTCCAGCTCCTAGAAACCACTGGAAAATGTTCTTCTAACATAAGTGCTTTCAACATTGCCTGGGGTTATCTCAAGAGGGAAACACAACAGCCAAGTAAAGAACTTCTAAATAATGAGTTGTTAAAAGTAAAACTATATGGTCAGGTGCCAGTGACTCATGTCCATAAGTCTAGTTTCTTGATTGGCTGAGATATGAGATATGGTATGAAGCCAGCCTGGGCAGAAAAATCTGTGCAATTCTTATCTTCAGAAGCCAGAAGCAGAGGTGTGGCTTAAGTGGTAGAGCACTAGCCTTGTGTGAAAAAGAGAAGTGAGAGTATGAAGCCCTGATTTCAAGTCCTACAGAAGACACACAAAGAGGAGCAAGGGAGGATGTGCCTAGACTGTGTAGGACCATTCCATGACCACTACCAGCCCTCGGCATGTGTGCCTGCATGAAAACCTTCCTATGTAAAATAAAAGTTAAATGTTGTATGATGTAAAAGCAAATACAGTCCAGAGTGGATACTGTAATTATTTTCTCTCCCATATTTAAAAGAATGAGATCTGAGGATTGTGGTTTGAAGCTAGCTCGGGTAGGAAAGTCTGTGAGGTTCTTATGTCCAATGAATGGCCAAAAAGCTAGAAGCAGAAGTGTGGCTCCAGTAGTAGAGTGCCAGCCCCAAGACAAGCACAAAAATAAAGAATGAACCATTTCAGTGAGATCCTTCAAATGCTGTGGGCCCTTGGCAGTGAGCTCAGTCTTCCTGCAGATGTGTCAGGACTGCTCGGAAGGATGGCTGTGCTGCCTTGGGGAGCTGGGCCCTGTGTGGGCCAGCACTGTGGGCGGCCTGAAGCACTATGGGGGGTCTCAGGTTAGGTGCTGGGTCTGGAAATTGCTCACTTACCTTCATCACTGGTGTGCGGCTCCGTGCCATTGTCATGGTCCACCTCATCGATGGTGCCTGGCTCGCTGTGTGGGCTGTCACTGCAAATGAACACAAGGAAAGGACTTGTCGGGAGGCCATGCACCCTCACACTTCCCTTGGCCTTCCACGGGTGTCATCCCAGGGCTCCTCTGGGGCCCACTCGGGACAGGACTAGAAGCACCTCATCTTGTCTTTTCTATGTGACATCCACTGCTCCTAGTCCCTTGCAGAGTAGCTTCCTGAATACCTCCGTCAGGCCTGTGCTAGCCCTGGCATTTGTCAGGGTATCTTCTAGGTGAAGGCTGTCATTCAGATGAGTGTGTCCCCCAAAGTTCATGTGTTGGAAATTTCATCTCCAGTGTAACCATGTTGGGAGGTGGCTCTAAGCAAAGGAATGGATGGCTATTGTGAGCACAGGAGTGGATTACTTAGCATGAGGGGACTGGATTAAAAGTGACTCTGACCAACTACCCTGTTCTGAGTCACTCACCCTTGCACTTTCTTGCCCTTCTGCCTTCTGCCCTGGGATGCTGTAGCAGGAAAGCCCTCACAAGGCACTGCTGCTAGCTCTTGACCCTCTACCTTCCAGAATCCTGAGCTATAAAACTTTCTGATCATTATAAATAACCCAGTCTCCAGAATTCTGCTGTAACAGCACAGAATAGATGACAATTTCCTCCTATTCAGAAAGCTCCTGATGGCAATGGTAAAACCTTGCGTGGACCAGAAAGGACCCCTGAAGTACTGAGAGTCGGTTATCCTGTCCTGCCTCCTTGTCTTACAGATGTGCTGACACATCCCATGAAGAGGTGGAACCAGGGCTGCCTCATCTTCCATGTATAATACACAGGCCAATCTAGGTGGTGGGAACACCCTGGACGATGTGACGATGTGTCATTCGTGTACTGGGACAATCTCTACCCTGCTGTTAGATTATAAGCTTCTTGAGGCCAGAATTCATTCATGTGGTCATTTGATCAAGGCCAACACTTAAGGCCAGCACTCAAGCTTTTTCACTTAAGGCCAGACACATCACTTGAGCCACAACTCCACTTCTGGCTTTTTGGTGGTTAATTGGAGATAAGAGTCTCATGGGCTTTTCTGCCCAGGCTGGCTTTGAACTGCAGTCCTCAGATCTCAGCCTCCTGAGTAGCTAGGATTATAGGTGTGAACCATTAAGTGGGTTCTACTTTATACCATGTGTTAAGTAGGAGGAATGCTTTGATAGGTCAGGTGGACAAGGTCCTGGGCCTCACTGCTCCCATTCTAGAAAATAGGACAAGGAAACAAGCTAGTGGATTAAACACGTGTCAGCTGAAATGATGTGTGGTAGGAAAGAAATGAGCCAAGGGGACCTATATAGAGGGTCAAGAATGGCTTCTCAGATGAGGGGATGTTTGCCATGTCAAGTGAAGGAGTATAAGCTTTCTGCTGAAGAATTCTCCTATCCCCTGGATAAGGTCATAGCCTCATCTAACCTGTGCAGCCCCCTGACTCTCAATTCTCAATCCTCCACACCCCAGCCAAACAGAGCAGCTTTTCAAATTACCAAATGTTCCAGGCCTAGAACTTTCTTCCTCCAGTCCTCACTGAGTGGCCCCAGTTTACCCTACTGCCTTAGTGCAGTCTTTACTTTCTCTAAGAAGTGTGCCTTGGGCTGGCCCTGGACCTCACTTCTGGAACTACCTGTTCCTGCTCCATCCCTGCAGCCCAGCCAGGACTCAAGACACAACCAGAGCTTGGGAACCACTGTGCTGGGATCTTTGCCAAATCTACCTTTCTTTCTTTCTTTCTTTTTTAATTGTCAAGGTTATGTCCAAATGTACCTTTCTTGACTTTCATAACTCCTCCAAAATGACCATATAATGGGGGTTTTCCAGTCTCATGAAAAATGAATGGGATTGAGAAAAGTATGGTTATTGCACATTGTTCTTTGGGAGGCAGGATCTGCAGATCCCTTGTCAGAACACGTTATATACAATTGTACCAGCTATTGTGCCAAGAAAACCAGTGACGGTGGTAAAATGTGTGGAAGGTTCCCTTTGTGCATTAGGGATGCATTCTACATGTTTAGTGTTTCTGTGACACAAAAGGGGTGGACTTTCTCTGTGGGGCCCCCAATGAGTGCACAGAGCCCTGATCGGACATCACTACAGCTCAGACATATGTGCACAAGGTCAGAGGGACCGGAATTCACCTCCCTTCTTTGAAGCAGGTATCCAAATCGGTTCACAGAACTAAGGCAATTCCAGAATTAACATTAATCAAAAAACAAATTCTGGATCTGTATGGTGGTGTACTCCTATAATCCCAGCACTTGGAAGGCTGAGACAGAAGATTCTTGAGTTTGAGACCAGCCTGGGAGATTTATATAAATGGAGACCTTTTCTCAGTAGACAAAACAAAAACCAAACTTTCTGGTGGTGCATGCCTATGATCCCAGACTGGGAGATGGAGACAGGACTGTGGTCTGATCCAAGGCTGGCCCAGGCAAAAGTATTAGACCCTATTTCAAAAACAAACTAAAAGCAAAATGGCTGGGGATGTGGCTCAAGTGGTAGAGCACTCATCCAGCAAACATGAGGCCCTGAACTGAATATCCATACTGCAAAAGTAGGGTGGGGGAGGGGGAGAAAGGTTAAAAAGGAGAACCTGGGGAAACCTTGTAGGAACCTGGGAAAGTAGACTTGAATATGCAGCTGGGTACTGTAGTTGTGTATCATCCTAGGAATAAAGAAACAGCAGCAGCCTTTGGTGGGTCTCTCTTGCTTATATGCTGAGTTTCAGGTTTTGACTGCATTTCTTTTCATGGAGTCTTCTTTTTTAATTAGAAAATTTAACTGATACATACGAGCACAAAATTGTACATATTTATGGAGTATCATGTGATGTTACACCCTGTGTAACAAAACTCTTGGGGGTAAATGTAGCTACTTAAACAGTTATCCTTTTCTTTTCTTCTGGTATAGGAGAGGGTATGTGGGTATTGGGGATTGAACCCAGAGTCTCAGGCATACTAAGCACCAAGTCCCTTTATCAGTTTTTAATGATGACAGATTCCTTCTCTCTAGGTTTCTGAAGCAAATACCTAGACTCACCTCTTGGTTGAATCTTCAGTTTTTTCCTGCCTGCACATATTAGGCTAGACATGGTTCTGAAAAGGTTTTAAAGTAGATCTAAGACCAGGTGTAGTCTCAGGCAACATGGAAGTACCCAATGAGTGATAGCCGACCTGGAGTAGAACACTCCAGAATCAAGCTCACTTTGTGCAGAAGAGGGAAGTCCTGGGTGGGAGGTGATGCTGGTGGGAAGTGTCACTCTTACTTCTGAGTGATTACAGGGGATGGTTCCTTCCTGAGAAGCCTGGCCAGGCCCAGCAGGCCAGCGAGGGCGTTACCTCTCCACACTATTGTCTTGACTTCACCAGACCCAATGGCAGCACAAAGCACATCCCAGGCCTGTGCTGGAACATTTGGGAAGGTGAAGCTCCCCCCCCCTCCCTCCTCCCCACTGAGGCTTCTCAGAGAATGCACTACAAAGCTGGAGCTGCTGGCCGCCTTCTTGCAACCATCGAGGGGAAGACTGAGAATGAAGCCAGTACAGAGGAAAGCAAAGCTAATGGGTGGGGATTGCAGACAAATCCTGATAATAAGAGTTAAGTCCCGGGCTGGGAAGGTGGCTCAGTGGAAGAATGCTTGCCTTGCATGCATGAGGCCCTGGGTTCGATTCCTCAGCACCACATAAGCAGAAAATAGCCGGAAGTGGTGCTGTGGCTCAAGTGGTAGGGCACTAGCCTTGAGCTGAAGAGCTGAGGGGCAGTGCCCAGGCCCAGAGTTCAGCCCCCACAACTGACAGAAAAAAAAAAAAAGAGTTAAGTCCCCAGATCCACTCACACCGGACTTCTGTTTGACACAGACATGTTGTGTTTCTATTCCCTGTAACCCATGGACTCTTGATGAATGTACCTTCCTTTGGTGTAAGGCTGTATGAAGCTCAAACGAGAAAATGCATGTGGAACTATAGACTTTAAAGCAGTCAGGACTTGTAGGGGTGGGGACTTCTCACTGGTGAGCGATGATGAGAATAACATTAAGAGGCATAGCATCTTACCAATATTCTTCCCCTCCAGCCATGCATTTTTCATATACGGGTCCCTCTAGCTCCCGGGGGCTGGGGAAGATGGCTTCATGATGGATGATGATGGTTTTGATGACTTCATTGACGTGTGCCTGGCAGGACACAGGGTCCTGTCCATCAGGGATGTGCATGAGGGTGGGCCCGAAGCAGATGGCCAGGTTGTAGGGATCCATCATGTTCTCGTCGCTATACTGGGAGAGGCTAGGAGAAAGCAGGTACCCACAAGTCACCTGGGAGAGGCCAATCCCTCATGTTTCCTGTCTTTTGAAGGGAGGACTCTATATTCAAATCCAGGATGGTTCATTGTTCTGCTTTGAACACAGTAACATCTGCAAACGCTTCAGGACACCCCCTCCCAACAAGAGGAGGTCAGGGATAGTCAAAACAGGGGCCCCTCAGCAAGGCACTCACTGGTTGAGGAAAGCGAAGAGGTATCTCATGACCACGATGACCACACGGGGCAGGGTGATGAGGATTTGCTGGATCTGGTGCACCCTCTCAGCTGGGCTTTCCAGTTCTGTAACATAAACGGGTTTCAGGGTGCTGGTCATCTTCGGAGGGCAAAGCAGCAGCTATTCGCTGTCCCACCTTCCACGTCAGTCCCCAGTGACCAGCTGGATCGTTCTCATTTAGAGCATCCATACAGAATTCTGGCTTGACAATCAAAATGTCACAGCTCTAGGCATAGGAGGGGTTAGAGGCATGGTCTACTTAGAGCCAATCAGAATTGATCTTCATGACTTCCAGTGGAGAAAACCTAACAAAAGCCAAACCCTTGAATCTGGGTAGAGTGAAGTCTGGATAGTTGGGGGCTGCAAGAAAGGAGGGTTTTTGTTTGTTTGTTTCCATGGGCCTTTTTTTCCCCTCTCAAGGCTAGTGCTCTATCCTTTGAGCCAACATCTCTCCTTCTAGCTTTTCTGTGTGAGTAATTAGAGATAAGAGTCTCACAGACTTTTCTGTCTTAGCTGGTTTTGAACCATGATCCTCACATCTCAGCCTCCTGTGTAGCTAGGATTACAGGTGTAAGCCACTGGCACCTGGATAGATATATTTATTTTAAAAGGAAATTTTACCTTAATCTGTTCATGAGAAATGGGGATCAATACCCCAGTTAGGAGGTGCATAAGTTCTCCCTTATCTGTAGAGTCAAAGGCGTTCTGAGGATGTCTGAAATGGCAGGGAGTATCAAACCCCATAAATCCCGTATCCCCTTATTTGCATCTGCCTTTGACAACATTAGGCACAGGAGTAATGATAACTGTAGCTAATGGTAGAACGATGTTAACTCACTGTAATAAAAGTTTTTGAACAATGAACTATTTCTGAAATTTTTCACTAATTATCCTCATACTGCAGTTGACTCAGTAACTAGACTTAGAAATCAATACCACAGATGGGGACAATTGTACAACAAAAGCAACCAAAACTATAGTTAACCAAATTATAGGTAGTCATTGTTGCCTACCAAGTTTCCAGAGACTGAGCCTGGCTCTCTGTGTTCAGAAGGGAAGTTGGCATGTATGTGTTATGTCTTCTCTTTGGTATAATCACAGGGTTGGAAAGAAACTGAGAATAGACTTTCTCATGCTGTGACTTGAATTAGGTAATGTCCTGGTCATGACCTGTGCTAGAGACTGACCTTCTTGTCCACTCAGGGCTCTACATAGGAAATGGATTACTGGGTTTCTGGAAACACTGAATGAATAAGAGACATGGAGTTCAGACTAGACCTTTGTGGTCTGGGATTCTCAGGTCGTAGGTTAAGGTTGCAGCAGATCTAGAAAGACGGGCAGGAATTAGTGGAGGTGACAGATGGGCACAGGCAGGGCCTTGGCACAAGAGCCCAAGAGCACTCAGGCCTCTCTCTCCCTTTGTCAACTGTCGACATGCTCCTGACTGCAGATAACTCACCAAGTCCCGGGAGAAGAACAGCAGTGAAACTGAGGTGGACTAACTCTTCTCTAAATCCAATACAATATGCTCAAACTAAACGTTTATTTTAAAAGTATTTCCTCCCCAAAAGTGCTTTGGATCTGAGCATCTTATAGCCAAGACGCCTTGAGGTCAGTCCCCACTCCCTGAAGCCTGCTCTTCCTGACTTCATGCACAGAAACACAACTGTCAAGAAGGGCTCTTGTGCTAACAATGTAACTTATTCCTACCATTCCCTTGCCTGCTCACCTGACCCCCAGACCTTGTGTGGTTCCCCATCCCCCAAGGTAGAAAGCTCTTCCACCGCTTGCTCCATCTAACTTTCCCTCTTGCACGATGCACAGGTCAGGACACCCTTCTGCTGGTTCCAGTGGTCTGTGTCCCTAACTTTTCCCAGGATTCCCTGTGTCCACTGCTAGAGACCCTGCTCCCATGCCTCCCTTGGGTCCAGTCCCCAAAACTGAGCCTCACTCTGCTTCTCACCTAAGCTCTTCTGTATCAGGCTTCTGTCATATCCATTGGCCTCTCCTTGCAAACCACAGCTTGGTTCTAAGGTCTGTGAGGATAAAGGCCACACTTTCATGACATCCTTCCTTGATGCCTGGCACAGTGATAAGCCAATAGTGCAGCTTCAATAAAGCTTCATCGAGGCCAGGAGCCAATGGCCCACACCTGTAATCCTAGCTACTCAGGAGGCTGAGATCTGAGGATCGCAGTTCAAAGCCAGCCCGGGCAGAAAAAGCCGTGAAACTCTTATCTCCAATAAACCACCAGAAAACCGGAAGTGGTGCTGTGGCTCAAGTGGTAGAGCACTTGCCTTGAGCTGAAGAGCTGAGGGACAGTGCTCAGGCCCTGAGTTCAAGCCCCAGGACTGACAAAAAAAAAAAAAAAAAAAAAAAAAAGCATCATCGAGGATGTGATGGTTCCACCTGGGAAATACTTACTAATAGTAGATATCAAATCTTGAAACCTTTCCTTAGGAAAGAGTGGGTTTTCCAGTCCTCGGAAATACAGTTTTAAAACACCAGCTACTGAGTTGATATCTCGCTCGTTCTGATCATCCACAAGGGGGTCTTCACCTGTGGAAATGGGAAATGAGGCAGCTTTAGGTTGGGGAGAAGGTAGAGGATATACAGATAGCAGATCAGGTGACATGGCCACCTGTACTGGTGGAAGGTAAATGGAACAAACCTCCCAACAATGGCTCCTCTCTCCTCCTAGATTTTAGTTTCCTCTGAAACTTCCTCTTTAAAAATGTTCAACTCTTCAGAAAAAATTTAAGAGTAAAACAATACACATCCACCATACTTCTTGCCAAATTGGCATACTCTCTTTCCCCCTATTTATATTCACCATGGCTCAATAATTTGAAAATATTTGTAGACATCACAACACACTGATCCCATTTCTCTTAAGAATCAGTACAGTCTCACACAACCACAAATAGCATGATATACCCAGGGAAACGAACAATCTGTTCCAAATGATGTCTCACATATAGTCTACATTCAAACTTTCCCCAATCATCCTGCAAAGTCTTTATAAAATCTTGTCAAATCTAACTTCCAATTAGGGTCCACACTGATTTGAATAGTGTTCTTTTGCTGATCATGTTTCTTTTACTTTAAGGGCAAAACTAGGCTCTGACATATTTGTTTGTTACATTTGTGTTTTATAATATTAAATCTTGCCAAAGAGTTCAGGTCAGTTATCTCATAGAATTACCCAAATTTTTGTTTGTCTGATTGTTTCCCCATAACTCAATATGGGCTAAATATTTTTGGCAAGATGCTACATGGGTGGATGGCCAAAACGGGATCACAAGCAAGATGGCGGCGGAGTGTATCTCTCTTCATGGATGTTCCTTATTGAATAGCTACTCTTATACTAACCCTCCTGCAGAATCCCTACTGCATCACACGGGTTTGGTTCCATCAGTATTCCACAAACTCACTGGCAAGTGTCTACCGGGCTGGAGGCACTGTGCAAGGTCATCCAAGGGATTCATGGCAGGGCCAAGGAGGTCTGTATGATGGGGTGAGCCTGGGAGGATGGAGCCATGAAGGTTCCAACCTAGTCATTTCCTCCCCACAAAGTTTTCCCTGGCTTTGCTCTTCCTCCCCACTCCACCCTAGGTGAGTGAGGGGATCCCATAGTACCCAGTGTTTACTTAAACTCTGTACCCATTAGGAAAATTGTTTATGAATTTGGTCTCCCCACTAGTAGAGATGGATTGGCTGATTTCTAGGTCCTGGGCTATTACCTGTACTGTAGAGGGCTCAAAGAATGCTTGCTTGCTGAATTAATGAATGAATAAATGCCCAGGGAGAGTATGGAGCAGGGGAAGTCTGGGGTCCTCTGGTTCTAAGTGCTTAAGATTTTGGAGTGGACTTCAGAGCTGAAGTTCACTGGGTTCTTGGGAGGCTACTGGGCATCACATTGAGCCCAATCTTGCTCTTAACACCCAGAGTGTATGGGGTGCAGAGGGTCCATGCCGGTGATGCAGAATGCTTTCCCCAATGATGGATGGAGCTGAGAGGACTAGACTGGGAGGCAGAGAGTTGGCTAAGAAGGCAGCGTCTCCAGGAGAAGTGAGATAATAGGGAGAGTCCTGTGGGTGAAGCCCCAGGGAAAGGCTGGCTCAGAGTACAGCCAGCAGGGTAAAGGCATACACCTCATGAGTCTGAAGAAACTCACCTGAAAGCATTGATAACAAAGTGTTTTCTTACCTATTGGGATGTGTTGCTAGAAACTGGGCTTTGTTTTCTGGGCCACCCAAAAAAACAAGATAGAGGATTCAAACTGAAGAGGGACAGACTATGGATCTTTCCAAATTGTTGGAAAACTGGCAGCAGTGATACAGTATTGTCTGGGATAGATATGATGAAGTCTCCTTTCCTCCACTGGCACATGAACATGGACTTGCTAAGGCTATGCTTTGTTCTAAAATCAGGGATCAAGACATCTGAACTTGTTTTCTTGGATAAACATGCATGGATTTCCAGTTTTACTGTAAGCAGAGAAAATAAGCACTGTGCAGAGAAACACAGATGTGTAAGAACTCATTTTTTCCTGGCACAGTGGGGCCTTCTTCTGTATGAACACTGTCATGGGCCAACTGTCCCCATCAGGGCCTCTGAGACAAGGGAGGCTACATTAAGTAAACCATACGAGCCTGTCCTTGCCCTTCACTTCCAATAAGCTTTCATGTGCTTGGCCAATCAAAGTGGGGACTCGGGGGAGAGGGGAATATATGGTCTCTTCCTCACAATGTGTAGTTGGCCAAAAACCACTGTATTGGGGGAAAAAATGAAGAAATTCACTTGGAGTCATCTTGGTTTTTTCAACTTTCTCAGATACATCAATATCTCTGAGCTCTGCACAAGGCTGTCTTCCAGAAATGACGGGAACGTACACTAGAGAAAGTCACCCACCAGCAGCTATAGTCCAGATGAAGCAATGGACCACAAGTGTTTTTTATTTGGATCCTTTTTTAAAATTTTGGAATATTTGCATATACCTAATGAAGGATCTTGGAGATGAGACCCAAGTCTCAACATAAAATTCATTTATAGTTCATAACCCCCTTTATATATACATATATAACCTGAAGATTTGATGGTATCTTTTAACACACCTACATAGAAACTGTGATCTATCTCACGGAGCTAGGTGGTCAACTTGCCATTTGTACGTCATGTTGGTAATTCCATGTTTTAAACTCTGGAATGTTTTGGATTTGAGATTTTTGGATTAGGGATACTCAAGTTGTAGTAATAAGTAAAATAGGAGTTAGTTTTTTATAAGAAAGCAAAAAGATTTTGATATTTTCCATTACCTGTGGTATAAAATAATCCTGCTGTGACTCATTTCAGGCTACCAGGGTAAAGTCACTGACGGTGAAATGGGAAAAGAGATGTGTGTATTGGCTCTTGAAAACCACTGTGAGCCAAGGGTTCTATGCACCACAGGCTCTAAAACCTGTGTTAACACACACACACACACACACACACACACACACACACACACACACACACACACACACACACACACACACACACACACAGCCTCCTCCCTCCACCTGCCACACAGCTTGAGACAGCCAGTCACACCCACCTCTCTCAAAGGAATTTTTTATGTCATTCACTTCAACCTGAGACCCTGGCACTCTGAAGATCCCCTGTTGTTGGAGTCCTAAAAAGAAAACAAAGGAAAAAAAAACCCATCAATGACATGAGACTTGAGCTCAGCAGCTCACTGGGGACACTGGAGACTCTCCAGGCTTGTCTCTTTTTTTCCCTTCCTTTCTTTCTTCTTCTTCTTCTTCTTCTTCTTTTTTTTTTTTTTTTTTTTTTTTTGGTGGGGGGCAGTCCTGGGGCTTCTTTTCTACCACTTAAGCCACAGCGCCACTTCTGGCTTTTTCTCAGTGGTTTACTGGAAGTAAGAGTCTCAAGACTTTCCTGCCAGGGATGGCTTCAAACAGCAATCCTCAGGTCTCAGCCTCCTGAGTAGCTAGGGTTACCAGTGCCACCAGTGCCCGGCTCAGGCTTATCCCTTTCTACTTCTTTCCTTTACAATGGAGCCATTCCTAATAGAGATACCCTGGCAGCAGCTCGAACATGGCCTTGACAATGAACTACAGCTACCCAAATACTCAGACACACACTGCTTCCATGTCTGTGACTCCCTGACCTGGTTTGAAGGCCAAGACCATGAGTCATTTCTTTTTTTCTTTCTTCTTTCCACCCCTGGTGCCAATCCTGGGGCTTGAACTCAGGGTCTGTGCTCTTGCAGTCCCCGAGCTTTTGTGTTTAAAGCTAGTGCTCTACCACTTGAGCCACAGTTCCTCTTCTGAGCTTTTTTCTTTTTGAGATTAATCGAAGATAAAAATCTTATGAACTTTCCTTCCCAAGCTGGCTTTGAACTGCTATTCTCAGATCCCAGACTCCTGAGTAGCCAGGAATAGAGGCAGAGCCACTAGTGCCCAGATAATGAGTCATTTTAATCAACATCAGTATCTTTCCTTCATTCAGAAAAGGTTTTCCTTCAAGAAAGGTACTCCAGTCTGGGAATCCAAGAGTTTGAAGAAGATTGAATTAAGAAAAAAGTTTGTACTTAATTTTACATGTTTCTACAAAACCCTAATGAAGAGGAGGCTCTGACCCTGACCCAACAGTTATGATGAAACAGGGACCAAAGGAGGCATCGGGGTCTGCTTCATCTTGAGTGGAAATGAATGGACGATAATCCTTCCCATCTTAGTTTTCCTATATAGAACAATTCTCCATGTCAATAATGCAGGAAATGTCTTCCCTTCAAAGCCAAGGTTTTGCCAACATTTGGTTTATATATACTAGGTGCTCAATAAACAGTTTATCTCCATAGCTAAGCAACATTACATTTACACCATCCACATGTGTCTATCTTGCTCCCTGCCTCATTACTACTCAGCCACACTGACCTTCCTTCTCCCTGTTGTTCACCATTCTCTCTACCTGGGTACATGGCGATCTTTCTCTACTCTGGCTACAATTCAATCATCACCTCTTCAAAGAGGTCTCTTCCTACCACTTTAGCCATAGTAGCACCCAGCAAGCCATTTCCTACCCCCTTTTCATTAGTTTCATGGCATTATTGCTATTCATGATTATATTACAGCCAGCTCTTCGTATCCATTGGATTTTCCCCCTGTGGATTCAACTAAAAGTGGATTTGAAAATATCCAAGAAAAAAATGACATCTGATCTGAAAAGGCACAGATTTTTTGTCATCATCCCCCTAAACAATACAATTATTTACATAGTATTCATTTTGTATTAGGTGTTACAAGTAAGTAGGTTATCTGTAAATGCTATGCCCTTCTATGCAAGGCATGTGAGCATTTGTAGACCTTGTTATGCAGGGGTCCTAGAACCAATCCCTATCAGTACCAAGGGATGATTGCCCTTACTCTTATTATTTATTTCCTTGTCTTTCAGTTGAGAATGTAAACTACCCAGAGCAGGTTCCCTTTTTTATTCACACTTTTACTCCTGTGTCCAAAACAGTGCCTAATTATTCATTAAATAAATATGTGATTGCAGGAATGAGTAAGTGGACAAGCACAGGTTATGTCCTCTGGTGACACCAGGGTTAACAAATTTCAGTGTTTATGACCCAGTAGTATTAACTGGCATGCTGGCTCTGGGCTGGGTGTGAGTGAGAAGGAATGAATGAGAAGGAACTGAATTTGTTTCTGTCTAGGCCCTCAAAACTTCTGTCAGCCCAGGCCCACATCCTCACACCTGCTTCCACATCCCCATCCTGGCATACAGGCTCCAAAGAGAGCACCAAGAATAACAGCATTCTCCCCCTCATACCTAGGAAGTAGAGCACCAACAGGGAGTTTTACAAGATGGATTAGAATCTCATTTCCTTCTAGAACAATCTAGCCAAAAAGTCTGATTCCAAGATGGAGCTTACCGTATAAATTGATGTATCGAATGCAGCTCTCAACTACAAGTGGTATAGCTTGTCCTGAATCCTTAAGGAAAAATAAAAAAAAATATGGCTTTCATTAGGCTGGACAACCACCATAGGCAAAAGACAATGCAAGCATAGTGTCAACAAGCCAGAATATTAGTACCATCAGATTAGTAAGAAAACAAGCAAGGAAAGGCTAATAATCTTAAAGTGTCTATAAATAGTTACCATAGAGTCTTCAGTTAAGTGCAGAAAAAGGCATAGCTATGATAATTTTAAAGAAATGCTCTCTCTTCTTCCCCAGCTGCAAGGAATCTCGGTTCAGGGCATGGGGAATGGGGGCAGAAGCCGTTAGAGGGAGAGGCCTGGAGCCTGAGTACCCTGCCTCCCTCCCGATCCACTTTAGCCCAACTCAGGAGCTTCTCCCAGCGCTTAGGGATAAACAGGCAGGGTGAGCGCCTCATCCCATTGCTGTAGTGCCTGATGCCAGAAATAAGAACAAAGTGTGGGGGAGCGGGGCTGGGGCTCTAAGGAGGAAAGGCTAGTTCTACTAGCCTATGATATAACGTAAACATCCACATGAATGCTTTAATAGTAAGCATGTAAGTAGTTCAGCCATTGGCCATCTAGTGGCTGGTCTTAGTCAAAAGGCTGAATAAGATGTGATGCTAAGTATCGGTATCCAGGACTTAAAAGGATATTCAATTTCTTCTTAGGCTGGTCTACAGTCACAAATGGCTGAGCAAAGGGTAATTTCCTCTGGCTTCCCAAGACTGCTTGATCTATTATTTAGGTCACTTAAAAAGTATAACATTTATTTTAACTTTTTTTTTGAAAGGGACCAAATTAAACCACTAGCCTCCTTAAAAGGTGAGGAAAGCACAAAGCATATGTAACATGCCTTTCTTGAAACGGCATGGATCAGATGTTCTTGACTCCTCCACACCCCACCTGTGAATTCTGTTTTTGTTTAATGGCAGTGGAGGACAGGAAAGGAGAGGGACCCCATCAGCAACAGGCAAAGTGAGCACTGTTCTGGAAGTCAGATCAAGAGATAACTTCCGCCCAGTTGCATGGGGCTAACGGGCCTTTCTAGTAAATACCTGGTTCCTGGTTCGAGCATTTCTTCTTCCTCTGATAACAAAAAATAAACAGGCAGCAGAGCAGGAGAAAAAGAAAAGATTATGCAGGAATAAGATCAGTTAGAGTAAGCAGATCCTTCAGAGTCCGTGAATGCCGAAATGCAATGGCAGCCAGCAAAGGTCCTGGGGTGTCTGTCTGTGGGCAGGATCACCCTGAGCCTCAAACGACTTCCGGAGCTGTCCCCAGCCAGCCTTAGCCTCTCTCCGAGACACCAGTGATGTGGGATCTTTCTCAGTCATTGTTAATGAGTAGAAACTGTGTACTGAACTCATTCCCATCTCCAAATCTAACTTCTTGACAAAAGGGACTGGTGACTCACCATTGTGGAGAAGTGCTCTCTGAACACTCCATAAAGTAAGCCTGCTGTCTGAGAAAGGAGGAAAACACACTGTTCCTGAATTCAGCTATTTTTATTTTTTTTTAAGTCCAATTTTACAAGATCTCCTTGGACATGAAAATCACATGTTATTTTGCAAATCACATGTGATTCCAGATTCCAAACAGCCACCATGTTTTCCTCTCAATGCTCTGGAAGTTTTACACCGATGGAAACTTCCCTGTGCTGTCCTTCCTGCCTCTGACCTGGTTGGGAGCACAGAAGCTGAGAAGCCTGGAGGTGGGAGGACAGGTGATTGGAATACTGACATGAGGCTGGGGTGGCCTGCAGCCTCTGCATTCACTACATGTGACCAGAGACACCCACATTCAGGGGGCCCTTCTTGCCTTCTTGCCATGTGGCCGAAGTTCTGAGGTTGGAGACAGGTTCTCCATCAGGCTCCGTGAGGCGGCTGAGCTCAGAACCCAAGAGATGTGTAAATTCCAGCTGCAGTCACATCTCAACAATTGGAATCCCCTGCTTACTGTCACATTGGCTTAACAACTGAATCCCATACTGACCAACAGCCTGGTGCAGTGGGACTCTAGAAGCAATGTCCTAAATTAATAACAATGACAACTGCCCAGACTTACTATGGGCTGGCCATTGCTCTCTAACATACATTTGTTCATTCTATCCTCATCCCACATTCATGATGTAGATTAATTACCACTCCTTTTTTTGGGGGGTGGGGGGAGTCCAGTCGCGGGGTCTAAACTCTGGGCCTGGGTGCCGTACCTCAGCCTTTCAGCTCAAGGCTAGCGCTCTACCACTTGAGCCACAGCGCCACTTCGCGCTTTTTTTTCATTTTGCTTATGTAGTGCTGAGGAATCGAACCCAGGGCCTCATGCATGCAAGGCAAGCGCTCTACCACTGAGCCACCTTCCCAGCCCTTACCATTCCCTTTGTATAGAGGCAAGGTGGAGAGTGCACACCAGCCCCTTCATAATCAAAATGGTGTCTCTTTCTGCCTAAGAGGAGAAAAACATAAAAAACAAGAATTTTGTAAGGGCTGATCAAGGCAGAGCCCAAGAAAATTCTCACAACACTTATAGTTAACTTTGGGCTGCTTCCCAGATTATGGCATGCCAGTGGTATGATTGGACTGAAAGTCTTTCCACAGGTGTCATTTTTCAAAAGTTAAGGACTCTTACTTGAATGACTTTCAGAGAGCATGAAAATTACAATTGCTATGCTGCTCTTCATTCTCTGAGAGTTAATTATCCTTCAGAGTAAAACTGTGCTGAATGTAGCTTTGATGAACCAGTTCACAGTAGGTACACAGTTCAAGTGCTGAACTTTGCTGATGGTAGGTGATGTACGTAGAGTGTGACTATAAAGAGATGCAATCAGACTTTACAAATACACCTTCCTTTCCCACATGACTACTTTTTCCCCAGTGGAGACTTTGTACACATTCCAATGAGGTTGTCATTGCTCGGGTAGGTGGGACTTTCCATAGCAAGCTCCCTCTTGCCATTTTGTACCACTAGTGGGGTCACAAAGCTAAGCTTCAAATGGAGCTTTGTACTCCAAAACCCAAAGTGTCCACAAAGTTTTGACACCAATAAGAAAGGCCATGCATTTGGGCTGGGAATGTGGCTTGGTGGTAGAGTGCTTGCCTAGCATGCACAAAGCCTTGGGTTGGATTCCTTAGTACCACATTAACAACAACAACAACAAGCCAAAAGTGGAGCGATGGCTCAAGTGGTAGAGTGCTAGCCTTGAGCAAAAGCAGCTCAGAAACAGAGCCCAGGCCCTAAATTCAGGCTCCAGGGCTGGCAAAAAAGAAAAAGAAAAAAGAAAAAGGCCATGCAATGGGTTCTAAAGATTGGCAAACAGCCATTGCAGCAGTGGGATAATACTTCAAATACAAAGGTGGCTTGCCTAGCTAACTACCTTGCAAAGGGCAAACACGCATATAGTTGAGTAAGCGCTGATGTACCACTCAGGAGGTATAAAGGCAAATTATAGTTACACATTAATTTGTCAACACCTAACTATCAAATATTATTAGGTAAGAGCTGATTATGTCCAAGTGCCCTGACCATTTCCAAAGCCCAAAGCAAATCGGGGAAGGCATCCCTGTCTGGGAGCTCTGGATCTTTCTGCCCCTCCCCTCAGGGTTCCCTCTGTCCCATTCTTCTCTCCATTCTTTTCCTTTCTCTCACCAGGCTACAGGTGCACCACACCCAGCTCTTCTTGCTCTGCACTCTCTGAGATCTTGCTCTAATCTCTCCATTTTTTTATGCTGAAAACATCCCAGGCTCTGCGCTGAGCTCTGTGAGGGCAAACAATTGGTCCTTTCTAGGCTGTGTTGAATGAGAAAGAAGGGAAGGTGAACAGAGAGTGGGATCCTTTGACACCACCCTATGCCATGGGTTTTGGTCATATGGTTCCTCTTTCCTGATGTGCCCTGAGGGACTCCTCCTTTTAGAAATCCTTTATGTTGTGCACTTAGGCACCCTAAAATAGCCCTTGTTGTTCCTGCCCCTGGACAATTCCAACTTAAGTCCTACTCTTCTACTCTCCTTCTTCCCCATTTTTTCTCTTGGTGGTACTGGAGTTTAAACTCAAAATCTTGTACACGCTAGACGAATGCTCTACCACTCAAGCTACCTCATTAGCTCTCTCCCTCAGTCTGTCCCCACCAGTCAATCCATAGACAGAGACAGTCCTGAGATGCAGGCAGTCCTGCCTGTCTTCTTCCATGCCTTAGACTGATGCCTGTATTTGTCCTCTCCTGTCCTGCAAGTTCTGTAATGCACCCTGTCTGAGGATGAGGGATAGAGAGCTGGTGCAGGGGCAGCCTCATGATTCCAAATCATCAGTAATGCCCTAGAGCCTGATTGACACGAGCCTTTTATTTTCCCGCAGAAAGTATCTTCATTGGCTAATGAAGATCCTCAAATAAATGGCAAGGTCTCCCTCTTCCACCCCCTTAAGTAATATTAAAAATGCACCTCCATTCCTCAGGTATCCCCCACTTGCTTTTCTTGGCAACTCCATCACTATCTAAGTCTTTAACCATTCTCTCTGGGATGCTTGATTTTGTACCCTTCACATCAAGGAAACGAGAAAAGAGAAACAGCAAGCTGAAACCCTACTGGTTTTTGTTTTGTTTTGTTTTAGTTTAGGTTTGGTATAAAGGGTTAACCTAGAATCCTATTCTGCCAGCTCCCAAATCAATTAACAAGAAGAAAAATCCAAAAGGAGGAACTTTTCTCACACAAACTGCACATGTTTCATTTGCAAGAATTTGCTCAACTAAACAAAAAATCACTTGTATAGAAACAGTCGACCTGCAGGTTTTCCTCTGTGTTACTCTCAATCTTGGATGATGAGTGTTGCCATTACATGATGGGATTCCTCAACTTCCCCTCTAGTGCTAGGACTGTAGCACTAGACTCGTACTACTCTAGTACTAGGACTGTAGTGATGAAGATGGCTGGCTGGGACTACTACACTGATGGTTCAAGCTCACCTGGACCTCACTGACCAGGTCTTTCCCCCTAGGGCTGAGAATCATGGACAGGACTTAGGAGCAACTGGCCTGAGGCAAAGCAGCTCTGAGGAAAAGTCCTCACTGAAGTTAACACCAGGTTTAGTGAGAAGCTAGCTCAAGAGGGCCTGGCTGGATGCAGGTTATTGTTGGGACAGGGCTGTCAACTGAGGAGAAGAGAGGCTGCCATTACATTGGGTGCATTTGCGGACTCCACGGCTCCCCAGAAAGTACCTTAATGAACGTTTCCATACTGCCGTTAAAGAGTTTATGGCTATACACTGAAAGAGGCCTAGGTCTCCTCATTTTCTGTGGTTTAGGGGGAAGACAGGGGGGCCTAGGGGAAAATGGAACAAAAGAAATCAAGAAAGCAACCAACATAAACACACAACTGAGGAAGATGCTCTTAAAACCCATAATTGAGAACACAAAATGCAAATGGAAGTCCCTGGCCCCCCAACACATTGGTTCCAATGTTCCATCTGAAGGCCTTTGGATGTTTTAGGAGATCTAAATTTACCCATAATGCCAAGCAGGATCAACATTCACATAACACAAATGCATTGCAAATTATGGGCAGAGGGGATAGTATGTGTCCAAGAAACCACTAAAACTCCAATCAGAGATTGTCATCCTGCAGAGCTGACCAGATGGAGGGTGGGGATCAGTGAAGAAAGATGTCATCAGGAGTTTAAGAAAGCAAGACACTTTCAATGACTCGAAATTTTCATTATTTTGGCTGAAATCTATCACTAAGTCTCAACTCCCAATGTTGCAGGGCTCTCATCTTCCTAATGCCTCTTGGCATTCCAAATGGACTTGACTACTCACTATTTCACTGATCTGAGAGACAGACAATTACTCTCACTCCAGAGATGAGGAAAGTGACAGTGAGAGGTGGCAGCAGCATTTCTGGTGTCCCTGGGTGACTCAGGATGGTGATACTTTGTTCTTTAGTCAACTTAAAAACTTTCAATTCCCTTTCCACATTAACATATTATCAACTCTGTGTCTAGAGCCCTATTTTACTGGCAGAAACAGAGGCCCAAAGATCAGAATGGACAGGTCTGAAATGTAGTCATCTTGGCTCAAGGCCAGGGTGTTTCATACTGGGTCACACAGTCATGAAGCCTTGGTATACCTTGTCATTTCTAGATGAAGATTCAGCTATCCCATCAATCTTTGTGATGGGGTCAGGTTGAAAGTGTCTTGCTTTACTTTAGGATCTCCATTCCCCATGTTCCACTCTTGCCCACAGGGAAGGAAAACTACACCACAGTTCACCAGGAACAATGAAACACCCACAAACACTAGACCCATTTCCAGAATTCTTCACCATGCATATGCCTGTGTTGGCTTATTTGCTCATTCCATCACCCAAAGTGGCCTAACTTAGTTCTGCCAGCCTTTGGAACACAGGGCTTTTAAAAATTAGTAGGAGGTTCCCTAACCAAGAGAAGCTGCTCATTTTCAAATGGTGTGGTTCAAAATCTGGGAAGCAACAAGGGAGATTCAGCTAGGCACAAATAATATCTACATGTGACAAGCAAAGACCTGTCCCCCTAGTCTTGACTGATCTCTGTGACTGGACAAGAATCTTATGGACCATGGAGTTGCTCATGATAAGTGAGGGCTTTTTTGGGGGGCTCATTGAACATGTCTCTTTCACCAACCCAGCCACATAGGGAACCCCAGCTAACCTCTTCTAGGTGTCTGAGTGTTGAGCAAATGCTGCCAGCTCCAAGGCCATGCATTGGTAAAGACATAGTTGAGTCCAAATAGCATGCCGTCCAAACAATGGAACCAAAATAACAGCACAGACCAAAAATTTTGAGGAGAAACAACAGGCAAGATTATATCCAGCCCATATTGGCTCTATAACAATTTGGTTAGCTAAGTCCATGTCATTTCTTTTTCAAAAACTAGTTATTCTGTGAAGATGTCTATATGTAACAGAGAGGTGAGATTTCATACAATGGATCTGCTTTTGAATTTCCAAATGCAAAAGCCAAAAATGTGACTGAAGGGCATATATGTTTTTTAAGTTTGGTAATATGGAATAATTTGAGGACACTAGCAAACATTGTCACCTGGTTTTCCTAATGTTTGACATTTCCAGATCATTTCTTTATCTCACATTGTATAACCTTATAACAAGTGTATTGCAGTAGAAAGCAATTACTAAACCCATTTTACCCTTAAGGCAAATGAGGCTACGTGAGATTAAGAAACAGTTCTGGGGTCACAGAAATAAAATATAATAGAAGCTGGGGAGCAGGCAGCTCTTCCTACTCAAAGTCCCAGTGTGAGTGTATAACTGAGAAAGTGACTTCATCATAAAACAGCCAGCAGTACCACTGAATTATCTGGTAAATTCATATGGCTGGCACAAATATAGACTTAGTGTAGACAATAGACAATCAGTATCAAAATCCCTAGAATGCCCGACTAGCGGGTTTAAGTCCTAAGAAATTTCTGGGGCTTAAACTTTTTTAAAAAGTGAAATCAATAATAGAATATGCTTTCTCATTTTTTTCCTGCCCAATCCAGAAAGCAAAGGGCAGTTTTAATCCCACTAGGATTTCTTTCTGTCACCATACTCTGGCACCGACTGGAATCTGACAAGGAAACGTAGCTATCCCAACTCTTTGCATGATATCAAATCTGTATCGACTTACTGAAATGCTGGGTGGGGCACAAAGTGGGGAGCAGGGGGACAGCTCAGCCAAGGAAAGTGGGGCAGCCTAAGCCTTCCATCTCTTCTGCTGCTCAGTTGCAGAGCAAAAAAAAGGAAAGAAAGAGAGAGGCAGGGAAAACAGGAACAGAGAAAGCCACAGAGAGGAAGAAAGAGAAACCAGAGACCAATGTCCCCTTTCTGTCTTTCAACCCAGACATGAAAATCAGCATATGTTGACAACACAGGAGTTGACTCAAAATCAGTCTGTCAAAAAGAATGGTAATTAAGAATTTCTTTGGGCAACCCAATCAATGTGGTATCAATAGCCAAAATGGTGGCAACACCATTGAGCCGAGTGGCAGTCCAGCTCTTGGAGGCTGTGCCTGGGTGTGAACTTTATCACATCTGGACACACTGTCAAATGATTTTACCTCTAATCTAGACCATAGGACTATGTCAACCTAAGTCAGGAAAGCCAAAGTTCCTTTGAAGCTTAATAAAACTTCTTCTTTTCATCTTGCTTGTCCATTTACAATATCCTTTTCCTTTTTCATGGTGCTGAGGAGTAAACCCAGGGTCTTGTACTTGCATACGTTACATAAGCATTCTATCTCTAACCTATACCCCTAGCCTTTGGTGTTTTGAGACAGGGTCCAAGCTAGACTTGATCTTCCTGCTTCTGCTTCCTAAATGCTGGGATTATAAGAGTACCCTACCACACCCAGATGACAATATACTTTTTAAGTGTATTTTCATATCTGGCCAGCCTAAATTTCAGGGCTATTAAGAATTTGGGCCATTCAAAGATAAGGTCTTTAAGCATGAGAAAATATAACATGTTGCAGACCATATGCAAAAACCAGTCCATCCATATAAGGTCAAGAGCAACTTGTCTGAGGGAATTTGCCCAAATAATGGGTCTCAGATGAGCTCACCATGTGTGAGTCTGTGGAAGACACAGAGGGCTAGAGAATAGAGACACATCACTCAAAGCCTTGCAGGTTCATTTTCAAACCACTTCCAAGTTGGCAGTGAGGTCCACTCTTTAAAGAATGACTTTTGGAGGTAAAGGGAAGCTTTTACTTTAGTAACAAAGTTGCTTGTGAACTTGGCCAGGAGCCAAGAGAGCATTGGACAAGGTCCTCGGTTTAGTGCAGGATATCTAAGTGGGAGGTCTACTAATCTGAGCACGGCTTTCCCAGGCCCTAAGTCAAAGAGGGTGTGGAAGACACATCTCAGAGGGGTTTATTAAAAAAAAAAAAAAAGAAAAGAAAAGTCTGTCCTTAGCTTTTCCCTGAGATACAGCGTGAAGCCCAGCCAAGGGGATGGATCATAGATCTCTTCTCCCAGATTTTGCTTGAACCATCTCCTCATGCTCTGCTTCCTGGGAGCAATGGCTCCATTGGTCCCCCATCTGTTTTTGCTATTTACAGCCTTCAGTGTAAAATATGGCTTCTCTTGTTTGGAGGGACTATAACAACAACTTCTTGCCAGAGAAAAAGGAACAATAACAAGTTTGTTTCTGAAAGGTTCTTCGAACGTGACCCTGCACATCTGCTGCTGCCTCTGTGGGAAGTCCCTCGCCTGGCGTGAATCACCCTCATGTTCCCTGTTACCTTGTCCCAGAGGAATAGTGCACAGGCTGCATTTCTGGAGAGGCTGTGTCTCTGGACCCAGCACACAGAAAGCCTCTGCCTCACTCGCTCCCTTCCCAAGAAGCTGGGGAGAATTAGGGTTTTACATTGCTTTTTTTTTTTTTGCCAAGTAGGACAGCTTTCTAGGATATTGGGCTCTTGGAAAGCATTTGTGGGGAAGGAAGGAACATTGTCCCCTGGGCTCAGAGAGTGAGGCAAAAAGTAGCTCCAAACAGCCACCCAGGGCAAAGTGCAGCGGGCTTGCTGGCCTTGGGTCCAGCAGCAGGATTCGCATCGGGCAGCACGAGAGCTCTGGCTGGGACATCATCCCTGGGTGGTGACACCTGCTTCAAGAGCCAGACTCTCTGAAAGGAGGGGCAAGCCAGCTTGCCGCTCTCAGCGGCTCAATGGAAAGTGCTCACTGGTTCTGGTCTGCTCAGGGAAAAGCACAAAGGGAAATAAATGCCGAACAAGCTGGAGAGGGAGGAAGCAGAAGTCCCCGTGTGTTAACTTTCTCTGTCAGCCTCATCCAAGCTAGGGTGTGGGCAGAGCGGGTTTGTGGGCAGTGCAGGTGTTCAGGCACACAACTGTGTGTACGCGCATGCGTGTGCCTAGCTGTGAGCAATCCCAGCCAAACCCAAGGCCTTGGCAGAGGGGCCCAGGGTGGGCCCGGCCACCGAGCCTAGGCAGTGTGCTCAGCAGCCATGGAACAGAAAGGAGAGAGGGAAACAGCCACCCGACAGCCTCTACCCTCCACTGGCCATCCCAGACTCCATTTTACCCTCCCACTGAGCCCACAGTGCAAGGGTGAAATGCATGACTGATCCTCAGCAAAGGACCCCCATGTGCAGCCTGGGGGTGCAGCTATATCAGTCTAATTCCAGGACAGGGCATGCAACAGTGAGCCTCCCCCGCCCCCAACGTCTGGTAACCCGTTACCCTCCTCTCCCCCACCTCATCCCGCTCAGACCTCAGGCAGCTGGAACAAGAAAACAAGGTCCTCCAGCTCTCACCTGGTGGTGCCGCATTCTGCTCTCTCTCCTGGGGGAAAAGTATATGATGTTTAATTGTTTTGTTTTGTTTTTTTTACCTACACAGAACATTCATCATCTCCTTAAAACAAAAACCAAACGAAGATTCTTTGTACCCACTTAGAGTCACTCTGTTCCCACCTCCTGCCCCTGGAACCACTGGGAAAGTTTGCCTGCACATTATTATACACAAAATTATTTAATGTGAAGTCTTCTGCATCTGGTTTCCTTCACTTAAGGCGTTTCTGAAATTCATCCAGATAGCATGATTTTTGTTACTCGCTCGTTTGGTTTTTGGCAGGGTGGGGGTTGCTGGTTCTAGATTTTGTACTTCAAGCTTTGCACTGGCAATCACAACTGGTGATCGCTACTTGAGCCCCACCTCTATCTACCTCTACCTCCAGTTTGGGCTTTTTGGCTGGCTAATTAGTGATATCAGTCTGTCCCCTCTGGCTTTGAACCTCAAATGCTCAGATCTCAGCCTTCTGAGATTTGTAATCTAGGATTACAGGTGTGAGCCACCAGCACTCAGTACCACTCTTTTTTGTGATTTACTGATAGCCACTGTATGGATGTCCACAGTTTCTTTACCCAATTGCTCTCTTAGTCTCTCACACCTCAGTGCTCTGCAAAGTACTCTGTCTACCTGCCTCAAACCTACTCCTAACCAAGTCTTCTTCATCCTTTCAGTAAATGGGCCACCACTCGCCTTAAAAACGCTTTCCTTCTTAAATCCACCCACTTCCCTCCTTCTCAACATCTTGGTCCAGGTCACCATCATCTCTTTTTCTTTTTCTTTTAACTGGATTTCCTATTCTGCTACACTCCAGCCATAACTCAGCAGTCAGAGAAGTACTTTTGAACTTTGAATCATACCCTATAAATCCACTTGTTTAGCATACCTTCCCGAACACAAGATAAAATGAAAGCCTCATAATGTCTTCCAGAACCCTTTGAGATCTATTCTATTACTCTGACCATTCCATTGGTGTGGACCGCACTCTCTTGGAATGCAATGCTCTACTTGTCTTCTGTACATTCTTCAAAGAAGCCTCTGCATTTGCTGCCTGGGGTTCTCCTGCCTGATGCTTGCAGGTCTGGCTCCTGCTTATCTTTGGGGTTTCAGCTGAAAAGCTGGCTCCATAGCTGTATCCCCCTGAAGTGGACACTGGCTCCCTTTCAGCACCTCTCCCTACTTCATGTCCCTGATTATCATTGATTTTACTTGTCTACTACCAGCCTATCTCCATGAACATAGAACATTATGTCTATGAGAGAAAGAATCACATCTGTGCTTAAAACTGCTATGACACATATAATGTTTTTATGTATTATATAATATTTTGTATATATTATCAAATACATATTTCCTGGCATAAAGTATGTATTCAAAACTATTTGTTGAATGAATATTTGTTGTTCCATTACTGCATATTTAAAATACCATCATGTATGTTCTCTGCCCCCAGAAGGAAATATCTTCCTCTAGCTGAGAACCTCTAGGCCAGTGCTGGCCAACAGAACTATACTGCAAGCCAGTAGCTTGTATTTAGTAGCTGTATTATAAAAAAATAAAGAGAAACAAGTGAGGTTAATTTTTTAATATTTGACCTAACATATCAATAAATAGTATCATTTCAATATGCATCAATATAAAAATCTAGTAAGGTATTTTATATTCTGGGTATACTAGCTCTTCCAAACCTCAGGTTTGTTTTATTCATTTCAATGAATGTTTCTGACATCTTAATCAATGTTTAGAGTGTCTAGTAGTCACATGTGGCCAGTGACTTCTTCTCTAAGCAGTATAGCTCTAGATTCTAAAATCCTACACAGCACTGGCAAGATGGGACTTGCATGTATGTATGTATGTATGTATGTATGTATGTATGGATGGATGGATGGATAGATAGATGGATGGATGGATAGATGATGGACGGATGGTTATCTGTAGCATACATTAATTGTATAAGGATCGTTTCTTGATAGTTCAATACAGACATACAATGCATCCTTATCAAACTCATCCTCTTTACCACTCTCCCTACACTCCTTAAGAAGGAATATCTTTTTAAAATTTTCCTTTGGAGGTACAAGGATTTTAACTCAAGACTTTTCCTTCATCAGAAAGCTTGTTTGGCTGTCACTGTGCCATGTGAGCAAAGCCTCTAGCCCAAGGGACTTCTAAGAGCATGAACTGCTACTCAGAACTATGGTTGAAGTGACAGAGTGCTAGCCTGGAGCAAAAATTCTCAGGGACAGTGCTCAGGCCCCCTGAATTTAAGCCCCAGGACTGGCACACACATGCATAAAGAGCAAGCACTTTTCCCCCTATTGAAAACAAGGCAGCATGGGGCTGCAGAGAGAAAGAAATGAGAAGGGGAAGAGAATAACCTGAACTTGGAATGAACTGGCACACAGTTCCTTAATTCTTAACCAAAGTTACCAGTAGTTACAAAGTAACTGCAGTGGGTTGAACTTGAACCAAACAGCAAAAAGCATAAAAAGTGGGGAAGTTAGGTATAACAGGCAATATTTTTCTACTTAATTTGCTAGTCTAGATTCTGCAGTAAAGTCCTAGGAGACACCAATTTGGGTTAAGTTTTCACACACACCCAAGACCTCCTGTAGAGCCAATGGCATCCCATGAAAGGGGTCCAAAAATGGCCTGGGATTGTTTCAGAGGAAACACTGGCTATGAAATCCACACATCCTCTCAGAGCAACAGCTGACTGTCTCTACAGACAGTAGATTCCAGAAGCCACTTCCTGTTCCACTTCCTCTTGATTCCCAAACCACCCACTCTTCTGTGAACTTGCTGTGGCCCAGTAGCACTGCCATTCATTAGTTCTAACTTACCATATCCTTTCTTGACTGCAGATGTTGCTCTCTTTCCCTTTTCTTTTCTCACATGGCTGACACCTTCTTGGCTTTCCTGCTCTGCTGAGACACCACCTCTGATAGCAGACCTTCTGTCCCAATGCCCCTCATATATAATAATGGCTCTATATATCAGCCGAAACTTGTCAATCACGACACTTCTCACAAATTAATTCTTTTTTTCTTTCTATCTTTTTTTTTTTTTTGGTCGGTCATGGGACTTGAACTCTGCTTGGGCGCTATCCCTCAGCTCTTCAGCTCAAGGTGAGCGCTCTACCACTTGAGCCTCAGCACCACTTGTTTTCTAGTGGTTTATTGGAAATAAAGAGTCTCACGGACTTTGCTGGCTTTGAATCATGATCCTCAGATTTCAGCCTCCTGAGCAGCTAGGATTACAGGCGTGAGCCACCAGCTACAAATTAATTCTTTACTCAGTATGGTTATGGGCTGCAAAATGACATTTTAGTCAAAGTTTGACCCTATACATACTGTGGTTCCCATAAGACAGTAATAGAGCTGAAAAATGCCTATCACTCAGCTCCCATAATGTCCTTGTAGTGATGCATTTGTCATGTTTGTGGTGGTGATGGTGCAGTCTTACCCACTGTCATGTAAAACTATAGCACACATAATCAGTGCTCAACATGTCACACTTGGTAAAGACCATAAATGCCTGTTACTGGTAGTGGGTGTATTTGCTACACTGTGAAGGTGGGACCTCATCTGTTCACAGGACTGAGAGGAACAGGAAGGAAAGAAGAGGAGGATGGAAACAAAGGCTTTAGGGCATGGAATGGAACACCAGCACACCAAGGCAGCCTCTCTGGCAAGGAATCTCAGATGCTACCTCTCAGTCTCCTGCTCTCTAGCACTCAAGAACCCTATCACCTATTCTATAGGAACATGGGATCTCAACATCTAAAACTCGTGAGAATTGTTTTAAAGCCCTGTTCTTAACCTTATCAGAACACTTGAGGTCGGTCGGTCGGTCTGTCTGTCTGTCTGTCTGTCTGTCTGTCTGTCTGTCTGTCTGTCTGTCTGTCTGTCTGTCTATCTATCTATCTATCTATCTGTAAAATAACTGGCACATCAGTCATTTCCTACAGATTTTCTGGTCCTAGTATCTTTTGGCCTGAAAAAGTGAAGCTCCATCCCTTTCATAGACAATGCACTATTCATCCTTGAGGGATTTCAGTAAATTGAAAACACCCACATCTTGGGTTAAAGCCTGGAGCTTACAGAATACTCAGACCCCAGAGCAATAAAAAGTCATAGATACAAGACTCAGAGGTGATGATAAACTGAGAAATCTCTAACCAATGAAATGGCACGGCAATAGACAAGGGCAGAATAGAATGTTAACTCTTACTCCCAAGGTATGCTAGTAGCATATCATATTGTTGGGCACCTAGCAGTGTGTTCTAGGTTCAAGATGTTCTAGGTGCATTAAAAAATTCACTTGTAAATATAAGTGATCTGAAAGATCTTGTGCTTCCTTTAACTTGTACTTGCCTTGAGTTATGCTATCAAAAGAACACTTTAGAGAAATGGATGCACTAAACATGATACTTTGTTTCATTTTTAAAGTCTTTTTAAATATAAGGTAGTTTAAGTATTGCTTTGTTCTATATTGCTTTGTTCATTTACATAGTTTCTACTTCATCCCTCCTAATAGAAAATAGCTCTCAGAAGACATAAAGCATATAAAGGATATTATCCCTGAGAACCCTAAAATACCTTCATTGTGTAGTAGATGTATAAAAATGAATAATGAAGCTAGGCACCAGAAAATCATACCTGTCATTTTAGCTATTCAGAAGGCTGAGGTCTGAGGATCAAGATTAGAAGTCAGCCCAAGAAGGGCCAGAAAAAAATCTGTGAGACTCTAATCACCCAGTAATTTATTCACATTAGTTAATAATAAAAATGTATCACTAAAAATGCTCATTAATTGTGACAAATACACATAGAATATAAGATGTTAATTCAGAGAAAACTGGGTAATGAGAATATGGGAACTTTGTAGTATCTTTCCAATTTCTCTGCATATCTAAAATTGTTTTAAAATAAAAGGCTCATTAAGAGACTTCTCTCAAACTGTCCAGTCTAATAAGACCCATTCCATTTGTCAAAGGCAGTACACTGGGCTTTTCCATAGCCATCTCACTAGAAAAATGGCATTATGGAGACCCTAGGTGGCTCTTAGATGCTCTGATACTTGTGAAGCTATATTTTTTCCTGGAACTTTTGTTGTTAATAAGCAGCTCAAACCTCAGAGAAGGGAGATCAGATTAATCACATCTCTGAGCAAGACATGGTTACAGGCTAAATGAAATTGGAGGACCCCAAACTAGGAGTTATGCCAACCAAAATATTATTATTTCATTAAGGCCATCCAGGCAAGGACAGAAATGAGAGGTTGCATCTGATAATGCTCAGGGGGGAGCTGGACAGAATACTTTTTCCTCCCAGGCCAAGGATTCATCTAGATTTTATTTTTTTAAAGAGCATCTAGTTTTCTAAACCCAGATAATCTGGTTTTAAAATACACAGTAGCCACAAGCTCATAGGGCTTGGCTTTCATTACATTGTTCATGAGAAACAACCCCCAGCCTTAGCACCATAAAAACCAACTCTTATTGCTAGTTTTGGAAGTTGCCTTGTCACACTTACTCTCCCTCCAAAATATGCATATATACATATATATGTACACATACATACATATATACGTATATATGTATGCATACATTTACTTAGGGCAGTTCTTGGACTTTCTGTCGCTTCCTTTCCCATTGCACTATTCTTCCTGTTTTATTTCTGCCCATTATCTACACCTCTCTATAGTCCCCCATCCTACCAAATGTGGTCCAATGCTGACATGTCAGGATGGGTAGGCAGAGACAAAGATGAAGGAAAAGGTCATTGCAATTAGCTCTTCTCCACCTTGAAGCTTAGTCCCCTGCTCCTTTAAGGACTAAGTCCTACCTTACATGTACGGATTTTCCTTTTCTGGCCTTGAACACTGGCCAGGCACTCTGTTTCTGTTAGTACTCCTTTATCTGCTCAACAACATCGACCTAGGCCAGGGCCCTTGGATATGAATACCTGCCTATCATAGCATGTCTATCACTTGGCTTCGGATACTTCCCAGACTAAACTAAGGCTTGTGGTTGGTTGCCTTTGATTTTCTGCAGCTAGACTGCCTCCATCTCAGCTCTGCACTCAATAAATTTTCTCAACATTCCCAGTGTGGCAGGTAGGTCCAGCACCACCAGGCCTCACGTTGCTAAGTGCACAGTTTAAGCAGTTCAAGCTCATAAGTTTAAGCTGCTCAACAAATTCAAGGCCATCAGAAGATCCAGTGGAAGACACAACCCCACCAGGGACCCCCACTCCCAGACTCACCTTCACCCAAAGTCTGTTTGAGTAAGTCATGCTTGGCCTGTAGCTTGGTGATGAGGTTACTGCCATTCACATATTCTTTAAATTTCTGTAAGACACGAGGCACCAAACAGTCATACTTGCAGTAAAATAGTGACATGTGGATGCATTTGTCATTTTTATTTGGCTAAATCATTAACCTAATTGTTAGATGCTTTCACTTTAATGAATGTTTTACTTTCACTTCAAATGTAGAAATGTAAAAATGTAACTTTTTTTTGTAGTACCACCTCCCTAGCAATGAGGTCCCTGCTTCCAGAATTGACCTCTGTGGTGGGGAGGCCAAAGGAAAATCAGGCCAGACTCAGGGACCTGGAATGGGAAATAGAGGCCTTTGTGCCTGTTCCAAACTCTGCTGAGTGGCTACTTAGTCCTTGGGGGGACTCCAGGCCTTTCAGGTAGGGTTCAGAAACACAAAGGAAACCTAGGGTAATGGCAGCAATGAAGGCAGCTTTTGTCAGGTGAGGGCAGCCCTCCATACAAGGCAAAACACTTCTTTGGTCATCAAAGCTCAGCTGTGCTTCTGGGCCAATAGCAATAAAGATGAGGACTATCCAGGGGCCCCTGAAGCTGAAGCCTGAGAGCTGCCAGGGAGAAGCCATGAAACAAGTCTTTCTTTCATCTGCCTAGCTCTGAAGGAGTAAGAGCTCTTCAATGCTGCTAAGAGATGTTCCAGTTAAAAGAAGCTCAAGCCTGTACTGGGTAATAGGTTTTTCTCTTTGTATGGATGAGACAAGGACGCAAGCACAAGAAAATGATTTTGCCCAGTTGCCACGGAAAGCCAATAGCAGGCCAGGCCAGGTCCTAGCTAGGTCACAGTTCTTGCCAAGCTCAGAGCACTGCAGAGTAGCACCAAGGGATGGAGTGCCATCTGGAGAACAAAACAGCTTCTGCTCCCCAGTCCCATCCAAAGCCCTAACGGGGATGCCTTTGTGGCTCTGTGAAATGCTTTTGGGCTGAGAATTGAACCGATCCCCCGCCTCATGAGACACAGAGACCAAGACAGCCCCTATGAACCGCAAGGTAAGCAAAACGCCAACTAAACACAAACTATGGACTGGGAATCTAGGCAGACTGGGCAGAAATCACTGCATTTGAGCTTCTGAGAGGGAGGAGAATGGCTTGGCCAGCAAAAGAACATGGCAACTGCAGAAGGTCTGAGAAGGAAGGCAAGGAGGTAGGTATGACAGCTCCAATCTACCAGACAATCTCTCACCCAGAAATCCAATGAACTACTTGGATCAGTGTGTGCTCACAGGGGCAGAGTGATGCCAGCTGTGGAAGACCAGGACCCCTGCGGAGCAATGTCTCCAATGCCACCCTCTTCCTGTGCAAGGCAGACGCAAGGAAAGGCTCTTGGGGAAGGCAGCTGACGTACACACAAATTAAATTGGGGTTGTTCACATTGCCAATCCCAGTGGTATTCTGGCATGACTGGTTGGCTGGATAGCTATGTTCTTCATAGCTATGTTCTTCTCTCCTCTTCCCAGTTTCTTCTTATCTCTGGAGATCTAGATCCTTGCTTGTTGGAAGAGACACTTCCTGGATGTTTGTAGAACCCCTGATAGTACACACACACACACACACACACACACACACACACACACACACACACACACACACACACACACACACACACAAGTAGAACCCCTGATAGTACACACACACACACACACACACACACACACACACACACAGACACACACACACACACACACACACACACACACACACACACACACACGGGCCTCCTCAGGACCTTAGGGAACAAACTGTACAAGCATTAGAATGCTTCCAGGACTGTAACTCCTCACTGTGACGTAGGACAGAATGTTGACCATTTCCAGGCTTCCACGTGGTCCTTGGTGTAAAATAAGTAGACTCGTGGTATGTCTCCAAGTGTGGGCAGATGATTGACTGGAAACTTCATCACCTAGCAGATTCTGCAATACCTGTAGTCTAAGCCCTCACGTCTCACCTAGGAAGGGACCACAGAGACCCAGAAGCAGGTAAATGTCTAGAGCCCCATCTCAGGGAGGGGGTTGTCTAAATGCCTGTGTTTTTGTTTTTTTTTTAATCGGTTGTGGGGCTTGAACTCTGGGCCTCAGCTCTTCAGCTCAAGGCTAGTGCTCTACCACTTGAGCTACAGTGCCACTTCCAGTTTTCTGATGGTTTATTGGAGATAAGAGTTTGATGGAGTTTCCTGCCTGGGCTGGCTTTGAACCCTGATCCTCAGATCTCAGCCTCCTGAGTAGCAAGGATTACAGGTGTGAGCCACCGGTGCCCAGCAATGCCTACGTTTTTAAACAGGCATCTCAAATTTCACAGGAATGTTTCAATTTGGTAACTACTGACCCAAAGCTTTTCAAAGATGCCTCCTATCATACTGAAAACCCTCTGGTTTTAAATAGAAGAACTATTGTGTAAGCAGGCTTTTGTCCATCATTCTTTTGAGTCTCCTTAGGGTAAAGTTCTAATCATGAACTTGGAACTCATGCTTTGGCAGATGATTTACTGATTAAAGAAACTAAAAGCTTGCAGTCCTGTGGTCTATGGACATCACCCATGTAACCCACAAAAAAAAAAAATGCCATCAAATTGTAAGAATGAGCTGGGTGCTGGTGGCACATGCTTGTAATCCTAGCTACTTAGGAAGCTAAGATATGAGGATCAGTGTTCAAAGCCAGCCTGAGCAGGAGACTCTTATCTCCAATAAACAACCAGAAAACTGGAAGTGGCACTGTGGCTCAAGTGACAGAGCTCAGAGACAGCACCCAGGCCCAGAGTTCAAGCCCCATGATTAAAAAAAAAATTGTTTGCATTAAAGGCAAATTATGTCCTTAAAAGACCCCAAATAATGTCACAACAAGAAATTGTAAGGAGTCATGCCAGGCAACCAAGTTGATAAACTGAGTTTTAAGGAGAAAATATAATTTTATTTTTTTTGGTCAGTCGTGGGCCTTGAACTCTGGGCCTGGATACTGTCCCTCAGCTCTTCAGCTCAAGGCTAGCACTCTACCACGTGAACCACAGCACCACTTCTACCACAGCACCACTTCTGGTTTTCTTGTGGTTTATTGGAGATAAGAGTCTCATGGACTTTCCTGCCCAGGCTGGCTTTGAACTGCAATCCTCGGATCTCAGCCTCCTGAGTAGCTAGGATTACAGGCATGAGCCACCAGGGCCTGGAAAAATATAACATCTTAGTCAAATATAACTGTTAGTCAGACACACTACAGAATTATTTTAACTTTAAGAAGGCTGAAGCCCCTTCTTTCCTTCTGCTGCCCAGATTTCTTTGCTTCTACTACAAAAGTGAATTACTATTCATATACATATTCTCTCCTCTCATCTCTGTAGTCCACACATTCTCTTGTGAACACCTGGGCTCCCTGTGGAAGTGGTGAATGCCAGGAATGGCATGGGCTGACTTTTGGGAATAAGCTTTGCTTCCTCTCTTAAGATCAAAGAACACTGGCAGAAGAAGTACAGTATGTGCCAATGATTGGCCTCAATAGGAATTCGGTATCACAAGGTAGAGTTGGATGACAGAGGAGGTAAGTGCTGATAGGTTAGATGAGCACAGTCCAATCAGCCAATCAGCACATGCAGCCTACTTGCATGTTTCCAACAACCTGCCTTTGACATTGGCCCTGGCCCATGAATTATATTTTTTACAGCATTGCATGAAGGCCATGCTCCTTAAATCTGCTCATGATATAAGATCAGCAAGGAGAATAGGAAGGTTGGATAACTGGATGGAGGACACTGATAATCTAGAACCATAAAAGGAATCCATTAGGAAGATAACTAAATGGAAGCAGATGTAAGACCCTACTGAAGGAGTTACCTAAAGGACCTTTAAGAGGATGGAGGCCTAGCTGTACACAAAGAAGAAAGCTGGCTGATATTAGCTTTAACATAACAGAAACAAAGAATGTAATCTTAGGTCTCAGGAACAGAGTATGGTTCCCTGTATTGAAGGAATGGATATCCACTCTTCTGTGCTAGCCAGACCACTAATGAGAGTCTCACCTTTTTGTTTTGGAGACAGTCTTTGTCTGTAGCTCAAGCTGGCCTCAAACTCAAGATCCTCCTGCTTCAGCCTCTCAAGTGCTAGGATGACAGGCATACATTACCACACCCAGCTAGGAGTCTCACTTAGAGGGCACATTGGCAAATGGAACACGTTCAAGAGTTACTAGGATACAGAGGTTACTTTAAAAAAAAAGCTTTTAAGGTAAGACTGAAAGATCAGTGCATTTATCCTGGAGAAATAAAAACCCAGCTCCCAGCAACCACAGAAAGACATGTATAATTCACCCACTCTGGGTCTTCTGTGTGTCAGAGAACAGAACCAAGATCAATGGCCAGAAATCCTACTGTAGTAGATTTCTGAAGATAACAAAGACAAAGAGAAACATCATAATATCTGAAGCCAGCCCCCATCCAAACAAAAGGGCTACTCTGAGAAGGAGTAAGTTTTTAATCCTGAGGGCATTTAAACAGAGCTCAGATGACCTACGGGGAAGTGGATCAGATGGAAGACTGGTCCCCTACTACCTGAATGCTCTACATTCAAAAAGCCCATGTTGAACTAAAGGATCAGTTCCCTTCTCCTTGCCTCTGCTTGCCTCTGCTTGCCTCTGCTTGGAAAGTAACTCAGCTGGAATCTTACAGAAGGTGCTGGAAACACAGAAGCAACTGGCTTGGGTTGCTAAGGACATTAGTTCCAAAGCTTATATCCAAAATGTAACATGTACACATCAGTTGGAGCTTATGCCGAACGTGGTAGCCACTTTCTTTGTACCTGATTTGAATAAAACTCTCTCTTTGGTTTCTTTCTAGGGCAGCAAAGTTTGAGCAACCATCACCCAAGATCAATGTCAATACTAATTGACTTTCTGCTTTTCAGAAAACCAAGCCAGATAACTTAGTATTAAAAGCACGTTGGGCCAGGTGCTGGTGGCTCACGCCTGCAATCCTAGCTACTCAAGAGGCTGAGATCTGAGGATCATGGTTCAAAGCCAGCACGGGCAGGAAAGACCGTGAGACTCTTATCTCCAATAAACCACTAGAAAACTGGAAGTGGTGCTGTGGCTCAAGCGGTAGAGTGCTCGCCTCGAGCTGAAGAACGCAGAGACAGCGCCCAGGCCCAGAGTTCAAGCCCCATGACCCACCAAAAAAAAAAAAAAAAAGCATGTTGGAAGGTTCTTAGTCTCAGGTCTAAGTAACCCATAGAGTTTTGCTGATTCATTTACTCAGGCTGCTCCCCAAAGTCACAAGCAAGGGGGTCAGCAGACAGTGGGGGCTGTGGGCACAGGATGCCACTGACCGTAAAATAAAACATTTCTGTTTCCTGCTGGTTGGCTCTCCTTTTGGCGATATTGATCTTGCTCATGTAGGTCTCAGAGGCAGCAGACTTCACGGACTCTGTAGACCGGCTGTGCTGGAAGGCATCGGAGACGTCAAAGTCCTCGACGGTCAGCATATCCTGCAGGGTCTGCATGGTGGCATCCAGGGTTTTTCTAACCTGGAGAAACACAGTGTACCCAAGATCCCCTTATTCTCCTGGAGCCTTTAACTCTCCCAAGGTCCTTTTCCCAGTATTTACCTTACTCTTTCACATAAAATTCCTAGGAGGCAGGCAGGCCCAAGATGAGCCCTGGCCCTATTACAGCCTTGTGGAAAGTAAGACAAATTACTCATTGGTCCAAGATTATATAGCTGGCTGGGTGAGAAGCTGGGATACCCAATCTCAAGCCATTATTGCATTGATTCTGCCAGAAGGACCTTGGGGCGTGCTGTGATGACCAAGGGACTCAGATGTCCAGTGTATCCTTGTCTCTTATAGATGACCCATCCTTTCATGCCTGTTCTACAGCACAGATGGACTCCCCAGAACAAGCCAGGCCATGTGGAAACCCTCACTCACCTCCTCATTCTCTATCTTGAGTGTGGCCAGTCTGGACTGCAGCTGGTGGTACCGCATGAGCAGCTCCGTCTGCACCGGCTGCTGTGCACTGACCTGGCACACCTGCAGGAAGAAACCTGCTATAACTGCAGCTGCCCAGGGCCTCCTCATCTTCCAGGACCAGGACAGAGGCCACCATTAACATCCTCTCTATAGCCAAGGATAAAGGCTCAGCAAGGTGAGGTGACCTGTCCCTGGGCACTCAGCCTATGTGTGGCCAGATGGGAGCCAGGCTCTTCCTATTCCAGAGACCACCTTCTTGCTGTGGCCAGAGGTGCCTTCTCAGTCACGATCTTCTTCATGTGTGCCATGATTATGGGCTTACAAAGAGATACAGCATACCTTTATTAAGTGAAACGAATTCATTGAATTCAAGGCAGGAAGTTGTAGAAAGAAAGCAAGTGCCTGAGCCAGGTATGGTGGTTCATGCCTATAATTCCAGCATTCAAAAAGCTGAGGTCAACTTGGGCTATATAGCAAGACTTTGCCTCAACAAAACAAAAAAATAATGAGAGGAAGAAAGGGAGGGAAGGAGGAAAGGAGAGAAGGCAGGAGGGAAAGGAAAGATCAATAGAGTGTTCCTGTTGCCCATGAGAACATGGCAAGATGTGTCAAGAGAGGCAAGCATGGCTATACACTCTCATAGCTGGTTGATGGGTAAGGGGAAGGAGGGAAGGGCTGAGAAAGCACGGTTGGCTCTCTGTCTGTGGGTTCCACATCACACATTCAACTAACCAAAGATGGAAAAAATGTTGAATATGAACATACTTTTTCTTCATTATCCCCTAAACAATGCAGTACAATAATTACTGTTGTAGTGTCTACTTACTATTAGGTATTGTACGTAATCTAGATGTAATTTGAAGTATAGGTTTTATGTAGATACGGTGCCATTTTATATAAGGCACCTGAGCGTCTTCAGATTTTGGTATCCACAGAGGCGCTCCTAGAGCCAGTCTCCCATGGATACTGGACTGCACTATTTTCCCTACGGCTTTTGTCCAGGACTCTGCTACTATCTGTAGGCAAGTCTAGCTGGTGTGCTTTAAGATCTTACTCTTCTAGGAATACAGCTAAGATCACAAGGACTAGCAGAGCTCTGCTGAAAAAGTAGAGCTTTGCCAACACGACTGGGCAACCCAACTTCACAATGACCAGTGGCAGCCTTGGACTAGCATTTTCAGGGCTCGGTGATGGACCACAGGGCAGACAGGAGGACAGAGGAATGTGACAGGAGCAGCGGCACTGCTCTGCAGAAAGTCTCTCACCTGCAAATGAAGTGGGACAGAGCTGTCCAGAGGGCACAGCACATGCCATCTTTTAAGATGCCTCTGCCTCCCCGACCCCCAATCATCAGATATGTGGATGGGCCAGCTGTGCTCCCACTGGGATGCAAAGGCTAGCTGGCTCTGCTGCCCTGCTGGTCTGGGTCCCCTCAAATCCCAGAGGGAGGAGTCATTTAGAAAAGCTCAGAAAGCTATTTGCATCAGAGATTTTATGGAACTTATAGTACTGTAACGGGGAGAGTAATATCATGTCTTCCCATGTTTTATTCTTGTCATTTTCAGGCTACATTAAGACACTGAGCGGCACAGGCCCTGAAGGAAACCTGGCTGTCCGGAAGGTCAAGGGCTCACAGCACTGGAGGCAGCAAGACGCTGACAAAGGTGTGGTTGGAGTGGCTGTGAAGCCCGCTGTGGTGTGAAGTACCCCAGGAAGAGCAGACTCTTTCCGCGCAGGCCTGGGTTCCAAGCCTTGGCATCTACCACTAGGGAGGGATGATTAGGAAGCTGAGATCCTGCAATTCTATAGGGGAGGCACTTGAGTCAGCAAAACAAAGATATCAGTGGTGGTTCCCCTGCCGCCCCCCGCCCCACCTTGTTGGAGAAGCTCTGAACCAAGAACCAGCTCCCAGGCCTCTGAAATGCACCCAGGGCTACTGTCCTCCTTCCATCCATGCCCTGCCAACATGGGAGAGCATGGACACAGATGTGTTGTCAATGTGTCCCCCATAAGTTCACAGGTAAGAAATGTAACCCCTAAAGCCATATGTAATGGTATTTGGATGTGGGGCCTCTGGCAGACAATCAGAATCAGAAAAGCTCATGAGGATGAGTATTGGTAACTTTGTGAGAAGAGACCCAAGTTCACACACTTGCGGTAGCACCATGCGGTGCCCTGCAGCACTACATGATGGACCAAGAAGGCTCCTACCAGATGCTGGCACTGTGCACTTGATCTTCCCAGTTCCCAGAACTGTGAGCCAAAGCAACCTCTGTTCTTTCTAAGTAATACAGCATCAGGCTCTTTGTTACAGCCACAGAAACCCAACTAAGATGCAGCCACAGGCATGAACCCCTGCAGAAAACTTACCTCATCCCCCATGTGGGGCTGGAACTCAAACTTCAGTGGGGGGCAGAAGACCTGGTTACACATGTCCATGACCGTGTGCTTGTCGCTCCGGGAGTCCAGGTTATCTACTGCGTTCTCAATGACATCCAGCCCCTCATGGCGAGAGGTTTCCAGGTTGTACTCAGCAGAGAGGTAGGTCCGGAAGGTGCGTGCCAGGCTGGCATGAAAGCCCAAGTCACAGCACTTGGGGAGAGGCAACAATAGCAGGGGTAGGGATGAGAGCCAGGACAGTGACTTATGCTCACTTTAGAGCACTATAGAAGCCTACCTACCACACAAACCACACCAAAGCCTTCAAAGAATGCAGGGGAGGGGAGGAGGGGCTGAGATTTGGGCAACAGTAGAGCTTCTTTTGGCTGCCCAAGTTCACCACTACCCTTTTATCTCTAAGATTTCACACATGTATTTCTTCTAACACAAAAGTTCCTCTTTTGGCATTTGTTTTCTAAGCCCCTTCTTCTGGAAGCCTTCCTTGGTGTTCTCCATACTCAGAGCCTGGCTGCAGAGGTTCCCCCAAAGCTTGAATGGTGATTATGGGTCCCCTCTACAGCCAAGGAAAAGCAGTGACCGCTGCCCCGCCCCCAAATTCCAGAACAGCACATAACAGGGCCAGAGCAACCAGTGCTGAGCCTTAAACGAAATAAGCATCTACAGGGGAAGATCTCCCATCTGCTCAGGAAGCAGAGAGAGAGCGAGCTGCTGCTCCAACAGAGTGGACGTAGAGCCCTCCCTGTCACTGCCCCCATCAGTGTCCTTCCTCCAAGCCTAGGTGTCCTCTTGAGAGCCCCGCACAACTGGCACTGCTGAGTCCGTGTTCACCCTCTGCAAACTACCTGGTTCCCATGGCAATGTCCCCACACAAGGCTGACCTGTGTCACCATCCTCTTTCCCATGCTGTGTGCCTGGCTGTTTGGACCCAGGGGACCCAGGTTGGACCCTTCACTGGCATCCTAGGAAGTCTCCAGAGTGTTGTGTGTGACTCTCCCACACTCAGCAAAGGCCCTGATGCAGAGGCAGCGTGGGCAGTTCTGACTGAATACATGACTGGTCAAGACAACTGTGAGGATCTGGCAACGCTCACCTCCCACCCATGGAAGTAGCAACCAGTAAGGTAATATGGCCTAGCTGCAAACACTTCCTGCTCTTCTGCTCCAGCAGGGCTCCAAAAAGCCTGAGCACCTCCACTGTCAGCAGAAGACCAAGGCTGACCACTCAGCTGATGAGGTGCAGCCCCGCTCAGGCCCCAGCTCCCCAGGGAACTCACATCAATGAGATCGGAGACATCATGGATGTAATATTTGCTGATAGCAGCATTGGTGGCTGCCAAATTTAGTAGGTAGTCATTCCGGGCCTTTGTGCATTTCAGCTTGTTCTCCGAATACTTGGCCTGTCTCTGGAAGGAGAAAGAGCAGGTATCAGAGCTGAGCCATCCAACAGGGAGGTCTGCAATCTTCTCAACAGCAACTGAGAACTTTGTCTAAAGTGACAACCTTATCTAAAATGTCCCCCATGCCCTTGCCTACTCAGTGTTTTCTTCTTGAGGCCTTCCCACCACCTCTCCATAAACCTCCTGACTGTCAGCCCATCAGTGTCTCCCACCAGGAAACTAAGAAATCAGCGATGAGAACTGCCTTGCTTGTTACTGTTGGGTCTGCAGTGCCCAGGATAGTTCTGCCCAAAGCAGGTCCTCAGGGATTCACCCCAGTATTGTTCTCTCTTGCTGGGACATGCCAAGTTCCAATTGGCCCTTGTCCTTGACCCCAGCCACCCAACTGTCTTCTGAAACAAGCCCTGATATACATTAATTCCTGTCAGCTGAGTGCCTCTGTTCTCTGGTGGCTGAGTCCTGGCCAGGCCTAACCAGCACTAGTAGGAGTGTGGCCAGCCTGCTTCCTTCATGACACTGACCTCATGCAAAGGGGAAGGGTTAAAGCTGTCAGCTAAGTGCCTGATTCTCCCCTTTGTATGCCCCACTTGGGAGACCCACCCCCCACACACCTTCTCCTTCATCTTTTCAATCTTCTTCACAGAGCTGCGGCGCTGGGGCCGGTCCTCATGCCGGAGCAAGTTCATGCTGAGCTCTCCTGATTTGTTGAACTGCTTCTCCTCCTGCTTCTCAGCCTCCTTCAGCTTGCTTTCTGCGCTGATGCTCTCCGCATGGTACATGTGGTAGGTTTTCATGACCTGGGGACAGGTGAGTGTGAGAAACCACCAGTCTACACTGTTTCTCTCGGCCTTTCCCTTGGGTGCTGCAACATACCTGTCCCTGCCCTCTTCCCAGCACACACACTGAACACCCTCACTTCTTTTTTGCACAGACTCCGAGTACTGGAAATAATGCTGATTGTGATTACTAGCAGCTTCAGCATGACCATCATCATCAAGTCCCTACTAAGCACCAGGCATGAGCTGATAAAGAGAAAATTACGAAGGGTGAACACAGCCCAGAGGCAATGGGAAGCTTGGCTCTTCCTCAGTTGTGCTCTATAGACCTGTGAGTGGTGATTCTGTATCTTCCCATCCTAGTAGTGGGAAAGACCCTTCCCACATACTCATCTGACTCCTTAGGGAACACCCTTCTTACAAATAACATCCTCCATACAAATAAATTTCTCAGTTAAGTATGTGGATCTGCCAGCAAAAGGCTTATTATTACATAAGTTAACAGATATTCTATGCCCTGTGGAATACACTCGTTGGCTATAGAAAGAATCTTATAGAGTAAATTCCACTTTTCTATTCTACTTCCAGAACACAAGTTGGCTAATGTTTTAACAGGGAAAAGTTCGAGGCAGAGATTTCACACTGAAAACCTCCCAAACTTGCAAAACAACGCACAAATAGAAAATGCAGTCAGTCAACTTTTCCTCATGGATCTTGGTAGAAAGAGCTCTCTGTCTTCTGCACATTTTGGGTCATGTGCAATTATCTTTTTCTCCTACTCCTACTCATCCTATTCTCCATCAAGCCAAACTTCCCAGGACAGACTGAGTGTGCTCCAAAGATTCCTTGCTTGGAGAACACAGCTCTGAGAACCAGACGGGCCCTAGAAATACCTCCTTGCTGGCTTCATCCATTCTGTAACCCAGTTTCCCTAAGCTTCTGTACAAACAACTCAATGAACCAGAAAATGTGTTGTACCCAATGCATTTTCGACACCTAGTGGCCAAAAGAATGGCTGCAGGCTTCGAGGGAGCCAAAGCAGATACTTAATTGTTAAGAGATCTCTATGTCTGCTCTGGTCTGTCTCCTTTCCCTTCACATTCTCCTCTGTCCCTCCACATTTGCAGATGCACCTGTTTCTTTCCCTCAGCACCAGATGTTGCTATTCATTTCCAGATTCCACCCTTTCTGAGTTCAAGGATTCTTGCTACAAGTACCTTTTCGACTTTAGCTCCAAGTCTACTTTTGTCAATCACCCATCTATTGTCTGTGGTAAGTAGTGCAGAGGAAGAAAGACAACCTCTATTTGCATCTCAATCTTCCTATCCAATCATCGGTGAGCAAATCTATCCAATCACCCAAGGGCAGTGTCCCAGCGGGGTGTGCTCCCCTCCTACATTTGCCTTGGCCCATTTCACTTTTCCTATTCTGCTTGTTTTCTTTCACTTCTCTTGAACTGCAGAGTACTCATCCTATTCTCCAACAAGCTAAACTTCCCAGGACAGACTAAGTGTATTCCAAGAATTTCTTGCTTGGAAAACACAACTCTGAGAACTTAGGGAGCCAAATTCTCATTGATCCCACAGATTGCTGGACACAAGGACAACTCTGCTGCCCAGGGTGATATGACAGACAGCTGTCCTCAATGAGGGGGTCTCTCTGAAAAAAGTTTATTTATACCAGAAACCTCTAGCTGTTCCCTTTATTTAATTACAGTTATCCTTTGGTATTTATGGAGGATTGTTTCCAAGACCCCCCACCGATACTAAAATCTGCAAATGCTCAAGTCCTTTATATAAAACAGCATGGTATTTGCATATAACCTAAAAATGTCTTTCTGTATACTTCAAATCTTCTCTCCCTGACTTATAATACCTAATACAATGTAAGTAATTTAATAAGTCGTTTTTCATATTGTACTCTTTAGAGAACAAAAAGAACAAGGAAAAGGCTTGTACGTGTCCAGTTCTGACACAATTGTTTTCTGACTAGTTTCAGTCTGTGGTTGGTAGAATCTGTAGATGCAGAACCAACTTGATACCCAGAGTTGGCTGTGCCTGAAACACAGCAAGAGGATCACAGTTCAAGTCCAACCTGAGCAAAAAGTTAGCAAGATCTCTCCAATTAATACCTAGTATTGTGGTATATGTCTGCCGTCCCAGCCACACAGAGTATAAATGGGAGGATAATAAATAGAAAGACCCAGGGGAATACGTGAAATTTTATTTGAAAAATAACTAAAGTGAAAAAGGACTGGGGGAGATGAGTCAAGCAGCAGAACACTGGTCTAGCAAGAGCAAGACTCTATGTTCAAACCCCAGTACCAAACAAAAGAATAACAACAAAAGGAAAGAGAAGGAAAGAAGAAAAAGGAATAGCAAAGGATGTGCATTCATTCCTAAATCACATAGGAAGCCAGGCAGAACTGAGGCAGGAACATTGCTTTTGATACCTAAGCCTGCCTGTTCTGGAATCTCTGCCCTTCACTGTGGAGGATGCTTTGCATCCTCCCAAGGTTCCCAGATCCTGAAACAGGCAAGTGCCAGTGGCGCTGTTCTTCAGACCCTTATTTAAGTACAAAAGCAAATAAACAGAATCCGGACACTGACAGCTATGGAGAGACACACTGGGGCACGATAAGGGTTAGTTGTTATAAAACAGCTTCTCAACAAGTCAAACTATATGTGCTTGCTCCACTCCACAGGCATGGCTTAGAAATCCCAGAATTTCAGTCTGACAACCCATGTGGCCTATACAACTTATTTTCCATCTTAATTTACTCATCATCCATGTTTATACACTATCTTAACCTACTAGAATGCCAACTCCTGAGGGCTAGGACCTCGTTCATAATCATAGAGCAAAGAGTGGTAGTCAACAACTATGGATATTTATTTACATGTCTGAGTGAATGAATGCTTGGTTGGATGAATGGATCCACAGAGCAGTGGACTTATGAGCACGGTTGATTGGCTGGTCAAGTGGATAGACAGGTAGAGGGATAAATGCGTAGTGCAGGGTAGATAGATGGTGGTGGGTGCATGGATGAGGCAAAGGGAAAAAGAGAGGGAGAAAGAGTAAAATGAGGGAGACACCGTTGGGATTCTATCTTGGGATTCTATCTTGGGATTGAGGTCAGCCCTAGCACCATCATTCAATATTTACCAAGCAGTAATATTCCCAGGTAATAAGCCAGGAAACATTACAGTATTATAAAAAATACTACAGTATTGCAATGTTACAGTATTACAATATTATAGTATGTATGATATATGGAGTCTCTACCCTGATGTAGGGACACAGTCAGTTCTACAAGTGATTATCCTATAATGTAATGACCACTCTGATGAAGGGGAGTACACAATTCCATAGGAAGACATCCTGGAGGTGGTGACATCTAAATTGACTCATGAAGGGAGAACAGTGACTTGTAAGTGGGTGGAAGTAGCCCTGAGCCCAGGGGAAGCAAGAGCCAAAGAGGACAGAGAGGACAAAGAGGACAGCTTCCACATTTAGAAGAGCCTCAGGTGACTGCTGGAGCCACGGCTGCATCCCACCCCAGCTGCCCCAGCAGCTGAGATCATCTAGGTCTCCAGTTAACAGTTTCCTGAATCCCCAAAATTCCCCTCCAGTATTCCCAGGGACCATGGGGTCCATGAGAAACTGACACCACCTCCAATCCTGGGATGGGCATGAGGCCCAGGCCTGGCTAATTAGCACACATCATGTTAATCTGGCCATATGAGTAGGGCTCAAGGTCTCAACCAGGCCAATTAGAAGCAGCCCTGGGGCTTTGCTGCAAACACTAGGAAGGGAGCCTTCTCTTTCTACTGAAAGGAGGAAGGATGCCATTGTGAAAGCTTGCAGTGCTGGGGACAGTCTTTGTCACCATATGGAAGATGCCTGATAGATCACGAAGCCCACACTGAAGAAAACAAAGCCAAAAAATTTGGACAAGAGACATCCAACAAAGGAAGGAAGGGTGGAAGGGAGGGAGGGAGGAGAAGAGAAGGATGGAGGGAGGGAATTAGGATAAACAGAGGAAATACAGTTCTACTGCCTTGGATCTAGTGAGTATATGTACTAGATGAGGAAATGATTGTTATGCCTCAATGTTTACGTATTTATTGCACACTTAATGGGGTTCCAGGCACTATGCAAGGTGTTTAAAATGGTGTGGAAGATAGCACACACTCTCTTGACAAGGCAGATAATTAGGCAAGTGTGTGAACCCCTGTGCCACCTATGCTGGGGCTACCTGCTCATGCGATTCAACACTTGTCATTTTTCCATATCTAGTACTATGGTTTCAATGTGTCTTGCAAAGTGCAGGTGTGTGAAAATTAATCACCAATGTAACAATGTTGGGAGGTGATTAATGACTGCAGATGTAGGTTAGTTATCAGAAGAGTGTGTTTGTTATAAAATCGAGTTTGGTCTTCTCTTGCCATCTTGCCTTGGTCATTCTTGCCTCCTGCCTTCTGCTGTGGGATGGTGTGGCAGGAAGGTCCTCGCCAGCTTCTGGCACTGTGCTCTTGGACTTTGCAGAATCCATAATTATTAAGTTACATATATCTGTTCTTTATAAAATATATAGCATCTAACAGTTTGCTATAGCATCACTAAATAGACTAAAACAGCCACTAAATAGACTCAAAAGATAGGCTTCCTTCCCTTCTAGATGTGTGTGCGTATATACATGTACATGTGCGCATGCGCACACATACACACATATGCACACTCAAGCACTGCTCAAAGCAGTCCTGCTCCCAACTAGCCAAACAGCGCAGTAGCTTACGAACACCGCTGTCTGGCCAAGCAGGGAACGGGGATGTGGGGGGCGGGGGGGTGTGGTGGTGTTCCTTGCTGGAACCCTGATGTTCTATTCAAGAGGTGGCCTCCTGAATGCCACCCCTCTGTTGTCTTGGAATGTTCGGTGCCTTCATTACCACACCTCTTCTGTGTTCCCTCACTCTGTGTCAGATTCCCCAGTGGGATACTACCCCAATATGTAACCACGTCTCCTCATGCAGACACACCAATGATCAATAAGTGCATTTGGACCAAATATGTGTTCCTCAAGGGACTGGAAGAGGTGACCAGGCCACCCTAGTCCTCTGAGGACCAGTTCCATTCTGGGCTAAAACTGTGCACACACTCTTGTGACAAGCAGGCAGAGCTCCCCTGAGCGAAACATGCTGATGTGACAATCCTGCCAAGCTGTCCTGTCTAGACATACATCTTACCTCCCTCCCAGAGTGGTGTGAAGACAAGAGTTTCAAAGGGTCCTGCAATTAGTCCTGCTTCCCTGCTCACCCCACCTTCATTCCTCCAATGAGGCAGAGCAGGCCCACAGCCCAGCTAACTTGTGCTGGGTCAGCTTCCTGATGCATGACAGGGGAGTTACTTGTGCAAGCAAGATAATTTCCAGTGTCACCACCATTTTATTAACCTCTTCAATGGCCTTGGGATCTTTCTGGTACATAGAAGGGAAGATGCAGTGCAGTGCTAATGCACCTGTAATGCTTCTCCACTGCTGCATAGCAGGTAGGGCCAGGCTGAACAATGCTACATGGGTTTCGATATGCCATGGAGCCCTCTTTCTATACTACTTGTCTCCCATTGGCTCTAGACACCTCCTTCCAAATAAATGGCCCTTGGTTTCTGCAGGTTCCAACTCTTCAGATTAAGAAAACTTTGGCAAAAAAAAAGGGGCAGAAAATTTTGATTTAAAAAAGGTGCTGCCGGGCGCTGGTGGCTCATGCCTGTAATCCTAGCTACTCAGGAGGCTGAGATCTGAGGATCGTGGTTCAAAGCCAGCCCGGGCAGGAGAGACCGTGAGACTCCTATCTTCAATAAACCACCAGAAAACCGGAAGTGGCGCTGTAGCTCAAGTGGTAGAGCGCTAGCCTTGAGCTGAAGAGCTGAGGGACAGCTCCCAGGCCCAGAGTTAGAGCCCCACGACCAACAAAAAAATAAAAAATAAAAAATAAAAAAAATAAAAAAGGTGCTATCATTGCTTAAACCATCCAGAATAACAACTATTTGCATATTTTTACATATAATTTTGTATTAGGTATGACAAGCAATCTAGAAGTGATATAAAGTATATAAGAGATATGTATTGGTTCTGTGTAAATACGATGGCATATTCTGCAAGACACCTGAGCATTTACACATCTGGGCATCTGTGAGGAAGGCTGGAACCAATACTCTGTAAATACCAGGAGACAACTGGAGTAGATACATATTTATAGAAATAGGTTAGCACAGTTAGTTACTCAAGAAGCCTGAGGGAGATGCTTAAGCACACATTCCGGCATAGGCGTGGATAGGTAACCCTGGCCTGATGATCTGTGCCTCAGATCTGTCATTCCTAAAATGGGGGTGGTATTATCAGGAGGAAGAAATGGGTCAGCCCACCTAAAGCGCTCAGACCAGTGCCTGGCTATAGTTCAAAGGGAGATGCAGTCCCACAGGTAGAGTGGGTTATGCTGATTCAAACTAGGTATGTGGTGTGTCCTGACATGTGCTGTTCGGTGGATAAAACAGCTCTAGTAGTAGACTGCACTAAGTAGGCACTGACAAGTAACAGGGATAGTAACTTGACAGTGAATCAGGCAGTGGGAGACACACTTCTTGCCATCCATCTTTTTGTACTGTTTAATTACTGCTATTTTGTTTCTTGTTCTTTTTCCTGAGTGCACACATAATCCATTTCTAAATTTAAAAGTAAATGATTTTTAAAAAGAAAGATCCTCTAGTTAAGTCTGGCATGTGTAGAATGGAGCAAGGCCTGAGGACAGCCAGCCAAGAAGTGATTATTCTTTTTCAGGCAAAACCTGTAAGACTCAGGTTGACCACTGGCAAGGGAAGCTAGAGGAGAGAGAAAAAGGCAGAACTAAGAGGAAAAATATGGTTGCCTGGTTCATCCACGAGAGATGATGGTGTAGCACAAATGCTGGCCAGACGCCAAGCTGCTCTGTGGGCATCCCTCTCCCAGCCGCAGCTGGATGAGGAGGTAGAAGCGTGCTGGGTTCCAGGGAAGAGCTGGGCTCACAAGGTTCCCTGGCAGGGCCATGAAGGCAGCCCATCTGTCTCTAAATCCTGTGCTCTCGCTAATGCACACGGCTACATTTTACTAATGGAGATGAGGGGGGAATTTGTTTAAGAGAAAGTTATAGGCAACTTAAAGAGAAATATTAAGTGTGAGTACCTGATGGTATATTGAAGCTGTGGGGATTGTACCCCTGAATGCCATTTTACAAAGGTAGACCAAACCCTGGTTAGTGGGCTCCTGGGGTAAAGTCCTCTCCACACATGTCTCCTAGAGCTAGACATCAGGAGAGAGACACCTTTGCAAAGCTTTGCCTGGAGACCCAGCGTAGATTTCATACTCCTGTGCCCAGTGCATAATCCAATCAAGGCTTGAGTCTATAAAAGGTAGAACCTATTCATTACTATCATTAGTGCCTACCTGCCACCAGCTGATGCTGGGTGTGGATGTTCCTGGGCCTCTCCACATGGAAAAGCAGCTCTGGGCCCTCCTACAGCCTGGACTGGAAAGGCAGGCTGGGCATTATTGTCTGGGCAAGCCTGGGCAAAGCTACTGAGCACAAATGAGGAGCTGAGATGCTGGCTGGCTAACAGCATAATAGATAAATCTCACTGAAAAACCTAAACATATTTTTAGTTGAACAATGAAAACAAGAGTGAGCTTCTGGCTGTTTGTTGTTGTGTTGTTTGTCTCTTCTAGAGGGATTGGCACAGTGATTTGACATCTCATTCTCTGCCCATTTTTCCTCCCAAACTACTATGTGATCAAAGGCTATATAATGTGTTGAGCTGATGTGGATTCAGAGAAAAAAGAGAAGTTGTATGAGCACTAGTGTATAAAGAGTATGAGCATGTATGCATGTGTGTGCATATGTGTAAATGGGTGTGTGAACATGCACGTCCAGTTAGACTAACATGCTTTAGACATTTAAAGGCTATGAAGACTGGCAGAGGGAAGGCCTGTTAAAGGAATGAATGAATGAATGAAATGCCTACCCTTGGAGTCTCCCTCTACATTGTTCCTGTTTCCAGGTAGACAGGAACCTACTCATATCTTCCTATGTACTTTAAGTTGTCTCTAGATTAATTATATATAATACTGTGTTATGCTATATAATGGTTGCTCTATTGTAACATATTGTTTAGTAAAAATCCTCACATGTTCAGAACAGAGATATAATTTTAAAAAAATCTCCACCTGTGGCTGGTTGAATACATGGATCCAGAAGGCCAACTGTACCAAGACTCAGAATTCAGTCAACAACAAAAGATTAGGAAGGTGTTATTGGTACCCTGAGACACACACCACTCCCCCAACCCCTCCCCCACTCCCCTACACTGCTGTAACAAAAAGAGAGTGTGCTGAGAGGCACTGGGCCTCCTCCCTCCAGCCAGGCTACCTTCAGCACGGCAAGAGTTGCCTGTCTGTGTGTGTGATGCCAGTGGCATTTCCATCCAGCTGCCCTGCCCTTGGGACAGCAGGGATAGCTATGAATGTAGCATCTGCTAGGTTCAGGACCCAGGGCATCATGAGGGGTACAGAGATGCTGCCATCCTACTGATCCTTAACACCTGCCTAGTGCTGTCCAGTCTTATGCTGCTCCTACCTATACCTCCTAGGTAGGTAGCTGGGGTCACAGGCACGTGTCATCAGGTCAGGCCCAACTTGTTTGTTGAGATGGGGAATCTATTTTTTTCTTGGGCTGATCTCCCTATCTCTCAACCTCTTTTTTTTGGGGGGGGGTCCGGTCATGGGGCCTGAACTCTGGGTCTGGGCACTGTCCCTCAGCTCTTCAGCTCAAGGCTAGCGCTCTACCACCTGAGCCACAGCACCACTTCTGGCTTTTTTCTTTTTGCTTATGTGGTGCTGAGGAATCGAACCCAGGGCCTCAGGCATGCAAGGCAAGCACTCTACCACTGAGCCACCTTCCCAGCCCAGCTCTCAACCTCTTAACTAGCTTGCCACCACACTCAGCCTTTCATTTTTATAGATTGCTTTGCCCTAAGTCCTCAGCTGACTGGAGTCTGAACCCCGCCTTCCTCTTAAGCTCCAGACCCTGTGCAAATGCTCTCAATGCTGAGGAACCAACCACATGCTGGCTCTACCATATACAACTTTAGAAAGACAGTAACAGCCAAGAGAGGGAGCTTCACAGGGCTGTGGTTCTTTTCCCTTGTAACAAGGATTTTCAAATGGAATTTTAGCAGAATCCCTCTACTTAACTTTGAGTGAGAAGCTTTACAAGGAACCCTGGTACATAACATACTAGTTCTAGATGTTGCTCTGGACATCATAGGGCTGAGGGGCTGGCAACCCACTTGCTGCTCTCTATTTCCTCTCTGAGGAAGCTAAAGGCAGCTCAAAGCAGTCTGGGAGCTGGGACCCCACAGACCCACGGTGCTTACACTCTTCACTCACTTGCTTCTTTCACGTAACCCTCCCACCCCCGACCCCATTCCAAGCAGGCTGCAAGTCAGCTCTGGGCCAAATGAGGATGTTAGGAAATGGGATGACATGCTCACCTCCTCAGCAAACATCATCCTCAGAAAAGGGATTTGCAGGAGAGGATCCTGGGATCCAGACAAGTAGTGTGCCTGCCCAAGGCCCCACTCCACATCCCCGCCCTTCGAAGCCTTCATTCTCATGCTTCCTCACCTTGACTGTGCTCCTTCATTTTCACAAGTAACATACCCCATTTCTGCAGGCTATTCAAATCTCCCATGAACTTTTACCAACCAAACGTGTCTAGACCCCTTCCCAGATGTCAATTACACTTCTGACATAGTAATTTACTGTCACTCCAACAGAGGACACAGCTAAGAGACTCCTGCTTCACCTCCCTCCAGTTCTGGGTGCTGAAGACAGGTCCTCCAGTCCCCAGCAGCAGTGGGCCTGGGCAGGACTTACTGTGTAGAGCTCATTGGTCACCTTCAGGAGCTCCTCGTGCATCTGCAGGCCAATCTCCTTGCTCTGGAATATGGAAGAACAAATGTCAACACAGAAATGATAAGTCTTTGAAGAGATAGGAATGTTAATCATCTGACTTGATTATTACACATAATATGCCATCATATACCTGACTTGACTAGTACACATATATTGTACACTATACATATAAATATTATCAGTTAAAACAGTTAATTTTTTTTAATGTTGAAGGCAGAAGGAGAAGTCTTCTGGTTCATTTACCAATTTCCTTTCCTTTCTTTTCTTGTCAGTAGTAGGACTTGAACTCAGGGCCTGGGCGCTGTCCCTAAGCTCTTTTGCTCAAGGCTAGCACTCTAGCACTTTGAGCCACACTACCACTTCCAGTTTTTTAGTGGTTATTTGCAAAGATAAGAGTTTCACAGAGACAGGCTAGCTTCAAACTGTGATCCTCATATCTCAGCCTCCTGAGTAGTTGGGATTACAGCCATAAGCCAATGATGCCGGGCCCAGCTTCTTTTCAATACAGAAAAGCACAGAATATATGGGATGAAATGCTGGTTGTTGGGGGGGATGGGGCACAGAAATCACTAAACTAAATATGAATTCCCAATTTGTGCCCAGAAACAAATTCCCAGAGGGAGATTGCATGGAAAGGGAATTCCCTGGTCACGTAAATTGGAAATCTCTACACATCCTGTCTGGCCTTTGTGACTCACAAGTGACATTAGTGTATTAAGAATTCTGGGAAGCCCTACAGACTCTTTCTTTAATTCTGTTCTGCAGGTGAATAAGACCAGAGTATGTATTTGTTGTTCAGTATTCACTAACAGCTCATAATGACGTTCCACAGGCCACTGTTTTGGACACATTGATTTAGCATCCTGATTCGCCTTTACAGTAAGTAGCAATTCAGGTCATCTAGGAAATATTCCACCAGCAGGTCTGCACTCTCCTGCTTCAAGGCTTGTCTTCCTCGAGTAGCACGCACATTTGGCACTTATCTGGATACCAACTTCCTGGCTTTTAGGGCACAATGGATGCTTTAAACCTTGGTTTGATCCCAAATTTCAAGCAACTCTCTCCCCTGCTGGTCTCTTGCCCTTCCATGGTCCGATCACTGCCTAGAGTTTGACAGGGGCTGGCCCTCACTGTCTGCGTGCGAGTTCCAACCAGGTGCAGGAGCCTCGCCCGCCTGGGATATCCAACTTCCACACGAATGCAGCCCTGTTACAAAGCCTGTCCTACCAAAGTGCTCATTAGATAGCATTACTAAACAAATCTATGAATGAGTGCTGGGACAGTTCCTCTCAGCCTTGGCTTCTTAATTTGTGAGAGTGGAATGCTGTGATAAGTATCATGGATGAAGAGCCAACACACATAGTATGTAGTACAGGCCAAACCAATATCTCTGTGATATCAGTGATGAGGTAGAACGCTGTCCAGAGAAGGGAACCCAAAGCTAAATCCCTTGGCAGGGCTGAGGGTCAAGAGCACACAGGCGGCAGGAGGTAGAAAGTATCCCAAAAGGGTATAGGATGAAGTGCCATGGGAGGAGGCGGGAAGACTCCTAGAGCCACCTTCCCTTTCAGTGCATGGCCAGTGGTAGGGCAGCAGGGACACAGCCTGAGCAAAGGCAGGAGACCAGCAGTGTGGAAAGGTGGCAGGTGTTCAAAGAGAAATGTGAAACAGGAAGAGCAGGGGATAAGCTGGACATGGAGGCTAGGCCAGGTTGCGGAGGCTGATGGGAGCACTGGCTTCCTTCAGAGTAGGACTGGGAGTCACGGAAAGCCGTTGAGTGGGAGGACATGACGATTAGGGCTGTGCTTCAGGAGGAAGAAGATCTGTACAGAACATGGATTGGATGAGGGGGGACTACAGGTCCGTTCTGTTCCTTTCATTCATGAATACACACACACACACACACACACACACACACACACACACACACACACACACACAGATAGAGATAGAAACAGAGAGACAGAGAGAGTGAGTTGGGAAGGGAGTTATCCTCAACTGCAATTCCAAAAATTACTAAATGAGGAACTCAAACATTCCACCAGGAACAGGCAGCCAGAACTGAGGATCGCTAGCAGGTCACCATGCCTAGCCCTTGGGAATTCAAGTGACACCACACTGGCACTCACTGTCCCCATTTTTCACATCATACTCAAGCCACCACCTCTGTAAACAGGAAGTGTGGGCTGTGGAAAGGACATTAGGCCGAGAAGGGTTCAGCCAGGAAAGTGTGGTTCCCCAGAGTTGAAAGGGGACAGTCCTATCTTTCTGACCCTAACAGACCTGTGAAATGTAGCAGAGGCCACAGGAGCTGGTCACCATGATGACAGGCAGACCCAGCCCTGCCTGGTTCCCTGCATCTTTCTCCTGCCTCTAGCTAGTAGCAGTTAAGCTCCCTTAGAGACAGACGCGTCTATGGTAGAAACTTTCTTATACACAGTGGGGTATTTAGAGCATTCCTGGACTCCACCACACTATCAGGGCTAGGGAATGTCCAGCTGGAGCCTCACAAAATTATTTAGTACATGATGGGACAGACATGTATGCTTCTACTATGCTTCTCATCATCTGCCTATATTGATAATTTTATATGACCAGCAAATGGTGTTATAAATATCCAAATGACTATGTGTGCTGGTAACAACCTCAAGTTGTCACAACAAAAACCATCTCCAGGTATTATCAAATGTTCCCTGGAGGACAAAACTATACCTCAAAGAGAAAAGAAGCCTTAGACCAAGGGTTCAAAGTGGGTTCCTCTGGCCTGCAAATATGTTCTTCTTGGCTACTCAGTACTTCCAGAAAAATCTGCATACTTCTCTGGCATTTATAAATCAATAAATTTTCCCCTAAGTTGTGGATTTTAGCTCCTGTGGCATCAGTATACAATACAGCATTTATGGACATCTGCCACTTGCTAAACACTGTCCAAAGTTGCTTCCATATGTTATCTAATTTATAGCTTTAAAAGGAAGTACTACTCTTAATCCCACTTGACAAATGAAGGAAGGCTAGAGGTTCTGAAGGGATGCATAACTGGCCCAGGGTTGCACAGTTGGTGACTGTCTAGTTCTAGTGGAATATTTGATTTGAGTTCCTCATTCAGTAATTTTTGGAACTGTAGTTGAAAATATTTCCCCTTCTAACCAATTCTTATATGCATATATATGTATACATTCATATATACGTACACACATATATACACACACACCCATATATAAATGTTACTGCCTGGGAACCTGCCATACTTCAGTGACTGCCTGCTAAGCACTGATTCTGTTAGCCTAGGGTTAACAAGAGCCAGGCAGTCCCATCTGAGAGCTGATGGTTGCATTAAAGAAACAGAATAGAATTTTAGTCCCACCCCATCGAGGTTAACTTACTCTAGTCTGTTTCCTCAGTGCTCAGTGTGACATGCGGATGAAGAACAACCATTACAAAGATGCTAGTGGTTGTGAGTCCAGGACACAAGGAAGGTATGAAGAAGAGCAAGCTCCCTGGACACTGCCAACCTGTCTGATGCCCTCGCTTACTGCTTGCATAGGCATCTGGGTCTCTGGCCCTTGGTTCTCTTACAAACAGGTCTAGTCTTCTGTCCTACCTGCCCTGCAAGGTACACACCAGCCATGATGGTCATCTCTTGCTTCTCCCTTCCTCCCTTCTAAGAAAAGATGAAATATACATGGTACTGGTCCTTGCTCATCTGGCCAAACAAGATGGTCCATCGGGCATGGGATTGAGCTTGGCCAGTGCTATACAGCATTTTCACCAGTGATTGGATCAGAGACAAGAAACATGTCCCAGATTGAGCCAATCAGGATCTTCTCTGGGAGGCTTTTCCTAACCATTCTTTCTCTTTCCCTCCTAAACCCCAACATATTCCTCCATCACTTTACTATGCTCTGGCTTGTTTACTGATCACAGCTCAAAACTTAAAACCCACAGAGATGTTCCATAGTTAAATATATGATGTATGTAAGCACTGTCTAGCTCCCAGAACAACTGTTTGTCCAAAAACATAACGTGCTCCCCTGAGCCCAGCAACTCCAATCACTAAAGGGCCAATTTCTCCTAGACTCAATCAAGAGTCGCTTGGTCCTGTTGCCATACCTTGCCTTCAAATACACTATTTTTTTGTGCCAGTCCTGGAGCTTGAACTCGGGGCCTGGGCACTGTCCCTGACTTCTTTTGCTAACGTCTAGCACTCTACCACTTGAGCCACAGTACCACTTCCAGATTTTTCTGTATATGTGGTATTGAGGGATCAAACCCAGGGCTTCATACATGCTAGGCAAACATTTTATCACTAAGCCAGATTCCCAGCCCTCCCAACATGATCTGAGTTATCTTTCCCTCTTCCTTGAATGTTTGTTCCTTCCCTACTCCCAGTTATCCTTTCTGTCCCTTCCCTTTCCAGAATGAATGCATGTCTCTTGCTGATACAAGTCTACTGTGCTTTTACTCATTTTTTTCAATAAGCTGGAATATAAATTCAAGTTCCTGAACTCGTCTTCCTGTGGGTGGGACTTGGATATCTATACATGGTCTTGGAGGCACTTAGCCACAGTGGGCCTCCGGCACAGTGCTGAGCAATGAGCCTGGCCTCATGCCAGCCAGACCCCTGCCCTGTAATTTTACCTAAAATCTCCTTGCGACCCTTTTTACCATAAAAGCTTCACTTCAGAGTTGCTAAAACAATATGCCTGTGAGAATCCAAGGATTCTTTGGAATGGCTATGAACGAGTGACCTGATATGGTCAAAGTAAGAATTTCTGAATGTCTATTAATAACACTAGCTATTACTATTAATTATGACTATTACTATTAATGTAACACTGCTACTATTATATCAATGTAGTATAACTCTTACTATTAACAGTATACTCTTAGTATTAATGCTCCTAATGATGTTTATCATTATGGATAATAATGATAACAGCTTCTATTTCTTGATCTTGCAGCATATACTGTGGTATATTCACTTCCCATGTGTGTGTGGAGGAGGCTCTGTTTCCTGGGCTCTCTGTTCTATCTCATGAACAGTTTGTCCAGCCATGCTCTAGTGTGGCCTATTTTACAACTAGCTTACAAGGAAGTCTTGATATCTTATAAGGCCAATGTCCCAACAACTATCCTCTCCCTGGGGGGAAGGAGAACCCTTATAAGCCTAATTTTCTTAGGTTTTCTTAGGTACAAAATGTGTTTGAAATTTAAAATACACAGAAAACTTTAAAAAAATCTTTTAAACTGGAAAAAGGCATAATTTTGAATAATTCATGGGAAAAGAAAAAAATCACCATGAGAGCCATGAAATATTTATATCTGAATGGCAATGACAGCATTTCTATCAAAATTTCTGGGGTGTGGCTAATCTGTAGCATCAATGGCATTAATTTCCAATCATTCTTATTTTATAATGCATTTATATGTCATTTCCTAATTGAATGGGCTAGCACACAAAACAATCAAGTTTTGTATATTAATCTTGTAAGCAGCCCTGCTGCTGAACACTCTTCCATGGGAGGTATCATTTGCTGGTGGTATCTGATAAACATCCTACATCAGACTACAGATGGAGTTCCTATGCATTCCTAGTTCACTGAGTTTTTTAGAAGTTAAAAGCATGCCTTTTCTAAATCAACAATGCCTCTTCTTTCCACACAACTGGTGGGAGGTCTTCATCAATATAAGGTAAGAAAAAGAGGGAAAAAAAGGGTTCTAAACAAAGAAAGAAACAAGACCACTATCATTCGGAGCCTGTCACTGAGTGGCTTTCTGGGCCTCCTGAGTGGCTAGGATTACAGGCATGAGCCACCAGCACCTGGCCTATTTCTGATTCTTTGAAACCTATGCACCTGAATAAAATCGCTCTCCCATCTTCAGTCGTAAGTCATTCTATTCACAGCTATTCATTGATTGCTTCTTGTGACCAGATAGATGTTTGGCATCATCTGGAAAATCTTACAACAGCCATAGGAAAGAGGTTATTATTAGCTCCATTTTGAAAATAAGGAAACACAGAAAGCCAGGGATCAGATGGGACTCACATGGCTGAAAAGTGACAAAACAGAGATTAAGCCATAGCCCATCTCTAACACTAACCACTATGCTAGACTTCTTGCCTGTTCACAATACAGAACCTGGTCCTTTCTACCCACCTGCCTTTGCTTTGGTCTGAACTCTTGTTGCTTACTCTACTGGGAGCTCTGTCTGTGTTGAGGACATTGTGATAATATGCTCAGATCCCCTTCAGGACCGTAGAAGGGAGTGCTGTCTACAGACTTTTCTCAGTAATCCCTCTTCTGATTTGCCACAGCTGAAGGGACATCTGCCCACGCACAGGCAGCCGGCATCCAATGACCACACCACAGGGGAGTGGAAAGGCTCGGCCTCCTGTCATAAACTCCTTATGAACACAGGTGATGACCCAGCCCCCTCCCCACCCCCCATCCTTGCACCTAAGTGAATTACTACTTTACACCTGTCTCCATTCCTAAACAACATTGTAAGTTCCTTCAGGAAGGGGTGTGTCTGATTCAAATCTCTGTCTTTTTTAGCACCTGTCTCTGTCACTGAGTATGAGCTCTGGCATCAGACCCATCTGGAGTCAAACCCTAGCTTCAGCCTTCATCAGCATCAGTTTTCTCAACTATAAAATGGGTTGATGATAGCATCTTCCTTCTCCACTTAAAGAATTGCATGTGTGTAGTACACTTAGCCTAGGGCTAATTGTTGCTATAATTAATTGTTTACCTATCATCATACTAGCACTAATATGTTTGTTGAATGCACTGGGATTGCCTGCTGATGCTCAGCTTTGCAAGGCTGTTCTCGCTGGGAGACAGTGGAGATGGAGCGAAGGGCTTTGTCCTTTGGCAGTCTGCCCATTTTGTCCCTCCCCCCACCTCGTAGGCCTCATAACTGGGCCCTCCAGCATGCAAACTCTCACTCTTTCCCGCTAGCAAAAAACGAAAAGAAAAGAAAAATAAACTTGGCTCTGAATCCAAGGCCACGGATGCTTTTGATCTCTGTTACAAAGCAAGGCAATTACTGGACACAAAAGCCCTGATTTATTTATGAAATGCGCTGGACATCTTCGAGGTGGGAACGAGAAAACTCACTCAAGACCAAGTCCTTGTTGCCACACAGTGAATGGTTGCTTTCAAACACAATCCCCGCCCACCCCACCACCCATGTCCTCTCTTCTCTGCTAAGAATCTTTCCTCATTAGTGCTTCTTCCAGCACCCTGCAGCTTCCTACAATCAAATTCACATCACGGCCACGGCAAGTAATTAAATTCTGCAGGCATCAGAGCATAGAATAATAGATGGCTATTGTTGAGGATGCTGAAGAAAACAGAATGAAAGTGGAATAGGCTTCAATACCTACCCTCACAAACGGTTGGGCGTGGGCATGGTGGAGGGAGGGGGGAGAGTTAGTGTGACGCACGCTGAGCCTCTCAGCTGGTATGACCCATAGGGTAGTGGGTTCAGGACTGAGCCTGAGTCAAAACCCCAGGTTTTAGTAAGACTCTGCATTTTGCAGATGTAGGCTTTAGCTTCCTTTTCTGTAAACAAGGAGGTTCAACCAGGTAAGCCATTCTCCATGTGTGGTCCCCAGACAGGCAGCATCAGCATCAGCTAAGAAGTTTCTAAAATGCAGATTCTCAGGCCTCACCTCAGACCTACTGAATCAGAAACTATGGGGTGGAGGTCAGCCATGTGTACTTAACGCATTCTCCGTGTCATCTGGATACATGATAGAATGTAAGACCCAGTGGTAGATAGGCTCAAGGGTAAGGCTACAAATTCAAATGCACACGGGTGGGGAGATAAAGTAAGGGAGCATACTGGGTACAGCATACCAGAAAACAGCAGGGATTGCAGGTGGTGAAAGGCTCATGCCCCGCTAATGGAACTGGCAGTCACTTAGCTCCTGTGAACTCCTGCCAAGGATGACCCACGTGGGATCTGGTATTGCTGGAGCTTCTGATTTGTAGCACACACACACACACACACACACACACACACACACACACACACACACACACACACACACACACACACACACACACACACACACACACACACACACACACACACACACACACTGATTTTATCTGAACTTTATAAGTGTTGATTTAAGTTTTCTTAATGTAGTGAGGACTGAGCAGATTACACTGGAGAGCAAAACTCAGCTGTGAGCTGCCATTTTGGAATCTTTCATCTGCGTTGTGCAGAATCTCACCTCCCAATCTCCTTTCCCCACTTGGTAGACTCCTACTCATCCTTCAATGCCCAACTCTAGGGCTACCTCCTGTCTGCCCCACTTTCCAGAAAACTCAAACACAAAGCCAAATAATTGACACATGGAAGGAGGTGACAGAGAAATTACAAAGTGGGCTTTTGCCATGAAGAAGGAATTAGGACCTCTTGGGAAAGCTACTCTCTTCTGGTTTGAAAAGTCATTTGACCAGAAGAGGACTTTCTATTGATCACAGTTGTTCCCAGGAGGAATGAGCTACCCTGAGCAGTAATGAGCACTCTTTGTTAAGGGAAAACTAGTAAAAGATGACAAAAAGACTAAAAGAGAGAGCCCAGTGGACAGCTATTGCTGTACTTCTCCCTTCCCCTTGTAAGGACACCTATTTTTTCTTGAGGAACCACCTCTCACTCATTCTTAGGCTAGTGGGAACAGTGTGGTTGGATGTACATCTGGCTCCAAGGGTGGCATCTTTCCTGGACTTGTTCAGTCAGGTCACAGCATCTCCCTGGCCACAGATGCAGCTTCAGGAGTGCTCATGTGACCTGTGCTCGGCTAATCAGAGCCCAGGGACCCCTAGGCTAGGAAAAGGGACTCAAAGCAGGAAGGACATAGATTGAAGTTTCTAAGGAGGGGCATCTGGTCATCCAGAGGGATAGACAAATTAGAAAACAGCCCTTTCCCAGGGCTTACCCTCAAATCAGCAACTTAATAACAACCACAAAACAGGGGAGGGAGCAGGAAATTGGAGTTTTTTGGTGACATCCTCTATGTTCACAAAGTCCCTCCAAGCCTGAAAACAAGCTCATCTTGAAGGAGCTGGAAAATTCCATTTCTCCCATAAAGCAGGATTTCTGTTGTATTCTGTTGTATTTCTGTTGTTCCTAATTCCAGAGGGCCTCTAAAATCTCCTTTTCTCCATATTATTGTGGCTAGTGCCCATCTCCTACTCAAGGTGGGCTACCTGCATGGGTTTCTGGAATTTGAAGTGCTGCCTCCATTTCTAAGTGCAACCCCCATGTGAAAGACAGTGTTATTAAGTCAGACAGCATCCCACATCAGTGAGATGCTGGCAGGTAGGACAATTACCTCAGGCCCAAGCCAGGATAGCGGCAGGAAACAGAGTAGGCCCAGAAGTCTGCAGTCTCGCTGTTACCAGTGCCAGACTTGGCACAGTGGTCAGAGACAGCCTCCTCAGGCCCCAGGACCCCACCTCAGACAAGGAAAGAGCTTCTGGTTTTAGGGATCACTAGTGAGCTTCCATTTAGTGAGCACTTGGTAGGATACCATGCCTGCAATGAACACCTGACCTACCTCTGCTTGTCAAAGCAGCCCCCGACATGGGCATCGCACTATCTGTTTCCCAGATGACAAAACTGAAACTCACCAGGATGGTTAGTTATAGGCAGGCCCTGAGACAACGAAAGTGCAGCCATGCTGATGAGAAGGGACCAAAGCCACTATGTCTGAGCTCTCGTTATAGCTTCTTAAGAATTTCCCTCCTCTACCCTCAAGTGGGATGACTGAGGACCCCCTCCCCGCAATCTACCAGACTCCAGCCTCAAAACGGCTGAGAAGCTGCAGGGGCATGCCTTACATAAGGAGTTCAGGTCTCAGCTCCAAGATTATATATAGCTGATGTGACACAAAGGGGCCACACCACACTAAACCAGCAGCCCACAGGGGCTGGGTCATTTCCTTTGTTCTATAGGACAGGCCTGGTAACAAGGCAGCCAGGAGCTCAGCTGTAGATATTTTTTCATTATTTTCCACCCTGTTAACCTCCATCACAAGTCAGGCTGCTGTCAGCCTAAATGAGAACTGAAAAGATTTATCTCACTTGTCCCAGGGCTCAGCTCAGGAAAAAGCCCCTTCATTTCCTAGAGGCCCTGATGACCCTTTCTCTGTGCGTCACTCCCACCCAGGAAAAAAAGTGGTGACAGCAGCAGCCAGTGGGAGCCAGAACAGGACAGGGAGTGCAAACTGGCAGGCGTGTGAAGTGCTTCAGCTGGACTTTGCAAATCATTGTGTGATTTTTTTGCACTGTATTTACCTCCTTAATTATGTTTGCTTATGCAAATATTAAACTTAGACCACATTTCATAAACAGCTCTGGAGGAGAACACAGTGAAGGTAATTAGCCTGCAACTGAAATTTTGCCATAGAACTAATTCTCCAAGTGGACAATGTAAACACAGACCATAGAGAGATGATTATATTTTAAGGCAGCTGTCCCCCTTCTCTGTGTGTCTAGCAATCCCAGATCACCAGATCCCTAAACCTAGCACCTGGCTATAGAAGATGAGTTAATTGCCTTAGTAATAATCTTCCTATGTGGTTGTATGGTCACAGCCAGCTCTCACTGAACACTGTCCACACAGAACAAAAACTCTGCCCACCCTCCCAACTACCCTGCAGTATTTCCACTCCACTTCACAAATGAGGAAAATGAGTTTAAGCAACAAGCCCAAAGATACACAACTAATAAAAGAGCTAGGTGTGGTGTCTCACACTTGTAGTTCCAACTACTCAGGAGATAGAGACTGGGAAGATGGTTTAAGGCCAACCTGAGCAAAAAGTCAGCAAGATAATCCTCCCCCATTTCAACTAATAAAAAGATGGATGTAGTAGCACATTCCTATGATTCTAGATATGTGGTAAATGTAAATAGGAGGATTGCAATCCAAGTTGGCCTAAGCATAAACACAAGAAGTAACTAAAGCAAAAGGGGCCAGGGGTATGGCACATGTGGTAGACAGAGCACCTACTTAGCAAGCAGGGAGGCCCTGAGTTCAAACCCTAGTGCTGCCACAAGTAGGTAGGTAGATAGATAGATAGATAGATAGATAGATAGATAGATAGATAGATAGATAGATAGATAGATAGATAGATAGATAGATAGATAGATGGATGGATGGATGGATGGATAGATAGACAGTGACAGACAGAGAGACCAGAATTATGAATCTAAGAATTTAGAACATTGGACCCAGACGCTATACCCTACCATAATGCTTATCTCTCTCAGCATGGTTTGTTTAACTCTGGGAAGCATTAACCTAAACCCTACTAGATAGAGAAGGTGTGTATGGAGCTAAATCACAAGCTTATTTTACAGATGAGGACACTGTCATTCATAAATATGAGTTCAGTCTACACATTTGCACAGCACCTCCAGCCTGCCAGACATTGTGTAAGGAGCTCAGGATACAGAGACCTCAAGGGGCCTAAAAAGTGACAGCCCATCCCTTTTGCCTCTTAGACATTATAGCTTTCCAGAGGAAATAGAATACACCACCTAAAGCAATGAAATCAAACCAATGTTTCACCCTAAAATTCTATTGCAGAAAATCAACCCTAAGAAAGCAAAACTGTGAAAGCAAAAGAAGCTAACAGCAGCATTATTTAAATGATAGAAATCACCTAAATGTTCAACAATCAAAGATTAGGCACACAAGCTAGGGTACATCAATATAATGATATGCTATGCGATCATTTGAAATGCTATAGAAATGTATTTTTGATGTGGGAAAATTGTGTAAGAGAACATTTTACAATTTGCTAGGTAACAAGCAGGGAGTAACACCATACATGCAAGACTGTTCTCATTTGGGGAAAAAATGTATCTCCATGATAGCAAATGTATCAATCATAAGCACTCATAGGAAGCACAGCTGCATTTGTGCATCAAAGAAATTTCCTAGAACATCAGACTGCCTGAGTGATACCATTTCTGGGGGGTCTTAATTTATATATATGCACTCATCTCCATTTTTTCAGACTTCTTTTTTAAATACAATTTTATTGTTATTAGTAAGGTGATGTACAGAGGGGTTACCATTTCATGAGTCAAGTAATGAGTACATTTCTTTTTGAACAATGTCACCCCTTCCTTTACTTTCCCTCAGTTTTCCCTTTACCAGACTTCTTACAGCGTACCTTCACTACCTACCTACCCAGGTAAAGGTCTTTAGTCTTGTGGTGGTCATTGCTAAAGTGGCTGAGATCATGCCCTGGAAGGCACATCTGAGGGTCAAACTCAGGGCTGGAGTACCAAGTATGACCCACAATCCCTTGTCCTTCAACACCTGCCCTTCCAGTCCCTTGCCCCCAAACCGCCTCCCACCCTCATGGCACAGTGTGACCTGAGACAGACGGAGAAGCCCACTTGCCTACCTTCTTGAAGAGCCTGATGACATCTTCGCTGATCTGGGAGAGGCGGACGATGACGTTGTTCATGAAGATGTCATTGAGGGTGGCATGGTCTCGGCTCTCCCGCCGGGTCTGATGCAGGACCAGATACCAACAGTTCACAGGGGAGAGGAGGTATTGGTCCTTTCTGGGGGAACCAAGGTAGCTCAGGTTGGTTCACTGGAACTGTCATGTCAGATAATCACTGACTTCATGGAGCCCCCGAGGGTTGGTTTTTATATAGCTGGGGAAGCAGGCTAGGGAGAGCTGAAGTGATTTCTCCAGTCAAATGACTGGAGCCAGAACCCACTGCCCAGGCCTTTGACACTAATCCTGTTGCATCTACTCTCTTGTAACGTGGTACTTACTGGATGTACTTTCACCTTGTGAAAAGCAGCTGCCTCCCTAGGGGCTAAGAAGTAGTAAATGGACTGTATCTAATATACGTGCATGAGTTCTAGAACTGTGGGACAAAGAACAGAAGGAGGATATGTCTCCCCTCATCTGCCACTTCCAGCCTCTGGGATTTACTCAAGCTCTTTTAACCCCTTTGCCCTTCCGTCGTCCTTCTGTGGAATTTTGAGAGGCACGGGCCTTGAGGGTTTTGCCTTTGCATTTGGGAGGAAGGGTTACAGAAAATACATGTTAAGTATATTCAAGACAATTTGTGTCCTCCCGTGGTTGAGAGGTCCCTAGGCATGTCTGGCTGGGCATTATGCTACCCAGGGCATCCCACAGGATTTCCCCAACTAGCAGCACCCGCATACCCAGGGAACTTGTCAGAAATGCAGATTCTGCAGATCCACTCCAGACCTGCTGAGCCAGAAACACTGGGATCAGCCCAGGAAATCTGGGTTTTAAGAAGCTTTTCAGGGGATTCTGATGCACACTCAAGTCTGAGTGCTTTCCAAACTAGTGAAACACAACTGTCTCCCATACTTTATACCAAGACCACTCTATGAACCTTAGGAAGGAAAGGAGAAGAACAACTAAAATTCAAAATCCAGAGTAGGGCATGATAGCACAGGGCTATAATTCTAGTACTTGGGAGGCTAAGGAAGGAGGATCCCTGGGAAACAAGCTAGTTCTACCTGAGTTACACAGCAAGTCACTTACTAAAAAAAGAAAAAAGAAAAAAAAAACAAAAACAACAAAAACCAATGATCCTATCTTGCCCCATGGAGTATCTGTGCTAAGCACTCTTGTTCTTGTTCTCTGACCCTTACTCCTGTTCTTACTTTGCTTCCCAGTGTGGGCACACGTGTGTGTGTGTGTGTGTATGTGTGTGTGTGTGTGTGTGTGTGTGTGTGTGTGTGTACACATACATACTGGGTCCAACAGAAGGTGCACAAGCCCCTGAGTGACATTCCACTTCAGTAAGGGAGCTAGGATCCACAGGAAACAGAATGATGGGCAGGGTCCTAACAGGAAGGAGCTGTGGGGCAGAGGCTTCCTGGAAGAAGCACTTTCTAGACTGAGAACCAAAGGTGGGTCTGTAGTATCCATGGGAAAATCTTCCCAGGTGGAAAAGTGTGATGACCAAATGTCTGCCAAGAACCAGGAGGGAGCAGGTGGGTGACTGAGACATAGTTGGGGAGGGGGGGCGTTCTTGCATGGTGTTCTAAAGTGGGATTGAGAATGGCTGAAGCTGGAGAGAAATAGGCAGAAACCATAAAGCAAAGGGGCTTTAGGAGTGTGACCTTCAAGGTCAACCAGGAGCCACTGCAAGGTTTAGAACAGGGAAGTAAAAGAGTAGAATTGCACTTACTTTTTTTTCTGTCAGACTGGGATGATGCTTTATGCTCATTGGCAGGTACCCTACCACTTGAGCCACACCTCCAACCTCTGAAACTGCACTTTCAGACCCCCCCTCCCCCACACATGGCTACACACAGGACAGCAGGCAACATCCAAGAGCTAAGAGAAAAGCTAAGGAGTTCAATACTGGGGTAGTAAAGTGATTAAACCTGGTAGGAGTGGGAGTTGAGGGAGGAAAAGAGGTTCAGAATGACTCCCCAGTTTTCTGGTTGGGACACTTGGGTGTATAGAGGAAGCCTTTGTTGTGAGTGAAGAGCAGAGCCAGGAGGTCAGGGATGAGAGAGAGTATGTTCACTTCAAAGGGCTCTGGAGGCCTCCGGGCTAGGGTTAAGACTAGAAGCTGACAGCAAGTACTGGGATGACATCTGAAACCACAGAATAACACAGGCTGAACCACTTCACAGACACACATGACAACCTGGAAGGGGAAGCAAACCTCCAGGAAGCTTGGCAAGGCTGCCACTAGAGGGAGGTGGCTGGGATAGTCCTTTCCTGATGACTGGAAAGAGGGCCGGAAGGGACCTGCCATCTAACCACCCAGCTCTCCAGCTCTGCCCTCCCTCTTCCCCTCCTGAATGTGTGAGGTAGGCAGCTCAGCTGTAGACTAAAAGATCGAGGTGAACTGTCCACTGGGTCAGGGCCAGAACTGACCTCTGTGTAGAAAGCTGGCACCTGCAGCTTCACAGTGGTGCCAGGCCTTTTGCCTCCTTGGACCACAAATGGGAGCCAACATGGTAAAACTGAGTCATCTGGACTCGGGGGTAGGTGCTCCCCTCTGTTAGCAATCCTGCCTGAGTGCTCTCATGCAAATCACCCATCCCATAAGAACTAGCTAACCACAGTGTCAAACACCAGGTTGGGGAGGTGGCAAACCTCTGCAGCCATTCTTCAGCCCCATGATCCATCTGTGTTAAGCACTTTGTAAGGCTGGGCCATAGGATACAATGTAGTTCCTGCCTCCAGGGAGCAGACAGGATGTGGGGAAGACAGCATCCCTATATACATCCCACAGATGTATGTATTTAGACTGGCAGAAAGTACCACAGAGGAAGGGAGCATGACAGCCCAGAACAAAGGGAACTGGGTGAGCTTGGGGGCAGGGTCATTGAAGCATCCTTGAGAAAGGGCTAGGAAACTGACCAGAAAGACAAGTTGGAGGGTGCCAGAGAAAGAGTTTGGAAGGGTATGCTGGAGTAGAGCAGAGGGACTGAATCAAGGCCAGTGTGATTAAAGGAGGTTAGGTGGGCAGGGACAGAGATGGCACATGATGGGGCAAGTAGGTCTTCAAGGCCTATTTCTGATAGATGTATAGAGCACCACTGGTGTGTCATCTGAATTATCCTGGGAGTACAAGAAGTGGCTCCACATCTCATGTGGCTGCAGACACCTGAAGCATCAACCCTTTCTTTCCAGGGGGTCACTTGTCCCTTTTGCAAATAGCCAGAGATCCTGGCAGCTCTCTCTGCCAGCAGCTATCTTTGCTGTTGCAGACTCCCTCTTAGAAGATGCTGTGGTGAACCCAGGCCAGTGCACTCTCATTAAAGGCACGGTCTGAGCAACCTTTCTGCTCTTCCCATCTTGCAGCCCAGCCTTTTCTCTGCAGGCAGAGAGCTGCTGAGCTAGGACATAATGTTGGAACTTTTGCATATGTATATATTTTCCTTTTTTATGGCCAGAAAGTAGCAATGAACATTTCTGGTGAGTCACAGCTTTCTTTCTTTCTTTGGCTAAGGGAAGTGGGTATGAGGTTCCAAGAGACTGAGGCTGGAGAAACGAAGCCTTGCCAAGCTGGTGAGCTAGGAAAATGAAATTAGCAGTGAGGCAGCTTCTCCAACTTCTCAGCTGGGGGCTGGAAAATTCCGCTTAGCAAACAGAATCCAGTTCCAAGCTTTCAGAGCCCCATATTGCAGATGAACCAGAATCTACTGCCCCAAGACCCTGGTTCTTCTGAGAGGAAGGCAAGTTTTTGCAGCTGACACTTTCCCCCAAAGCCAGGTCCCTAGTCTCCAGCCTACTAAAACAGAACTCCCTGCCCCATCAGGTATCACCTGGGCTATCATCTCCTTCCATGTAAGCCTTGGTGCTTTATGGATCCTCCTACAAAATGAGGCACAGGAAAGGAATCCTCACCTTAAGCTAGTCTGGTCCCTTCTTCCATCTGGGCTCGCTCTGCCTGGCCTTCAGCTCCCTTGCCTACCAGGTGGGGACAGGGACTCCTTTCCTGACTCTCTCTACCTCACTGGGACCCCTGGGGAGGGCTAAAGCAGCTGAGGGCTGGTAAAGGAAGAAGCAAAGTGAAAGCTTTGCCTAGTTAAAATCCAGAGATAACTAAATCCCTACATACTACCAGAAAGATCTCCTTTCTTGCCACATCTACTTCCCATTTTTAGTATAAAATTTAAATGATGTCCATGTATGTATATATATCAAGCACAGACATAAATAAACAAGCTGCATCCTGATCGACACTTTGGAGTGTGCCGGAAATAGTCTCTGAAGACTCCAGGGAACCTGTGTGAAATTGGGAAAGCCAGATGGAGAGACTGAGAGGAAGAAAAGGGGCAGCAGTCATGGCAAAGAGCATACTCTAAACTGAATCTTAAAACCTCTGTGGGAGATGAAGAAAGGAAGGTGGAAGAGAAAGCTGCCCACTTCACAGGAGGACCCCAGCTTACCCCACGGGGAGCTTACCCTAGCTTCAACATCGCTGCCTTGCTGCACACCATGCTCAACAGCTCCTGGTTGATTGTTGCTTTTTACATACACATGTACAGAGGACTTTCTCTGCTCTCACTTTGGCTTTTTAAAGCTTTCCCTGCTATAAATTGCAGACTACTGAAAAAGTAAAATCAAAGCTAACAAAACAGCATTATTCAGTCCTAAGGAGGTGCTGAGCCTAAGGTCTGCTCTCTATTTCTCAAAAGGAGACCAGAGAGCCATTAACAGCACACACAACCAACTGAGGTTTTTGTACTCAAGGCCACTGAAAAGACTTGAGAAGTGAAAAGGAATTCAGCATTTTGGTTTCATGGGTCATTCCTCCATATTTTGAGGAATGTAGATTGGATCGAACCATCCATGATGTTACAAAAATGGCCACCTAAGATACCCATGGATGGGAGTTCATTGTCTCCCTAGGAGGCCCTTTCATGGCTGGATAGCTCTGGCTACTAGAATTAAGGTTGACTTGAAATCTGCCTCTCGGAAAATGCTATCCTTGTTTGGCTTCTCTCCTGCAGCCCCAAATAAGTCTTTTTCCCTCCTGTATATAAAGAAAATCCTCATTAGTACCTTCATCCTTGCAGTCGTTCATTCACAAAACTCTATAGAGTATAAAGTGTGTGTGTGTGTGCATGAACATGTGTGTATGTGTATGTGTGTCTGACCCAGGCCCCAGGAGAAACACACACATAACCAGTTGAGTCAGAGAAGCCACTGCCTACAAGCCTGGGATCCCTTTGGGGAGCTTTGCCGAGGCAGTGCCCCTAAGCAGCCTCTGTGAGAAGAGCAGAGTTGGCCAGGCAGGGGGGTAGGTACTCCTAATACCCACTCAAGGAAAAAATGGTCTGGTCAGATGATGTCTTAGCTACAGACAGGAGGAAACACAGATTTAGTATTGTTGACTCTTGGAGTCAGACTAACCAAGATTTCCTAGCTGTGTCACTTAAGGGCTATAGCTGTGTCCCTCTGGGCAAATTAAAATTCCTTACAATCTCCTGATTTTCAACTAGAAAGGTAAAAATAGTATCTGCCACCCAGATACAACACTTACCAAGAAAGCTCATGATATGGTACCTGTGATTTTTCTGGGAGAGCACTGGGCCCTGGTAGTGTGGAGGTAAGAGATAGTTGAAAAAAATGAAACAATTTACTAGAGTGATTCTAGTCATAGAAATGGTAATGACTATCTGTGAAGACACAGACCCACCCTGGGCTTTTCTCCATCTCCATCTCTACTGAGCAACCTGTTAATCCTGAATTTGTTGCACATAAGCCCAATTCAGACACTGCAAAAATGCTTCTCTGTTCAGGAATAACCTGGAAGGCTAGATCTAAATGCAAAGCGCTTTCTTTGAAGTGAAGTTAGTTATTCATGTGGATCCTCCCACCCAGCTGTCCTATGAAGCTGGAAGACAATCCAAACCTCTCCTGTGCAATATATTTGCATAGAATATTACTTACTAACCACTTGTGCACCTCCCAATTCTCTCTAAAAATCTGACTTTTCCCAAACAATTCTTCCATATTTCAGTGGAATTCCTTATTGCTTTTCTCACAATGGTCCTAAAACCAGCCAGGAACACACGACCCCTCTGGACAAAGCATTTTTAGTGGCATTTCCTTTGGGAGGTGATGGCTATCACAAATCAAGGGAATTGGAATAGAAAGGGGCTGTGGTTGTCACAAATATGGAGCAATATTTGCAGAATATGGATACTACAGAGGGAAATCAGTATTTGTCTACAACAGAGCTTTTTAAGTTCTGTCCCAAGGGGTGCTCATTTGTGAAATATAAATACATGTTATGAGGAGGGAGAATTCTGTGGCCAAATAACTTCCAGAAAGAAGTCAACCAGTTGCAAAAGTTCTCAGAGCCTGCCATATACCAATGTACTTTTGGAATCTTTAAATGGAGGTATAAGGGTAGGCCTATGTTCCCAACACAGGATTCTTTTTTCCTCTCTTTCCTTTATCCCTTACCTTTCTCTTCCTCCTTCTCATTCTCTTCCTCTTCTCTTCCCTCTTGCTTCCCTTTCTACTTTCAACCCCAAACACATTAAAGTGTTAGTGTTTTAAAAATCATTTCTTTCTTTCTTTTCTTTCCTTTTGGTATCAAGGTTTTAATCCAGGGTTTCTCAGGGCCTGGCTCTTGCTTGGCTTGCTTGTTCAATTTGTGCTCTACCATTTAGCCATGTCTCCAGCCTGGCTTTTTGTTGGTACATTGGAGATAAGAGTCACAAATCATGATCCTCTGGATTTCAGCCTCTTGTGTGGTTAGGATTACAGACCTGAGCCATCAGTACTGAGCTGTAAAATAGTTCTCTAGAAAACCTAGAGGAAGAAAGGATTTAAGTTCTGAGAATCCTGTCTTCATGGAACTAGCCAGCTTGTCCAGAACAGCCCACTCACCCACCCCAGCTTCAAGGCCCTGCATGCTATCCTCCACAGCAGAGTCATGCTCTCAGAAGGCTCCCACTCCAGGCCTTCAAAAAGAAAAGCTAGGCCTTGCAGGCGAGCTAGAAAGAGCAGTGACTGGGTTCTGTGCTGGTCAAAGGAGGGAAGGTTAGTGCAGCCTGAGAGTGGGATGTGAGCTATTTTTCATCTAGAAAATCATCTTCCCGGGCAGTTGTCGACCACAAGGTGCAGGCAGGCTGTGTAAGGCAGACTGATGGTACAGCAGTTGAGGATAGGAGAATGAGATTTTGCATTCCAGACAAGCTCCCATATCACCAAGCTTTGCAAACTGGCCCTCCAGATTGTTGCTTTGTCTAGTCTTCCCTCTCCAAATAGCAAGGCTGCTGCCAAGGCCACTCTGCCCTCTCAGAAACCCAGAGCTGGGTGATGGGTACAGGAGTGGGGGACATTTCACCTAGGTCCTAAGTCAGTCAAAGGATACAGTGTCCCCACAGCAACTCTAATTACCACTTGATTTTCATCCATACCTACTCCCCCCTATGAGTTTTCTCAGCTACATTCTCACCCTCTAACCTTTAAAAGTAAAAAATGCAAAGTATGGGGTTGGAGGTGTGGTTTACCTGGCAGGGCACCTGTCAATGAGCATAAAGGGTCAGATAATGAGTTCAAGTCTGGGTCTTGGATGGGGAGAAACATGCAAGGCAGATAGGCATTGGTGGCTCACACTGGTCATCCTACCTACCCAGGAGGCTGAGATCCAGAGGATCAGGGTTCAAGACTGCCCTGGGCAGAAATGTCCATGAAACTCCATATCAATGGTGGAGACAGGTGGTTGTCAGCCTGGCTCTTGTGGCAAGCCTAAAATAGGCGAATCGTTGTCCAGCCCAGAAAGTCCCTGTCTTAAGTCCCCAAGGTTGAGGGGGAGGGCTGGAGGTAACTGAGCACCTTCTTAACAAGTACAAGGTCCTGAGTTCAAACTTCCATACCACAAAAAAAAAAAAGCAAAACAGAAAAGAAAAGGAATTCTGTATTGCTCTCCAAATGTTCAGCCTGCCCCGGGAGGTCCTCCATCAGGGCCGTCATCGTCATCGGGAACTTCCTTTGAATCACGTGCCACACAGAACTGAGCCCAGCTGAGTCTCAGCCTGAACACAGTACCTTCTGAAAGCTATGTATCTTCCCATTGTCCAGACAGGTAGAGAACACCTGGGGCCTGGGGGAAGCTATGGCCCCAGAGCAAAGGAGACACTTTGGGCCTATAGTGAAAGGATCTCAGTTCTGCCTCTAATTTGCTACAAAATCTTGGACAGATCAGTTCTGTCTCTGAACCATAAGTCTCAGCCAAAATGGATTATATAAATCAAATAAACTCCCTCCTTTCCCTCCTTCCTTTTCCTCCTCCTTCTCTTCCTTCTTCCTCTTCCTTTCCTTCTCTCTCTTTTTCTTCCCTCCCTCCACCTCACAAGCATCCTATCTGTGGCCAGAGCTGGGCCCACTGCAGTAAGAATAGACAAGACCCAGGCCCTGCCCTCCAGCCCTTGAACTACTGGGAGGGAAGAAGCCACTCTTAAATGAAGAAAGCAGGCCAGAGAGGCTAAAGGGCTCACAGCCCAGCCCAGACCTCATGTACTGAGCTCCAAGGGAGAGGCAGACTGGGATCAGTGAGCATCCTGGGGTCAAAGGTGAGTCCAGCCCGCCCTAAAGACTCTTGGCTTCCAAAAGCCATGGGGAGCCCTACCATCACACAGAGTGCCCACCCCCAGCTGCATCTGCCTGGATAACACCCTAATTGGACTTTTATAGTGTGACAAGCAGCCTGCTTGGCCCAACTGCCAGCTGGGGCTCCTGTTCCATGTGGTGGCTCAGTTAATGAACCCACACGGAGCTGGCCAAGCTCATTACAGGCCAGGTAAGGGAACAGGTGGCCCTGTGTCCCCCATCCTACCTTGCCCCTCTTCCTAGTGTGGAAAGTGATCTGGTTCCTTTCCCAGGAGGAAGGGGTAGAGAAGGAGATGAGACCCCAGCAGGGCCTGTCTCTGTAGCCAGAGCTCCCACCACCGGGGAAGCTCACCATGGGGGAAGCCCAGAGTCAGGGGGTGTGGAAAGTCACAACAGGTAAGGGTCCACACACCATAATCGAGTAGATAAGGGCAGAAAGCCTCTGTGTACTGAGGAGGAAGCAAGAGACAGGAATGGTTCAAGTACCTGCTCAGTGGAGAAGGAATGTTAAGGTCATTGTGCTGAAGGAATTTGGACGGGAGCTGGCTGGCACCCAGATGAAAGCACAACTAGGTAGGGTCAGAATGTCCTTAAGGGAGAAGGGGCATCATGTAGGCATAAATAGAGACAGCTGTGTGCCAGGTGCTTGGTAGGCTAATAATAGTCACATAAATACTGGGCACTTAGTGTCTGGGACAAGAACTTTGCTTGGGGTTACTCCTTTCTCCCTTCCTCCTCTAGTTCTAATTATTTCCACCTGCATTTTATGCATGAGGACAATGCAGGCCCAGAAGTACAAGGAGCCTTCGGAGCCAGGGCCTCACTGCATGCATGCCCTCTGCCTCACAAAGTCTGGCTTCCTTCGTACCTTGTCACCCATTGTCTGTCTGGCTGCCTGCCTGCCTGCCTGCCCGCCCGACAGCCTCCCACCTCCTGGACCCATGTCCAGCTTCTCACTTGAACTGGTGCTCTCGGGAGCTGCGGATCTTGGAGGAGAAACGCTCAGCCAGCTTCTCCAGGCTGCGGGAATATTCCAGTTCGATCTCAGCTTTCCTGCGGAAGAACTCCTGGAGGTCTTGAAGCAGCTGCAGCCGAGACTCGGACTGCTGCTCCAGGCATTTGAACTGCTCCACCAGCTGTGTGCGGATCTCTGCAGGAGGCAAGGAGGCCAACGTTAGGCCACTGGTGGGGACAGCAGCGGGACCCACCCAACTGTCCCAGCAATGCCAGCCCAGACCCAGCAACCTAAGCAGCACCCCTCCACTCCCCCCACTACCACCCAGGGCTGGTCTGAGCTTGAACATTACTTGGCAGCCCACAGGCACAAAGATATGATAGAGACGCCGTTTTTGCCACTCAGCCTAAGCCACTGCTCCAAACTGACTTCATACATGTCATGTCCATATTTCTGAAATATCCACATGTACAGTTTGGGGCTGGGTGGTGGTGGATGGCTATGAAGTTCTTCCTTAAGATCTAGTAGATTAGCTCATTTATTCTTACTGGAATGAACTTGCTGAGAAAGACTAGGTTTATGTCATGACCTTGCAGCCCAGGACACAGGAAATGAGTTCAACAAAAACAAAAATTATGCAAAATCCTATCTGGACTATTGCTTGCCAAAGGCCCTCAACCTGAGTGGTTTGTTGTCTGTCAACAAAAGGGAAGTGGCATAGTGAGAGGTGCTAAAGGAAGACATTCTCCAGGACTGTCAGAACCAAGAGGGTTGCCAAGAGGATATGGCTCCCTCTGGGAGCCATTATTTGAGGCCAGGCCTGCATTCTGCTTTAAATCACCTTGAGCTCCATGTATAAACATTTGAAGAGCCACTAGAAGAATGGAGTCCACACTTCAGAAAATACTGAGTGATCAAACCAGGTCTGGGCAGCCAGCATAAAAACTGAGAAGCTGAGAGTCAAGAATTTAAAAATCACAGCCAATCTCATCATCAAGCCCTCATGGTGTCACTGCTGCCGTGCCCCCAGGTAGGGAGGGACTCCTCCTCAGCCACCCCACAAGCTCTCAAAACATCCGTCTCAAATACTCGGCTCATACTGGCAACCTGCTCAGAATCCAGGGCCCCCCGTGGCCTGAGGATAAAGTCCAGATCCTCACCATGGATTTCAAAGTCATCACCACAGAGCCCCAAATATTATTGCTGAGGAGTTTCTCTCCACATCGTCTCCAAACCATTCAAACCAGTCCGTGGAACATCCATCTTACCTGGCCAAAAGGTGTTGTCTAAAAAGGTGGCCAGCATCCTTTTAACATCCTTTAGAGAGAGAGTCTGCAAATGGAGGTGCACAAAGACTTCCCTGAGGAGCCTGCAGTCCAGGGAAGAGAGAGGGAATCCACCTAGGATCCTCAGGGTCTACTCTTACTCTCTCTTAAAAACTGCTCTGAGGAAGTAGTGCTGTGGCTCAAGCGGTAGAGTGCTCACTTTGAGCTGAAGAGCTGAGGGACAGGGCCCAGGCCCAGAGTTCAAGCTCCACAACGGACAAAAAATAAAAAATAAAAACTGCTCTGAGATCTCGCCTAGGTCTAGACAGAGCCACCCCTAGCTCACCTTTCCCATCTCCCTCTTCACAGAGGCCTTGTCTTTTTGCAGGAGCAAGACCAATATTTCCCTTGTTTACAATCTGACTATAGTGTGGTGGTTAAAACATCTGGGTGTCCAAAAAAGAGAGAGACAATTTGAAGGGTGAACAAATGCACTCATGATATTTAGTCCACATTCCGAACAAAATGAACTATGCAACTTGTAGGCAGGGACAAGAGGGGGAAACTGGGGGAAAATGAAGGAAGGGGTGACATTGTCCAAAAGAGAAATGTGTATATTACTTGAAATATGAAATGGTAACCCCTCTGTACAACACCTTAATAATAATAAGAATATTTTTTTACAAAAAAAGGACAATTCAAAAAAAGTCAGCATCAGTAAATCTTCCTTTTATCAAGGCATCATAAACCCCTTTTGTGCAAAGTGTGTATGCTTGAAATGCATAGACCTAATGTTTAATGGAAAGCAGCCAAAACAAATGAGGCCACAGGTCCACGAGCCAGCAGGATCACCACAACCATTACCACAGGACTTGAACATCAATATGTATACACTGACTATGTGCAATCACCTGTCTATCAATGTCCAAATGTCAATAAAGCTAGGGAAAAAACAACAGACAAACAGGATCTCAAGCCCCAACCCAGACCTTTTGAATCAGAATCTGCATTTTAACCTGGCCCTGACTGCTCCATCATGCATTTCCTCCACAATGCTGCCTTTCGTATTTCAGAGTTAATCAGATGTGTAAAATGTTGATGTCATCCTGACGAACTGTAGATTCATGATGACTAAAATTATAAACCAATCCAAAAGAAAGATCATTAGATTTGTATGGTCAAGGGTAAATTTGAAGTATCTATTCAATTTACATTTATGTTTTGGGAAGAAATAAAGAAGTAACATAACCAACAAGTCTCAAGCATAAAAATGGATCAAGAGAAAATTCCATGAACGAATTCAAGAAGATAAAGAAACAATGTAATTTTTTTCACTCTTTTGGGGTAATTGTTGATGGATTACAGAGAATACCATCTATTACAGTATTTATCCTACAACCTGGCAATTCTACCAATGGAATTCTACCAAAAGAATCACATGCAACAGAACTAGCTTTCCAGCAAAATAGTAGAAACAACCTTAAGTATCCACTGCCAGTAAAAGAGACTTTTTTAATGTGAGATAATCATTTAGTAGAATACTATATCACAAGGAAGAGGAGTGAGCTACTACTGCTATTTAAAGCAACATACTTGAAATGCATAGACCTAATGGAAAGCAGCCAAAACAAATGAGATCATGAAAAGATAGTTTATAATGACAAAGATGAGAGTGGTAGTCACCTTTGACAGAGTATTAACTGAGAAGGGAAACAAAGTTGCCTTCTGGCATTCTGGAAATGTCCCATACCTCCATCTGGGTGGGTGGTTTAGTACCATTGATCAAAATTGAGTTGCACACTTAAGATCTGTACATTCTTTTACACTTTTGTGACACTTCAACAAGAACAGATAAGAAATGGCTGTGTAACTGAGGTTCCATTTGATACATTTTTGAGAGTAGTATAATGTTATTCTAAAATGTCAATACTTAAAAGATGGCAGAAACATATTCTTTGTAGCTATATAAACCTAGACTGAAACCTTTTGGATATCAAGTTAAAATGCATTAGGAAAAGAGATTTTTTCCCACTAAGTTCATCTGGAGGATAGAGAGCAAAGAGGTTGCAAGCTTTTTCTTCGGAGCCCTGGCAGAAGCTACTTCACCAGCAAGGCCTGGGCCACTGGCTAGCAACCCTCTTCTGAACTCTCTCAGGACCCACAGCTACCTTAGACTGCCCTGCCAGTGTGGAAGTGGTGGTTTTCACTCTTTCAGATATTTCATTTTCAGATGTGGCTACCTAGCTCCTCAAAGGAAAGCTCTGGGGTGGGGAGGGTGTGATAGGGAGAGGCTTGTGTCAGCACAAAATAGGATGCTTGAACATCAATATCTGTGCAGCACTAATTATAAACCCTTATCAAGTGCCTTTGCTCAAGTGTACTAAGTGAGAGATCCAGCTAGCCAGGCACCCCAGTGGATCATGCCTATAATACTAGCTACTCAGGAGGCTGAGACCTGAGGACAGGGCTTCAAAGCAGCTTGGACAGGAAAGTGAGTGGGACTCTTATCTCCAATGAACTACTCAGAAAAAAACTACTCAAAAAAAATAGAATATATATGTATATATATGTGTATATATATATATGTGTATATATGAATATATATGTGTATATATATATATATATATATATATATATATATATATATATTCATGGATAGTGCCCAGGTGCAGGACTGGAAAAACAGAGAGAGACAGAGACAGAGACAGAGAAAGAAAGAGAGATCCACCTTACACACACCACCCCACAGAATATACAAAGTGCATACCACATACACCAGACACCACCCACACACTACCCACCACACATATCAGACCCTTACATTCTTATGAATAGTATCATCTGGTTTGCAGATGAAGAAATAAAAGCTTTAAGTCAACCAAGATGTGGGACTTGCCCAAGGTCACATTCTGTTCTCTGACTAGAGCTACACAGATAACATGTAGTAGGTGGCCCACTGCCAGAATGCAATGGAAGTACCAGCATTCCCACAAGATCACACCCTGCCATACTAACACTGTTTAAATCCATGGTTACAAGAGTCTCCACATTTGCCAGCATTTCAAGAGTGCGTATCTGTTCCGGATCCAGCACCATGCTCTGTAGATCCTTCTTCGAAGTAAGCTGTATAGTATTCCCAGCAACAGTATGCTGCTAGGTACCCACCCTCTGTGAGAAAGAAGCTCAAAGCAGAGCTAGGAAAGTCGCATCCCTTAGTGACAATATTGCTCTCGATGCTGTCATAGATCCTACAGACCTCCGTGGCCTGTGTTTTTCATCTGTATTCACCTCTTGCCCCTTTTGCCTAAGAAGATGGGGATCTAGGGAGATATTGCTTCTTTGAAATGCTCAGCCTCCTCTAATACAGGGCATCTTCAGGAGCCAGTTTTCTCATATTTTGAAGGAAATGCTCATAAATCACACTGTGATGACAGGAGACATTTTGGAAAGAGCAGAGAAACCTTCCCCCAATGCATAGAACCAGCTGGAGGCTTCCAGGCAGGGCCGAGCATGGAATCTGCCAGCAGTCTGGACAGTTCAGAGTCTGTCTAGCAAGCAGAGGCCCTGGCAGGAACCCTACTCTGTAACCCTGAGGGATGTCATGACAGGTCTCCTGACTTCAAACTTCCTTCCAAGTGGCTGCTTAGAAGCGGGCACAGATTTGGCTCTTCTCCTTGAAGATTTCAAAGAGAGAAAAATAAATTAAAAAGAAAAAAAGTGTTCCCAAGGCAGCAGGCATTCCCTCCAGGGGATAGATCTAGCCACAGCACAGCAAAGAGTGACAGAAAAAATGAACAGGAATGGGGAAGGGAAAAGAGGTTTGAAAGTAGGAACAGGCTTTGATCTCAGAGCCGCAGTGCTGAGGGTAACCTCGCTGATGCCTCAGTAAAGCCTCCTCACTGCACCTGCTGGGGAAAGAGGCCCAGAGCAGAGGTCACAGTACTGCATCCCAAGTCTACTGAAGCCCAGAGTTCTCTGTGTCACTCTCCCGATACCATTCTCCACAGCACACCATTGCTTATAGAACCAAAGTCAAATTCGTCTGGCAATCAAAGCTCCAAAAATCTATACCTGTGAACCCATTACCTGTCATTCTCTTTCTGGCTTGCCAGGCAACAGTCTCACTTAAGGCCACTGTGCCACATTGGCACCTATGGCAGGGCTGCCCCTTATAACCATGGCCTCACAAGAAGGAACTGAGAGTCTTTGTAGCCAATGTAACTAGAATTTGTGCTTTTTAAACCAGTAGATTACTTATGGCACCATTTCATGTTTACTAAAATATTAATCAGAAAGTGCAGAGTTCTTATAAATCCCCTCTTCCCTGTGAAGTTTTCCTTATTAGTAACAGTTTGCTCTCTCACTTGAGTTACACAATATTGGCCCGCTTTTTGCTTTTAGTTAACTTTCAGACAGGGTCTCATATTTCTGCTCAGCCAAGCAGCTGAACAGAATCCTCTTACCTATGTGTCTCTGCATATCTGGGATCATCACACCAGGTCAGGAGTGTGACTCGATGGTAGAGTGCCTGTCTAGCAAGCACAAAGCCCTGAGTTCAGACCCCAGTACTGCTAAAAAGATCATGAAGATACACATTTCTATAGAGTTCTCTCGCTATACACTTCAGTTCTTTATAATCATTTATTATCATTTTGCACATGTGTAGGAATATCTTCTGATTGAGACTTTCTTTTTAAAATCAGTATGCTTTTGAACTGACACATAGTAGTTGTACATACTTAAGGGGTACAATGTGGCATTTCGATATATGTACACAATCTGTAACAAGTCATGATACTTTCTTTAGTGGGAGAGAGGACTGAAAAGCTCACATTGGGGGTCTGGGATTAAGAGAGATTCACAGGATTTATTTAAAAAGCAGATGAAGTTTTCATTGTAGGGATGGATATGAAAAAGGGGGTAGTTCTATGATTTCCTTTACTTGGGCCATGATTGAAACTTTCCATAGTAGAAAAGGACAGAGGTGGGGGTGGGGAGGACACAAAGCCAGAAACCTGCAGCCAAGCCTGTAGCCTGGTTTAACAGGTCTGACCAGTTGGGTAAACCAAGATGCCCCAGGGGTCTCTGTCCCCAGCCTGCAGATGGCCCTCTTGGATTAAGAAAGAAGCCAGAGTGTAACCACAGGAGCACTTATAAATGCAGCATTCCAGGCCACATCAGGAGTCTAATCCTTGAACCCTATCTTTGAAGTGCAGTGATTTTTCTGGCACTGCTTGGACTGGAGAGACCTCCTCCCCACCCTAATTTGTGTTCATTCTGAAAAGCAAAATCAATCATTTCCTCCCCTGTGGATAATCCTGCAGCTGGGCTGGCAGTGCTCCTCAGCTTTTCCCCTTTCTCCAAGTATGGGGGAGACAGGACCAGCCTGACCCCACCCCATACCAGGGTGTACCCCTAGAGATGCTAACACCTTCCTATTCAGAGATCACTCCCACTTCCAGCTCCTGTCTCCACATGCTCAATCTGTCACCTCAACACTATCAGCACAGGGCCTGGGCCCTGACCATCATGTACACATCCCAATGTATTCTGACCTTGACCTCAGGCCTTCTGTGATAGAAGGAAACCTCAGCTTTAAGGTATAGGCAGGCTGCCGGTTCACCTGCCTGAGTGGTTCAAATCCTGACCCTGCCACATATTTATCTGGGAGAGCTTGGACAGTTCTCCTCATTTCCCAGAACTCAGTTTCCCCTGCAAAACAAATGGAAATAATAATAATATAACTTAAGGGTCAAGTGTGGTGGTGCATGCCTCTAATCCCAGCTACTCTATGCCTGTATTCTATGCATATGTTCAAAGTAAAAGGCATGAAAAACAAACTAAAAGCAAAAGGCTTAGTGTGGACTCAAGTAGTAGAGGGCTTGCCTAGCAAGCATGAGGCTCTAAGTTCAATCACTATTATCACACACAATACAAAAAGGGGGGACCCTCTACCTTGTATTGTTAAACTAGTAAATGATAATGCATAGAAGGCTTCAAATATATATATATATATATATATATATACACACACACACACATATATATATACATATATATATTTTACCATTGTACTGTTTTCACATGGCTATGTAGACTGAATTAGAATGAAAAATCCATTTCTTTGTTGTAAGTGCTACATTTCAACTGTTCAAAGTCACTTTAATGGCTTGTGGCCACCAACCAAAGGCAGTTCTATCATTGCACAGACTTCTGCTAGACAGCCTTATCCCTTATCGTTTATTATCCTGGCTTTCTATAGACATTTCTCATTTCCACAAATGTGAAATATAGCCCAGGAATGGCACTGAGGCTTGCATACATCCTCTCCAATTCCAGCAGAACAGGATCTAAGACCCCTCACACTCACAAAAAAATCCCCAGCAGGATAATGGAGACCCTCATTGCCCAGACCAACACCTAGACTCCTGAAGGGTGGGAGGGGTTTCCAGCCCCCACCCTAGGAGACACCGTGTGGCCCAGTGGACACATCCAGCAGTGCCTGGACTCCAAAGCCAGGGTCACAAAGCTGACTATTATCTCTGCCAAGTGTCTACTGTGAAGACTTGGGCAGACAAGTCACTGTTTTCTCTAATCTGTTCTATTTGTGAAAGGCAGCTAGCCCTTCTTATTCTGCAGGGTCCTTGCCTGCATCAGAATAGAGTCATGCGAGTAACATGCCAGGCAACTAGTAGTCCAGAGACAATGATTGGTTCAAGCTGTTAGTCACGAATGAGAAAAAACAAGAGCCCCACCCCATGGTGGTATCAGAGCCTAGGTCTTCTGGCAGCATGATCAGAACTCAGCACTTTACCCTTGGTCTTCCATATACAAGTCCTTTCTGCCCTGCTGGAATGAAAGGCAATTCGCTGAGCACCAGTGTCAGTTTGGTTCCTCACCCCAAGTTACCCAAACTGACCCTGGACTCCTAGGCTCAAGCAATCCTCCTGCCTCCACCTTGTAGCTGGGACTATAAAATGTAAAGTATTGCGCCCAGCCTCACAAATATTTTCTTTCTTTTTCTCTCACAAATATTTTCAAACAAGTAAGTGAAAGGCCAGGTACAAATGGATCATGCCTGTAGCCTCCTAGATACCTGGGAGACTGAGAATGGAAGGAAAACAGTGTGAGGTCAGGCCCAGGTAGACAAGTTCTCAAGACCCCTTAACCCACAGCTGGGTGTGGTAACAAGCATATGTTATCCCAGCTACAACAGGAAGCATACAATAGGAAGATCAAGGGTGGGTGCCTGTGTAATTCTAGCTACTCAGGAGGCTAAGGTCTGAGGATTACCCAGCAGAGACAAAGAAGTCCAGGAGCGTGACACTCTTATCTCCAATTAACCACCAAAAAGCCGAAAGAAGAGTTATGGCTCAAGTGGTAGAGCACTAGCCTTGAGCACAAAAGCTCAGGGATAGGGCCCAAGGAGACACAGAGAGAGACAGAGAGCAAGAGAGAGAGAGAGAGAGAGAGACAGAGACAGAGACAGAGACAGAGACAGAGACAGAGACAGAGACAGAGAGGGAGATACAGAGAGACAGAGAGACAGAGACAGACAGAGAAACAGAGAGAGACAGAGACAGAGAGACAGAGACAGAAAGAGAGACAGAGAGAGACAGAGAAGAGAGAGAGAGAGAGATTGAGAGATTGAGATCCAGGTATAAACCCTTGCAGGAAATGGGATCCTATCTCAAAAGCAACCAGCACAAAAAAGACTGGAAACATGGCTCAGTAGTAGGGCAAAAGCTGGAGGCCAAGTTCAAACCTCAGTATAATACCTAAAATATAAATAAATAAAAAGAATACATGAAATAATGTACATGGGAGGTTGAATTATATCCACCAATACATATCTAGCTCTTGGAATCTTCAATTGTTAATTTAGAAGGCAAAAAAGAGCTCTAAAGATATGATTCAAGATTTGAGATAATGAGATGATTCTGAACGTGGACTCTGCATGCAGCAACAAATGCCCTTACAGGATAGAAGAAGGAGGAATGGCACAGAGGAAGAAAATGTATTATGACTATGGAGGCAGAGATTGTAGTCATGTGGCTACAAGCCAAGAAATGCCAGCAGCCATCAGATCCCCGGACTGACAAGGAACAGACTCTCCCCTGGAGACTCTGGAGACAATATAGCTCTGCCAATAGCTCAATTTGGGCCTAGTAAAATTGGTTTCAGACTCCTGGCTTTCAGAACTGGGAGAAAAGAAATGTATGTTGTTTTAAGTCAGCATGTTTGTGGTAACTTGCAACCACAGCCATTAGGAACTAATGCAGTATACATTTCACCACCTTGAAAACTGAAGAATTACAGAGTATATAGTCAGGAGCTGGTAGCTCATGCCTGTAATCTTAGCTACTCAGGAGGTTGAGCTCTAAAGAATCAAGGTTTGAAGACAGTTTAAGCACACACACAAAAATTCTATCTCCAAAACAGCAAAAATAAGGGCTAGAGTTGTGGCTTAGGAGGTAGAGTACCAGCCAAGTAAGCTTGAAGCCCTGAGTTCAAACTCTAGTTCTGGAGAAAAAAAATGCCATTTAAAAAGTGAGTAGCAAAGAAAGCACAGCTTCCTCAAGCATTTCATGACTATTTACTGCATCTGTGTGAGACAACAGAAAAAAATTGAGATGAAAATATGGATATAAGATCCCTGCCCTCAAATAACTCCAAATGTGGTGGGAAACAAGGAATACCTACATGAAAAAACTAGGATGAAGTTGTTTCCCATGGAGTCAGAGACAGACACAAAAGCGTGCGTGAGAGGAATTTATCACAGCATTTGGTTATATAAGTGAAAATTTGTATGCAACAAAAATATACAGCAACAGAGGGTTGGTTAAATAATCCTGGCATATCTATGTGATAAACTTCTATGTTGTTTAAAATGTGTGTTACATAAGAATAGTCTGGAAATGCTCGTAGCATGCTGTTAAATAACAAAAGTAGGTTACAACATAAAACTATGGTTTCCTCTCCCCAGATGTAACTTCCAACACACAGAGGGAAGACTGAAGATGCCTATCAGAATGTTAGCCATTCTTTCTTTTGGGTAGTGGGTAACTTGGGATTACAGACAGCACTTGTGTGCTATCCTAAGGCTTAGCTATTTTTTTTTCCATGAGCAGCCAGAGAGTAAATATTTTCAGTCATATGATCTCTCAAACAACTATTCAGGACAAGTGTAGTCAGCACAGAAATGAATGCATGCAGCTGTGCCAGTCAAACTTTATTTGGGCTGGAGTGTGGCTCAAGTAATAGAACACCTGCAGGCCTTGAGTTCAAACCCTAATATCACACAAAAAAAAGAATTTTATTTAAAAAATCAGGGATGGGTCAAATTTGGCTTATGGAACATAAGTCACCAACTTCTGTACTGAATATGTTTGACTGTATTTTCTAAGTTTCCTACATAATAGTCATTACTCTTATAACATGAATGGAGTTGTCAGGTTGGTTTTTTTTTTTTTAATATTCAATATCAGCAAACCCTGGGAAGATCAGATGGGCATAGTAGAGTTGAATCTCGTAAGAGGTGACATCCTCAAATACTCCCTAAGGTTAGACAGATTTTTAAAAATGTGGTTAGAGATGCAGCATAAAATAATGCAAAGAGCCTAAGCTCTGGAAAAATATATTCAAAATCACTTATGGTGAGTTCTTTAGCTGCTCAATGTAAACTATCTATAAACCTTCAGCATATAACTCCAGGAAGCCTTCCCAGCAAATTTTACTTTAGACCTGGCCAAACTGGATTCAAATCCAGAGCCTGGTGTGCTCACTGTCCCAAAGCTGTCTCCATCTTGACCCCATTAACTCACAAAAGAGCTGCTAATCTTCATTGAGAAGTTGCCTCTGGCCATGTGTGCATTCAACTGACAGTAATAGGATACAGGATGAATTTCCTTGACCTTCTAATGAGAATGCCACATGGAAGAATATCCAAGGCCACAGTGAAGTCCAAATATTTTATGCACATTGAAACTGCTGCTCCCAGAGGCTTGCCACAGGATGGAAAGTCACTACAGCAGGCTGAGTGCTTTATGTTTCGGAAAGCCATGTGAGTTATGATCCATGACTTCACCCTGGCAACTGTGCAAATTCTTGCCAATTGGTTTTTGGAAAGGAGAAGAGAAACAAGAAGGGTCTGATTTTGCGTGTGTGTGTGTGTGTGTGTGTGTGTGTGTGTGTGTGTGTGTGTGTGTGTGTGTGTGTGTGTGTGTGTGTGTGTGTGTGTGTGTGTGTGTGTGTGTGTGTGTGTGTGTGTGTGTGTGTGTGTGTGTGTGTGTGTGTGTGTACATGCATGAATGTATATAGTTTTCTCTTTATGAAACCTCAATTTTTTTTCAAAGAGAACTTCAATTCATCCCATAACAAGAATGAAGGTTACGTATCTGAGGACTATTAGTGGTTATTTGAGAGAGTCCATTTAGGGTACAGTCAGCATTTAACAAATATTATCAATTAGCAAACCTTCAAATGATTCTGTTCAAGAGACCATCTCTGCCTCTCAGGACAGACAGAATAAAGCAAGACACAACAAAAGGGAACCAGATAAGCACTCTCTCAAATGATGAGCCCAGAAAACTTTGAGGAATGGATTCAGGGGGGAAAAAGACAAAGTCTTTATTGTCTAGTGGCTTAATAAGGACTGATAAGCCTTATAGTAGTAGATAATGTCAAAATATGCACATGTCCTGGTCTGGTACAAATATATGAGAGTAATACATTTAAAAGGAGGAAAATTCATATTGGTTCATGATGTTCAGACATCAGGCCATGGTCACTTGACTCACTGCATTGGGGCTCTACTGAAGTAGCGCATCAAGGTTGGAGAATATAGCAGAGGAAATCGTTGATCTCATGGCAACCACAAAACAAAAAGAAACAGAAAGGGGGCAGGATCCTAGTATTTCTTTCAAGGGCATTCTTCCAATGACTTGGCTTCATCCTACTAGATCCCACCCCTAAAGCTTCCAACTCTCAATGGTACCACAGGCTAGGGGAGCAAGCCTTTAACATGTGGGCCTCTGGGGACATCTGAGATCCAAATTATAGCAGACTAATTCATATTCAAACTTAGACATGAATAAAAATCATTTCTGTCCTTCCACAAGGTATTAACCCCTTCTGTAAATGGGGATTAATGCAACCTATCTGAGAACTGAGGCAAAGTCAAATTAGGTAATGGAAGGGTTCTGTAAGCAGTCAAAACTTTATATAATTAAATGGGATCTTCCTTTATGTTTCCTATTACTAAGAGCCCACTACCTACCAATTAGTACACATTTTAAAATGCTCACTGTCATATTGACACAAATCTACCAAAGAGGAAAAGTTCACAGATCCCTTGAGACATCTCTCCCAATGTTGTAGCAAATTTCCACAGTCAAACTAGAATTCTATCATTCATACTTGGGTTCAAAGAAAGCACTTACTACCCTAATATAAATCTACTTCTTCTTTGGATGTAATATGGAGCTCTCTGCCAAACTCCTATTTCATGTCTTGGGTTCTGTTACCAAAGAGGAAAAATGCTTTGTGTTTAATAGCTTATCCCTTGGCAGCATAGTATAGTGGGTTCTTTCTACTCCCTGATTAGGCAATAACTCTTTGTGAAACTTTGGCCATATGACTTTACTGCTGTAGGTCAGTTGGTCAGTGGATTGCTTTTGTGGTCCTACTATGAAGCAAACTGTGGACCTCAAATGCCACAGAAAGTGGAGAAGCTGGAGAGAGCTTCATCCTATCATGGAGAGCTTACTGGATGTCAACTAAGTGGGGCACTTTCTCAGCCTCACATACCTCTGTGACCTATTTCTGTCTAAATCAGCATATGTGCTCAATAATCTGTAGGAAAAGCTAGGCTCATACCTGTAATCCTAGCTACTCAGGAGGCTGAGATCTGAGGTTCAAAGCCAGCCAGGGCAGGAAAATCCATGAAACTCTTACATTAATCACCAGAAAACTGGAAGTGAAGCTGTGGCTCAACTGGCAGAGTGCTCTCCTTGAGCAAAAAGCTTAGGGACAGTGCCTAGGCCCTAAGTTCAAGCCCCAGGACAGGTACACACACACACACACACACACACACACACACACACACACACACACACACACACACACACACACACACACACACACACACACACACACACACACACACACACACACACACACACACACACACACACACACACTGGTCTGTAGGAATAATCTCCAGCCAAGGAGCCACTCCTACCTAGAGCAATCTCATGGTCATGAATACCAGCTTCCTAGGCTTTCCATATCCTCTTCCTTGGCCTCCACTCATTCCTCCCCAACATTCTAGTGAGCACAGTGTGCTCTGGCAAGAACATAACAACATGTTCTAACTTCTGCTGCCTTGCTGGTTCCCTCCCTTCTAACTTATCTTATGTTCACCCATCTGAATGAGGGAGGTTGCTGGGAATCAGCTTATGTGAAGGGATATGAATAGATACAAATGGCAGTGAATTTTGCATTCGGGTTTATGACCAAGCCTTCTGTATACTGAATGTACTCCCTAAGAAGACATACATAAAATATCAACAATAAATACAACAGATGCACAAATGCTGGTATCATTCATTCCTTTCACCATAACTTATCTTTTTTTTTTTTCTACCATAACTTATCTTTGACAGGTCGGGGAGCCCTGTTCAAAACAATGATCATTATAAGGCTCATGCCCACAGCCCCCACAAATAAGTGGAGTTCACAAGGCCTCAACAGTCCCTGACAGGAAGCAAAGTGATCTAGCCCAATCCTACTTTCAGAAAATCTGGGGAGGTCTGGGAAGGTAGCTCATAGTAGAATGCTTGCCTTGCATGCATGAGGCCCTGGGTTTGATTCCTCAGTACCACATAAGCAGAAAAGGCTGGAAGTGGCGCTATAGCTCAAGTGGCAGAGTGCTCGCCTTGAGCTGAAGAGCTGAGGGACAGTGCTCAGGCCCAGAGTTCAGGCCCCATGACTAACCAAAAAAAAAAAAAGAAGAAGAAGAAGAAGAAGAAAGAAAAGAAAAGAGAAAAGGAAAGGAAAGAAAATCTGGGGATCTCAGTGATCATCCCAGCCAGCATTTCCTCCAGGGTTGTTACACAAAGTCCTGTAGTGCTGGCCCTATGAGATGTTCTTTCCACTTCCCATCACTACTCCCTAGCTGAGGCCACAGCCCCTCCATGCTCCTGCGACCCCCTGTGCCCACAGCCTAGGAAGATCAGACATGTATGAGCTATGGCGTTAACTCAGCTATTACTAAATATAGTCTTTTCCAGTAACTATACATGTTTATTCTGAATCTCCAGCCATGAGGACAATAACCATTCCCATTTTCAAGGTGAAGCTGAAAGTTTAGAAAGATTAAATAACTTGCCCAATGACACTCCCTCCTTCGTGCTCTATCCAGAAGTAAACACAAAAGAGAAATGTTTTTCTACAGATTAGAGACTGCTTTCCACCTTGTCTGTCCCTTCTGAAAAGCAGAAGAATGTGAGGTTAAGGCAACAACCAAAGAAGTGAGGTGAAGGATCCACAGACTCAAGGCTTAATCATCCAAAACCCATCTGTGCAAGGTAGTTTCAGACACCTCATCTCCTTTCACAGCAACCACAGACCCAGAGGAGCTTATGGCTGTGGAAACTGGGGCTCAGTGAAGGAGCTCCCCAGGTCCTGGCTCTCACATGCTTAGCTACAACTTGAGCCCAGACCAAAGCCACCCCGCACCCCTCCCAATCTCAGCCATTTTGCCTGGTCAATGTGACGGCTTGCTTCCCTGGTTCTGAGGACAAGATCATTAGCCAGATGAACATTCCCCAGGCAGATTCCAGGCAGCATGATTCATGAGAGAGGGAAGAAAAAAATAACAATGTGCTCCCAGTGAGAAGCATTCAAGCACTTCCTTTTGCCCTGCGGGAACTGGCCACACTCTGGGCCAGGTGTTTCCATACCACCATCCAGCGTACTGGCCACAGGAGAGGTATGAAGGCTCCAGGAGGAAAAAAAAAAAAAGCAGCTTGCACTTGGACTACAGATAACTGTGCAGGTGCAGGTGCAGGTCAGAGGCCACCACCCTATGGGGGGCCCAGACCCTGAGAATATCACCACATTCTGCGCCTCCTATCCGTCAAAGCCTCTCTTTTAAAACCTCCTTCTCTGAGTCTGAGAATGAAAGGCCTTAATCGTGCCTTCTACCTCATGCCTGGCCATAGAGCCAGAGAAGCACTGCAGTGGGGTTGGTTTTCTTCCTCCAGAGCCAGTGGAAGAAATGCCCACGTATCTAGTTTAGGTCCAGTGCCCAAGTAAACTTCCCATCTGCATTTCAGAGTTGTTGCAAATCACCTAGGGCCACAAACTTTTGGAGGGAGGAAATGACTGCTTCTCCTCCAGAATCACTGGTGTTTATCCCAGATGATCAAGTGGTAGAAGTGGAAGGAGGCATGGCTCAAGTGGTAGAGCACCGACCTTGAGGGAAAAAGCCACGCAAGAGCTGGAGACTCTGAGTTCAAGACCTACCTACCAGCACAGTAAAAAAGGCAGGGGGCACCAAGTGGGACTGGAAACAGAAATGCCTTAGGGAACTCATCATGCACAACCTCTCTCTATTCAGAGGAAATGGAGGAATAATCACTAGCAATTTTATATGCAGGGCTTTCCAGGGTTCATGCAGAAAAAAAAGAACACCTAGCAAGCCATGCTTGTCATTTTCTTGGACCATGGATCTATCTTTTCAGAACAGCCTTCTCCTAGCCATCTCATCATGGGGAGAGAGGAAGTGCCACAGGGTGAAGCCAGACTTCTCAAATAGCTACTTTGGCACAGGTTGTACCGGTTCGTAATAATACCTTACCACTACATAATGCCTGGCACTTTTAAAAATCCATTTATATCCATTATTTATGAGAGCTCATTGGGGCCCCAAAGTACAATCCTAGGTCAGGAGCCTGGGGTGTGGGGCCAGCGTGTGGGCTCCTGGTCTCACTGACCTCTCCACAGCCCCACACCCCTGCTGGCACAATTGGCCAAGTGCTTATGCGGGAGGACTCTCACTTCCCATGTCACAGCACTTTGTCCTTTTCTCAAGCTCCGAGTACACTGGGGAAGAGATGAATGAATTCTGTGTAATTATGAGAGATGGACAGCCCAGATAGCATTTCCACATTTCAGGCAAGAAACTGAAGCTCCCAAGCCCTCAAATGACTGTGACTGCCCAAGACTCCAGTGAGTTGTGAATGCCAAGCCAGAATCCTTGATGCCCTATGTGGCTATAGTTGCATGCATGGGTCCACTACTTCAGTCCCTCCCACTGAGAGCCTGAGATAAGAAATGAAGGTTTAATGCTGGAATATTCAGAACTATTATAAAGTAGCCAGACAGAGAGAGGTAGAGGTACACTGTATCCCCACACTGAAACAAAAGCAGAGGGGAGATATTCAAGGGAAGCTGTGTCTTGTTCATTCTTCCATCCATTTGGCCAACAAGCACTCCTTAGTTGGACTAATTTTAAAACTGACAGCCACTTTCTGTAAAGTACTGAAAGATGACTGGACATTCATCCTGTTCTTGATGACCTCCCAATTTAGAAGAAACCAGGAGACTCTTAACTTTTACATGGGCAGGGCTTAGAAGTGGCAATCTGTTGAAAGTAGATACCAGGGAAACTGTCTTAAAGCTGGTTGAGAATCGTGAGATTCTATTTTTACTTAGATTACATACATAGTTGGGGCGGCTTGGCAAAGGGAGGTTGGAGTCACCTTAAGCCACCCTTTGGCTTAGCCATGGAGTAGGAAAGACAAGACACACATGGAATAGTGAGCAATACAACTAACAAATGTAACGTTTGGAAGGGGGAAAGACGCAGCCATATCTGGCCAGGTGAATCACTGAAGGCCTTTAGAAAAATAAACCCAGGACTGAGGAGGTAGGATCAGACTTCAGGAAGGAAGCCACACACAGTATGGAGGTATGGATGCCTGGAACCTAACTGGGGGCCCATTCTGGATGCTTGGAATACAACCATCAAAACATAAAGAGCAACTTGAAGGGCAAGTTACAACCAGATCAAGGAAGTTCTGAAGGTGAGGAGATGGTTGCACTTTGCTCAGAAGACAGTATTGAAGATTGGGATATGAGGAGTGCATTTCAGGAATATCCATCTGTCTGGCTAATGAGATGGGTTAGAAAGGAGAGACCAAAGCCAAGAGGAACCATGCCAGGGCTTTCTGAAGAGGAGAAGGATGTAAGAAACAGACTCCACACAACTGGACAGCTGGCTGGCTAGCAAGAACAGAGCACAGCATCCCAAGATTTCATGTCTATGAGGATGGGAGGCTGGAGGGAAGGAACCCGCAGACATATTGGGTGGAACTGTCTGAAGGATGGCCAGCAAACTGCTTGAGGGAGGGTAAAAGTAAAGAAAGGAATCACTGTTTCTGAAAGATAGGGAAACTAAGGACAAAGTTGGAGACAGAAGAAGGAAGTGATGAGAAGACACCAATAAGGAAACTACTGACAGCTCCATGGAGAGAACAGACAATGATATCAGGTTCAGAGAGAAGCCCTCCTGCTCCTCCCCATCTTGAACTAAGACACAGGAGTGAGGTCAGTTACGATGGGCCCTGGACCCTTAAAAGCCATGTAGGTGCTGGGCTGGTGGCCGTGTACAAAATGAGCAAGTGGAGGAAGGTATTCTAAAGAGCAAGAGTCCACAGAATGAGAGACACAGAGACAAATTCCATAGGACCACTGAGAGATGAGCAGGGTGGCCTTCCACAGGGGTGCGCATGGGACAGGCTGCTGTGGATTGGCACTGTGATGGGCTGGGAACTATATCCTTACCTGTTGGTCTTCTATGAAGACAGCGGCAGCACACATCTGTAACTGATCATGTTTTAGGATATGTTGTGCTGTATACGAATATGTACAATGTACACAGGAATGTGCCATAGAGCATATACAGTGAGACCATTTATAGTATTCAAGTGATCTTTTTTTTCACCATGTTGCATTTTGATTGTACAAGTCCAGTTATGTATAAATTAAATACATGAGAATATAAAGGCTCAGACCCTTGTTCCAACTCAGATCAACTCTGAAAGGCCTCTCTAGGTTCAGGTGCCCCTAGAGCTGGCCAGGGCCTTTCCTTCACTGGGACTTCATCTGAGCTCAGCTCCTTCCTCTGCTCAGTCCTGCAACCTTTGTCTGGTTTTCACAAGCACTGACCTAACTGAACCCTCCAGTAAAGACCCTGTGTGCTTACCTACATATTCATTCCTGTACCCCAGGGCTCCCCTAAAATTGCGTACTACATCCTTACAATAAACTATTTTTTTTAAAAAAACCTTAGGTAGCATGAGTGAGTCTTGGTTAGACTGATGATAACAGTTTTTGAAACTCAGTTTCAACTATTGTGACTCCTTCTTTTGCACTCAGATGAGTACTTACTACAATGTTTTATAAACAATACAAAAGTAATAATAATAAACATTTACTGAGCAAATTCTAGGTGCCTGGCATTCTTCCAAACATCTTATGAGAATTATTTAATCCCCACAGCATTAGTATCTGCCTCACAGGCACACACACACACACACACACACACACACACACACACACACACACACACACACACACACACACACACCACACACCCCACACACACACACACCACACACACACACACACACACATACACACCACACATGCACGTACGCACACAGGTACCCACATGCACACACACACACATATACACATGAACACTTTCACACATGCCCCATAGGCAGATGTTATTATTCCCATTGTATAGATTTAAAAATTATTTTAGTAAAAGTATATTCTCCTAGAGCACACAGTTGCACAGGGGTAAAGTCAAGATGAAAACTGAATCTGCTAGACACAGAAGCTATATCTTTAACCACATTCTATCCTGCTTCTTGTGTATTAAGTTACAATGTAAGAAAGAATCAGTGATTTTTCAGTTGGATGGGGGCCTATAAATTACCTAGCTCAGTGATTTAAATTACTGAGGCCCAAAGGAGTTATCATTTTTTAATATTCGAGGTCATACAATATAGCAGCAATATATGAACACTTTTCTCATACACAACCAAAATATACATGTGGTAAAAAAAAAAAAACAATAAGATACTATGCATAATACTATTATCTGGTGACAGGAACTCTATGGCATGCTAACACATACATTATACACATGTATGTTGCCACATTTATGAGAGTTCAGGGTGAGTTCAGGGCTGTGGGTGGACATGCCAAGGAGGGACTCTGCACCATGTTTGGCAGGGTCCACCTCTGAGGAAACTGATGGCAGACACAGGGCAGCAACCTGGGGCTCCTGACTCATCACCCAGCTCTCCTCCACCACTTCCACCCACGTCCTCTCTACTTGTTTATCTGGGTTGGTTTCAAAGGAGCCAACCCAGAGTTGAGCACTGCAACACTGCCATTTAGAAAAACCCAGAGCCAGAAACTCCAGCTATTGAGAAATTCACGTGAATTACTACCCTACCACCGTACTGTGGAGTAACTGTTTCAAATTAAAGGCCTAGCTGACACATGACGTAGCTCCTTGGGAAGCATCGATCATACCACACATTCTCCCAGATGTGCCAAAGTTTCTCCTCCTTGCCTTTCCCATTGGAGTTTTGACCCACACCCATCAAGCAGTGTTCACTTCTTTACCACCACCGTCCCAGGGGATAAAAGAAAACCCTAAACCACATGACTCAAAACAGACTAACTATAGAAACAGACAAAACCATTTGAGTGGTATGTGGAGCTTTACAATTGGACACTGGCTCCAGAGATATACCTGGATATTAGCTTAATGAAGATAATCCAGGACCATTCCAGCTAGGATGAAGCCACTTTTGTCCTAACCCATGTATACCCCGCCTTCTGACCCAAATAGCAGGGATCTAATTGTGTTGCTGCCAACCAAGACTATGATTCCATCAGTAAGTTCCCCCAGGAAACTGAACTCTGTGCAATCCTCCACCTGTCTGTTTGTCTCTTTAATGCACCCTGGGGCCCAGTCCTTAAACACTAAGACTTAAGAATACAAGACCTAAGAAATGAGGGCACAAGGAAATGAGACTACATTCCAGCCTTCTCTTCTAAACCCAGCCCAATCAGATTAATTATTTCTCAAGATACTCTTGAGTCAGGTCATTCTTACCTCCAGGTCTCAAGAGTACTTCTCACTCCTTTTGACTTAAGTTTTCCATCCTTCCTCCCATTCCCAGTACAAGCACTGCCTCCTCTCTAAAGAAATTCCTGCTCATCTGACAGAAACCAGCGAGCTGAAGGGACATCAAGTATCACTAGTTGCAGGCTGCATGATGAGCTGAAGTCCTACTCAGCCTGAAAAGTGCTGAAGAGCTTGGCATGCTAAATGTTTTTTCATTGCAAGCTCTCAAAAGTCAGAAAATTTCACACAAAAGTTCTGGCATTCTGGGTTGTCTTAAAAAAAAAATCAGTGATCTGAAAACACCAGGCTTCCTTCCTATACGGCAACTATCAAATAAAAGGGGGTAGAAACTGCCCTTTTTTTTGCACCAAATTTGGTATTTGGGGCAGCAATGGATTTTGAACTCAGAGTTCTCTCTTGCTAGGAAGAGTGCTTCCACTCAAGCCACATTCCTAGTTCTTTTTTATTTTAGTTATTTTTCACATAAGGTCTCACATTTTTGTCCAGGGCCAGCCTCAAACTATAGTCCTACTCCATATGCCTCCCTAAAGTTAGGATTCACACTCTGGTTTCTCTTCGGATCATATAAATCTTTTGCCTTTACTAAAATTAGGATTATAGGCACAAGTCTCTACTCAGGTGATTTGTTAAGATGGCCAGTGGTCTCAGTAGCTTTTTTCTCAGTCTAGTCTTCCCTATCTCTGCCTCAGAGTAGGTAGGCTTACAAGTGTGAGCCACCATGCCTGGCCTGGTTGTTTTGTTTTGGGGTGTGTGTGTGTGTGTGTGTGTATGTGTGTGTGTGTGTGTGTTGGTGTGTGTGTGTGTGTGAGTGAGTGTGTGTATGTTGAACTCAATGCCTCATGCTCTTGCTTGACTTTCTGCCTCATGGCTGGTACTCTACCACTTGAGTAACATCTCCAGTCCAGCTTTTTTTTTACTAGAGCTAAGAGTCTTGCAGACTTTCCTGGCTTTGAGCCTTGATCCTCAGATTTCAGTCTCCTGAGCAGTTAGTATTATATATGTGAGCCACCAATCTGGCCTTGTTTTTGTCTTTTTAAAACAGTCAATAGTTTGTATAAATTTATAACCAACATATTTCACCAATAACTACATTCAGGTTTTGGAATGATAGGCTCATCTTGGTGGGAGGTTTTATGGGTAATCTAACCAGTTATAGTCCACAAGGACACATTAGTATATCACTTGTATTTCCAACAGCCTCAGATAGTAGTCAAAAGCAGCTTTTTTCAAACCTTCTTTTCCAGATCGCAAAACTCTAATCTAGCCACTTATCTCAAAGAAATAGACTGGCTCTAGAGTCCTGCCTCTCATGGGCCCTCTGAGACTCATTTCCCTTGCCACAATGTATTCCAGGGGGAGTTTTAACTTGGTCTTGTCACTAGAGCATTGAAACTTCAGCCTAGGAGTGGAGAAATGCACTGGCTAGGGATGTAGAATCTATTAACATACTTCCCAAGGGACTTGGAGTAGTTGTGGGAAAGTGACAGCAGCAAGGAAAAATGCCTGGGTATGTATTTCATAGAAAGCAGAGCAAGGCCTGGCATCTCAAAAGAGTATCCCCTGTACCCTTTATTTCCAAGAAATACAGACATTTATTAAGATCCTACTCAGCCTGGGTGCTGGTGGATCACATCGATAATCCTAGCTACTCAGGAGGCTGAGTCCTGGGGGGATCAAGGTTAAAAGACAGCTTGAGCCAAAAAGTCTGTGAGATTCTGTCTCCAATAAACCAGCAAAATGCTAGCTTAGAGGTATGGCTCAAGTAGTAGAATACCAGCTGTGAACAAGAAAGCCAAGGAAGTACACAAAGCCTTGAAAGCTAAACAATAGTCCTGGAGTTCAAGCCTCAACACACACACACACACACACACACACACACACACACACACACACACACACACACACACACACACACACACGTGCGCGCACTACTATTCAATATTTCAAGTGTCTTGGTTTCTTTTCAAATTTCACATATAGATCTGCTATGATTAGCAAGTCCCTCAGAAAGTCATGCAGTGTAACCTTAATTCTTCCACGTGACAGTGTTGGGAGGTAAGGCCTTGTAGAAGGTATCTAAATCAAGGAGGCGGAGCCCTTATAAACAAATCACTTTTTTGGGGGGGAGGGGGGTGTCTGGTCATGGGGCCTGAACTCTGGGGCCTGGTCACTGTCCCTCAGCTCTTCAGCTCAAGGCTAGCGCTCTACCACTTGAGCCTCAGTGCCACTTTTTTCTTTTTGCTTATGTGGTACTGAGGAATCGAACCCAGGGCCTCAAGCATGCAAGGCAAGCGCTTTACCATTGAGCCACCTTCCCAGCCCCAAACAAATCACTTTTTATCAGCTAACAAAGCATGATGCTAAAACTAGAAAATGTGATTGGGAAGAGACTATGTGTACAACCTCAAAAGAATCCTACAAAAATGCTTACTAAAAATGAATTAATGTAGGCTAATAACTTTGCAACAGACAAATCAGGCAATTTCCATCTTAATGAACTGACAAATGTCAGCATCCTCATAGATAGTGCCGAGAAAAACCACAGTGGGCCAGAGCCTGAATTGCTCATCTCTTTATCCCTAGTAATTGATGCAGTGGCAGCCAGTGTGTGTGTGTGTGTGTGTGTGTGTGTGTGTGTGTGTGTGTGTGTGTGTGTGTGTGTGTGTGTGTGTGTGTGTGTGTGTGTGTGTGTGTGTGTGTGTGTGTGTGTGTGTGTGTGTCACACTGTGTGTCAGACCCTGCCCTGGGATATATCCCACAGGATCATCCCATTTGATCTTCACAATGACCCTTGGCTCTGAGAAGTGAAGAGCCAGGTACATGTCCAGGAAGAGACAGAGGCTGGTTATCTTCCCCACTGTCTGTCTCTGCACCTGACTGGCTCCCTCAGCATTCATTAACTGCTGAATCAAGTCCTCGGCAGTTCCAGGGGATTTCTGGAAAACCTTGGCAGTTGCGTATGACAGAACTGCATTTTCCCTCTTCCTTCCTTCCTTCCTTTAATAAGCAGAACCAGGAATAGGAAGGAGAAAACTGTTGGACATTGTCACAAGGTTGCAGTTTGGGCCCTGCCTGTCATGCTCACTGGGTCTGCCCTCACTCATGCTTGCTGAGCCTCTATCTCCTCTCCCTGCCCCCATTTAGATAAAGGTAGTAGCTTTCAAATACCTTTTACTAGCAAAAATTTTTTACACACAAACTGTCTCAAAAAATCTGAATATATGCTAGTATTATAAACCATTTCCAAGAGGTAAAAATAGCCCAATGTCCACCAATAAATGGATAAACAAAATGTGGTCTACCCAGACAATTAAATACTATTATTAGTCTTAACAAGGAAGGACATTCGGACACCTGCAACCACATCGGGGACCCCTGAAGATATGATGCTAAAGTTAAGAGAGATAAGCCAGACAGAGGGGATGTGCATGTGAGAGCTTACAAGAGCAAAATTCATAGAGACAGAAAATAGAATGGTGGCTACCAGCAGCTGGGGAGAAGGGAGGGGAAAGTTAGTGTTTAGTGGGGTAGAGATTCCGTTTGGGAAGATGAAAGAGTTCTGGAGGCCCGACAGAGTGGCTTGCACCTGGAACCCTAAATACTTAAGAGGTAAATATCAGAAGGATTGAAATTCAAGGCCAACCCAGGCAAAATGCCAAGACCCTATTTCAAGCAGCAAGCCAGACATAATGGCTTGCATCTGTCATCCTAGCTTTCTGAAAAGCATAAGAAGATCTCAGTGCAGGCTGCCTCAGGTAAAAACATGAGACCCTATCTGAAAAATAAATAAGGCAAAAAGGACTATGGTATGGCTCAAGTAGTAGAGCACCTGCCTAGCATACACAAAGCCCTGAATTCAAACCCTAGTGCTACCAAAACAAAAAATAGTCCTAAGATGGCTGGTGGTGATGGTTGCATCACAGTGTGAGCATGCTTAATGCCACTGAGCTGTACACTTAAAATGGCTAAGATGGTGAATTTCCTGTTATGTATGTTTTGCCTCACTTAAATACATAAGAACAGAAGTATATGCAATAGCTGATGCAAAAATAGGGAAATGGGTATTAAGACGACTCGGAGTGGCCCACTGGGATGATTGTAAAGATTCCCCATCCATGAGGAGCACATGGACTATGTCCACCCTCATGCTTGGGGCCCTCATAGCAATTCTGAATCCTGAGTGGTCCCTGTACGCTCTGTTGTGCTTGTCAATTGTTGTGATGAAGCACACAAGATAAACCACAGTGAGGACAGGGAAAAAGCCCCCCCAGACAATTTGGCAGGAGGACGCACACACAGCAGAGTGCTGGCATTGAGTAAAACGTGAGGGGTTGGCAGGGCTGAGGAGCATAAGCTCTGCAACCCAGTGGCACCAGTGGCCTCATGGTTCCTGTACAGACCTGCAAAGCTATGACCTCTCTGAGACTCCCTTCCATGTATGTAAAGATGTAACCCTAACAGTATGCCTACCCCATGAGGTGTACTGAGGAACAAGTGAAAGAACAGGCATTAAGATGCCTAGACAAAACCTGTTCTTACAGAGGCAGCAGATGGCAGTGGGTAAGATTGGGCTTTGGAGGCAGGCTGTATTTCAACCGTAGTTCTGCTACTGATTTTATGAGATTTTTTTTTGGAGAAAGTTTATTAATCATATTTGTGCTTCGTTTTCTTCATTTGTAAAGAGGGTGATAAATGTATATTTTTCTTAGGTTGTTAAGAAAACCCACTGTACAGATACAGGTACGGTTGTTAAAACAATTCTAGTATGTGTATCAATTGTTGAACAAGCACGGGTAATTGCCATCATGGGCCCAACACCTCAGCCTGATTAGGCTTCCTGAAGCAGCAGCCCTGAGTAAATGGAGAGGGATGGAGTGTGAGTCCCATAGGATAGAAGCTAGTTTGCCTAAGCCAAACTCATATTGGACAAACACAAGCCACAGGAGCAACCCCTGCCCAATGCCCACCCTCAAGGGAGGGAAACATCTGGCTGCTGCTCCCAGCAGGCCTCCTCCGGTGCATTTCAACCAAGGTGCAGGAGAAGGAAATAGGATTGTTTTCCAGCCTGCCCTCAAAAACAAGCAGAGGGTGTGGGCCTCTTTGCTAGCCTAACATTTGTTGAGCTTATGATCTTGACCATAGTTATTTTGAAAATGTGGCGCCTGTTTGCTTTCCCCTGGGTCTTTTCCTGTGGCTCACCACTGAAGCCAGTGGCTAAATTTAGGCCACTCAGCTGCCGGGGCCCAGATGGAAGGCAGCCATCATCGGAGCAGAGTGGGGCAGGGAGGTGGGAGTCAGGTGGGAGCATAAGAAATGGATACAGACCCCTTCTGGGAGTGGGGATCCTGGCCAGTGGAAGGCTCTGACCCATTGTAGCATCTCCACTCTACACTCTGAACTGTGGCAGGTGGCAGATCAGATTCTGTACAGTCAGGGCCTGCTGAGTCACGGACCCTGGGATCCCACCAGCAGGAGCATCCTGATAGGAAATGATGACACTCCCAGTGGAAACCTTGCACTGTTAACACTGAGTAGACTCAGCCCAACTCCTTGAGTATGAGGAAGCTGAGGCCTCCTGCCCATTTCCACAGATCACAGACCCACTATGCCAGGCCCTGCAGGAGGCACCTTCAGTGTGGCATCTTTCTCAAATTTCTGTGTTATTACAGGCCACACAGCCATTAAACAGCAACCTGGTCGACCTTTGTTAGGGCCTGGGGCATTTATTTAGATGATACTGTAGCTACATACACCTTAGGGAGCTGAAGGGCTAAATACCCCAGCAATTGCAGTTGGTCCTAAGTTTGGTCCTCAACCCACTGACACTCAGACTATTCTGCACGATTTTAAGCAGACTCTCACACACATACAGTTATTCTGGAAAATAGTTCTTATGGAAGTATCCACTCTCCCTGGCTGGATACCACATGACAGGCATTTCAGTGAACCCATGGCCACTCTGCACTCCAGATCGTCTGTATCACTGTCATGTCTGCAACAGTTATAATATGCCTTGCTGCTGAAGAATCTTCCCTTTTCTTGTCAGAAAAATTCCTTTTTTTTCCAGATAGAAGCCATACTTTAAAATCCACACAGAAGCCCAGCATTGGTGGCTCATGCCTGTGATTGTTGCTACCCAGAAAGCTGAGTTCTGAGGATCACAGTTTGAAGCCAGCCTGGGCAGGAAAGTCCATGAGACCTTTATCACCAATAAACTGCCAGAAAAGCCAGAAGTAGAGCTGTGGCTCAAGTGGTAGAGCACTACCCTTGAGTAAAAGAAGCTCAGGGATAGTGTCTAGGCTCTGAGTACAAGCTCCAGGACTGGCAAAAATAAAAATAAAAATCCACATAGAGGTTTCCTAGACTGATGATGGCAGTGCCCAACACTGTCTACTGACCTGCCCCATCTCTGTCCAGGCGTGTGCAGTCCCATGAACCTGTCAGTCTTTGAGCTGATCCTACTTGTGGTTTTGTTTGTGACGCAAGCTGAGGTTATCTGGGAAGGGGACACACTGTGAATACCGGAGCAAATGAATGAATCTTTTTCTACCTGCTGTCTAAATCCATCTGTCTTTCCCTGTTGCTATAATTCCCATTAACACTTGCCTGTGAGAGTCGTCATCTCCATTCTTGTGGCTAGTCTTCAGGCTCCTCAGAAGATGGCAGCATTCAATCTAACTTACCCTGATTGGCCTGAGGCCCTGTGACACCCCACACTCCTGTCCTGTCTGCCTCCTGCAACCCAAGCACGTTTGCTGAATGAGTACTTCCCTATCCTAAAGCCACTGGGGCCAGACTGCAGGTGTTCCCCCATGTTCATCCACAGAACGAGAGCCCTAGCTAGGTTCCTTGAAAACTGAGCCCCCCCCCCCAATCCCCAGGTAAAAGTTCCCCAGCCTCCCTTGCAGCTCAGGGAATCTGGGTGACTGTTTTCTAGTAGAAGGTATGTGGACATGGTGGTGATCAAGCCTCCGCAGGCAGATGAACACAGTGTCCTAGAAGATGGCAGGAGAGCAGCACAGTAGGAAGCTAGGTCCCTCCTGAGCACAGCCTCCGTACACGGTGAGCCTGCTGACCTTTCCATCCGTCTCAGGAGCAGATGGAGACTGGATGCTGATGCATAGCCTCCCTACTACTTCCCCTCCGCCTCGGCCAGGGAATTTCAGAACCCATGTGACAGTCAATTGTCACCCTGACCTTTTCAGTATCTCTTCTCCACACCTCCCCAGAACACACTCCTACAGTCCAACCCTGACCTTGTCCACCCTCAGAAACTGCCCGAGCTCTGAAACCTACTTGGAAACCTCTTGCCAGCTACAACTTCCCATCCCTGCCTCCTTCTTGCCTACCTCCCTTGTACTTGCCTTCTGGAGATTCTAGTCCTCAGGTTCTTGGTTCCTTTCGTGACTCTGCACAAATGTGAGAGCCTTGACCCATCCCCTTCCCTCCCCCTTCCCCCCCTCCCCCCCCCCACCATCAGCTGAAGCTGACCTATGGGTGACTGTCCAGGCAGGAGAAAGGTGTACGCTGATCCTTGAGGGATAGGAGTGATCTTTCTCTCCTGTCCTGACCTTAGCCTTGACTCAGCTTCCATCTCTCCCACAATTGCAGTTTGGACCAAGACACAAGAAGCTTTGACACATCTAGCTAGAGATCCCTCTAAAACTTGCTCCGTGTCTCTGTTTCCTTTTTCCTCTCCCCTATTCTTCCTCTTCTCTCCTCCCCTACCCCTCTATTCTTAACTGAAAATTCCTTTCTGTACATACACATTTGATACTTGGTATTCGGGATGCACTGTTTTTGTTTCTCTGGCTCTTCTCTACTGTTATCTCAGTTCCCCTTAGGTGACCTCCCCCATGCCTGTGTCTCTGCCTTTGCTTCCCACCCATGCTGACAACACCTACTACTGCTCTCCAACCTGCTCTTAAGTTCCAGGGCCAGAATCTCTCTTTACCTCCTGACAGCCAGACACTCCCCATTGTTAGATATCTTAAGAAAATGAATCCTCTGCTGTTCCTCCACATTCCAGGTCTTGGACAATGGCACTGTACATGTTTTGGAATGAATGAAGGCAGACAGATTTGCCATGGACAGACCCCGTGGGAAGCATGTACTAGATGGAGGGAACATGGGAGGGCAAGCTCAGAAGTAGGTGAGTGTGAGCGTGACACAACCAGCAAACTGCAGAGACCAGCCAAGGAGGGAGAAGCTGGACCTACATTTCTCTTCAAATTCCCTAGTTTGGGCTGGCTTCATCCTTGGGATGTGGTGGTTTGCAGAACATCCCTAGACATTCACAGTGCAACTGAAGGAAGGAGGAGGGTCCTGCTCCTAAACGACTGACTCCACAGCACCTGCAGAAGACCAGCCCTGTGCCCACTCCAGCTGAAAGCACAAACTATTTTCTCCACCTCTAACAAGAGCCTGGCCTAAATATCTTCCAGCCCTCAGCTTGTCTTGCTGTGTTCCTCCCACTCCAATCCTCCCTCCATAACGCCTCCTCATACACTCAGCAGATGCAGCTGGGAGCAAGATGCCTCCAGGGACTAACAAGGAAAACCATCTAATGACAAATAGTGGTAGCTACAGCATTTGTACAACCTTCCAATTCACAAAATGCTTTCTTCATAGACACCAGCTCTCACTCACTGCCTGCCACAGGCCTGAGCAGTATGTGACATTCCCACCCTTCTGCTGGGGAGCAGCAGAAGCCCAGAAAGAAGAGGCATGTGCAGCTAGCAAATGACAGCACATGGGTGCCAACAGACAATCCAAGCACAAAAGAGAGATCCTACAGGCACTTTTGACTTCTTAGTCCAGAAACCCATCAGGGAGAATGTGGCCCTCCCCAGGCCTTCACTTGGATCTTTCTTGGCAGGCTCAGACATTTCAGCTTAAAGCCCCACCTTTATGGTGTCCAAATCCCAACCATCGGCTTGGCCTTTACCAGCTGCTTCAAGTAAGGTGGGACAGGCACCTGGATGGGCAGTAGGATCCTCATCCCACTCAGGCCCTAAGCATAGCCCTAGTGCTTAGTGCCCAGCTAAAGCCAGCACCCAGCAAAGGATGCAAGAACAGAATGCAGCTCTCTCCACTAGGGTCAGAACGAATCCTTTGTTTCAGGTCACCTGTGCTTTTGAGCACCCCTTTAAAACTTCAGTGGTCTAGAGGTGGCCAAATGAATTGCTGAGAATAAAAAGACATTCTGTAAGAGTTGCAGAGCTAAATGAAGATCTCCTTCTGAATTTTTAGCTGTCTCTTTGTTTCTCTACCTGCTTGCTGTAGGGTGAGCCAATGTAAGATGTGATTCTTTTTTCTTTTTTCTTTTCTTGCCAGTCCTGGGGATTAAACTCAGGCCTGGGCACTGTCTTAAGCTTTTTAGCTCAAGGTTAGCTAGTACTGTACACTTGAGTCACAGCTCCACTTCCAGCTTTTTGTAGTTAACTGGAGATAAAGTCTCAGAGACTTTCCTGCCTGACTGACTTTAAACTGTGATCCTCAGATCTCAGCCTCCTGAGTAGCCAAGATTTTAGGCATGAGCCACCAACACTTGGAAAGATGTGCTTCTTAAACCAAGTCAGTTATCGTGGGACAACTGGAAAAGACAAAGGAAGAAAAAAGAAAAGTATATTGGCTTGTAATCTCCTATTCATTCACTTTTGGGGCCCTACTCTGTACCAAACACTAGCAATATGTGATAATCATGTTCTATATGTTGTCAGTGGTTAAGAACATGGGCCCTGGAGCCAGGTCTTCCTCCCAGCATTCCCAGATCTGCAGCAAGGTCAAAACAAAATTTCAGCCTCTGTTGCCCCACCAACCCAGCACTCCCTTATGTAGCACACCACCATGGTAGCTCTGATTCCAACCCACACACTGCCACCTATTACATAAACCTGGGCACATTTCTGAGCTGCTCTGTGCATCTATACGTTCATCTAGGAAATTAGAAAAGTAATGCTATCTACATTATAATATTATGGAGGATGATATGAGATAATGCACAGAAAGTGCTTAGTACAGAATCTCACCAAAAAGGAAGTGCAGACACCTCCCCCGCCCCCAACTTATGATGGGGTCACATCCCAATAAGCTCATAACAGATTGAAAACTCCCTAAATCACCAAGGCATTTAATAAATGGACTTACCAAATGTTGGAGCTTAGCCCACCCTACCCTAACTGTGCTCAAAACACTTCCTAGCCTACAGTTGTATAAAAATCACCCAACCCGAAGCTTATTTTATAATAAGGTGTTGACAGCTCTGACTGTAAGAAACAGAACAGGTTGTATAAGAATACTTCCACACCAACATAAAGTCAGAAAACACCTAAGCTGCAGACTGCCTATAGTATCACAGCTGTCACCTAGAAGACACTGTCACTGCCCTCAGACAGTGAACAGTCTGGAGAGAGAAGCAGACCCTAGTTGGAGGCAGGGTTGCTAACTATGACCCGGGAAACTGCCCTTGAAGGATGAATAGGAGTTCAACAAGCAAGGAATAAGAGGATGTAGGATGAGCAGTAAAGAACATTCAAGGCGTGGAGAACAGTATGTACGAAGGTAGAGGTGTCATGTGTCACTGCTTGTTCCAATGAATAGTGAGAGGTCCTCACGGCACTAACTACTAATTATGAATTCCTGTTCAGGCATGCAATAAGTAAACAAATAACTCCCTCTGGGTGCCAAGCTTATGAGTCCCAATACTTGACTTTAACTCAGAATAGCCCTACTTTGGACATTTGGCCTTCTAAAGTTGACAACAGCTTTAAGTGGAGTGACACCAAGGTGGCCAAGTTGCACAGGGAAGCATCACTGCATTGTCCCTCCCTCTGTTATTCAGCAGGCAATTCCTAGTAGCAGGATGGTGCTTTCTGAAGGAGAGATGAGGGGGTGGGGATGGGAAGTCAGGATAACTGGATTCCATCCCATCTTTCAGACCCCTTATTTTTTTGGGGGAGGGGGGGTCCGGTCGTGGGGCCTGAATTCTCGGCCTAGGCGCTGTCCCTCAGCTCTTCAGCTCAAGGCTAGCACTCTATCACTTGAGCCACAGCACCATTTCCAGCTTTTTTCTTTTTGCTTATGTGGTGCTGAGGAATTGAACCCAGGGCCTCAGAGACATGCAAGGCAAGCACTCTACCACTGAGCCACCTTCCCAGCCCCTCAAACCCCTTCTTGAGCCTGTTTCCTTATCTGAAAAATAAAGGGGCAGGTGTTCCTCCAAGTTGGAAGGCAGTACACTGTATCTGCTGAGAGCCTGGACTTCAGAGCCAGACAGAGCTGTGTCTGACAATTGCAAAGAAGAACAGACAAGGACTGAAGATACAGAAGCACCTAACCTGGCCACAGCTCCTCAGAAACACAAAAGAAGTGACTGAGATCTTGCCGTTTATACTGTTCTAGTAAGTGGGAGGTATCAGCAGACATCTGCAGACCCCCTAAATCAACAAAATCAAAGTCTTTGACACTTGGGAAGTTTGCAAGCTCAGCACTAGGACAACACAATAAACTCCCTAAGCTTCAGATGGTAAAATTGTCTTTCTGTTTGGCTGGAATGTATTTCCCAGATTTTCTGTACAAAAAAGAACACTCACATGACAACTGAGTGGTGGTAGCGGTGGGAGGGGAGGTAGAGGGAATGGCTGAGTGGAAAGAAACGGGTGATAGAAACCAGAAGAGTTTTCTGAAGAGGCCAAAAACTGCAAAAGAATGCGAGTCACGCCCTGCTGCCAGGGAAGAGAGGTGGCAAAGTAGAGTTAGGCTTCTTTTTAGGACGTTCCCAAAGAGCTCTTTATGTACCCTCACGGGGAGAAGGTCTTACAGTGTTTTTCCCACTGTTTCTGTTGTGAATAACACTGGCATCAGTTATTATCAAAGGCTCCCACTGTATCCTCTGCACAGCAAGGCAAACACTCTCCCAGGTATCATTTCACAGATGCAGGGTCTGAGGAAGTGAAGGATATGGCCAAGCTGGCACATTGTGAAAGCTAGAACTCAGACCATGGGCTGTGGATTCTACATACTCATTATTCTTTTGCTGGTAGGGCAAGTTCACTTTCAGGGGTCCAGAATGTCATGAAGTGGCCTGGATAGTACACGGCGGAGATGTCCCAGATTGCTGTGGTGGTGAGGGGTGATAGTAGACTCAGCCTTGTTCTGACCATCGTCAGAACAAAGGCTCAAAAGTCCAGCAAGTGTCATGCCCACCCCTGAACAGCCACATCCTACCTTGTCCTGCAATAGATGAGCCCAAAATGACACAATAGGATTTTCTTTTTTTGGGGAGGGGGGGGTCTGGTCGTGGGGCCTGAACTCTGGGCCTGGGCACTGTCCCTCAGCTCTTCAGCTCAAGGCTAGCGCTCTACCACTTGAGCTACAACACCACTTCCGGCTTTTTCTTTTTGCTTATGTGGTGCTGAGGAATGCCTCAGGCATGCAAGGCAAGCGCTCTACCACTGAGCCACCTTCCCAACCCCCACAACAGGATTTTCTGGAAGCAATTCTAGTGGCAGCTCAAGAGCACCTGAGACCCTAATGACTTCCACAGAACCCCAAGAAAATCTAGACAGCTCCTGGCAGTCAGATGTCCCTTGCCCATGATCCCAAAACAGGATCAAAATAGGATCAGCAGCATGCATTGCTCCTTAGGGCCCTGGCTCCTCCTTGGGGCTCACTCAGCTGCTCTCCAGACATCAGACCTGTTCCATGTTCAGGAGCAGCTGTGAAGGCATGGAAAGAACAGGGGTTAGCCAGGTGCCGGTGGCTCATGACTGTAATCCTAGCTACTCAGGAGACTGAGATCTGAGGATCATGGTTCAAAGCCAGCCAGAGCAGGCAAGTCCGTGAGACTCTTTTTTTTTTTTTTTTTTTGTTGGTCGTGGGGCTTGAACTCTGGGCCTGGGTGCTGTCCTTCAGCTCTTTAGCTCAAGACAAGCGCTCTACTACTTGAGCCACAGTGCCACTTCTGGTTTTCTAGTGGTTTATTGGAAATCAGAGTCTCAGCCTGAGCTGGCTCTGAACCACGGCCATGAGATTCTTTTCTCCAATATACCAGCAGAAAACGGGAAGTGGTGCTGTGGTTCAAGTAGTAAGTGCTGGCCTTGAGCTGAAGAGCTGAGGGACAGCGCCCAGGCCCAGAGTTCAAGCCCCATGACCAACAAAAAACGAACCAGGGGCTGAGTCAGAGGAGCATTAACTTTCCAGCCCTGCTACCAAACACAAATCTGGAGCACCTGAGAGCCTCAGGTCTCTCCTCCCCAGGTGCTGACTCACAGGGCCGCCCTGAGGGTCAAATGGCATGCTAAAGAAATCTTTCTTATAAAACAGAAAGGCCTTGGATAATATTTGTGGGATCACTGCCATGTTATCCCTTGCCCAGCTCTATTATCAGTTGGAAGGAGATTAAAAAGTTTCTTGCTAGAATCTTACTAAAATTCTTATTAAGTGCTGTACTAAAAGGTTTATTATATTATTATTATTTATTAAAACCTATATCTGGATGCCTCAAAATAGACTCTGTCTGTCCAAACCAAACACAACATGAAGAAGCCTCATAGTTGATGTGCACTGAACCATAATCTGAGGTAAGATACTGAGGGTATTCAAGTGCTGTACTAATTTCCTGTGGCCTAGACTGGAGGCTAAAACAATAGGCATATAATGCCTAGATCTGAGATGGGGGTGAGGGTCAGAGAGGTCCTCCTGGGTTAAGAGGGGAAGTCTGTTCCCACCTTCTCTCCTGGCTCCAAGGGGGTTGCCATTTTTTCCCTGCTTTCACTTCCATGGTGTTCCCCTCTATGTGTCTATCTCTATGTTCCAATTTCCCTTCTTCAAAACTCATCAAGACATATCACCCTAACTTCCCCATTTTAACTTAATTATCTCTGTGAAGTCCCTACATCCATGTAAGTTCATAGCACAGGTAGGTACTGGAGGTCGAGTTGAAAATCCTTTGCCGGGATACAATTCAACCTATAATAAACATCTTCCCTTAGATATCCAGATCTGTAACTCATGTCCACCTGCCTCCACCCCATCTCTACATCTCTTACCCACTTCTAGTCAAGCCCTGGGCTGGCTGCTGTGAAATGTCCATCCCATGACTTCACAATGAACCTACTTCTGACCCTGTTTCTGTTTCTCTTCTGGCACTGGATGGATGTCACAAACACAGGGGCATGAGTTTAAAGCAAAAAGTGCTTAGACCTTGCATTCACAGTGGTGAAGAGAGCAAGAAGCAGAGGGGAGGAGTGAGGGAAGTGCCCTGGAAGCTCCCTGGAAAGGGGGACCTTGCCGAAGCTGTGTCTAATGCAGAATAGACTCGGGGTAGCATGGGGATGCTGTAGCTGGCGTGGCTGGAGGGAGAAGTAAACAGAGCTAGAAGTCATGTGAGAGGCAGCTGGGAAGCTACCACAGCAAACAGGAGAGGTGGTGGGGCATGGCGCACAGCCACCAACCCATGAGCACCATGTACATGGGCTTGGCCCAATCAGCTGCACATCTGGGGGAGAGGCAAATGCTACAAGGGAGGCTCAGTCACATGTGTCCTAGCTCAGAATGGGACATGGTTTCCATACTTCAGGCTTAGGAGGCCACAGAGCAAGAACACATCCACCAGCTGAAAAGGTAGTGCTGCAGTCTGTGCAAGCCTTCTGCACATGACAGGCTTTGCATAGAAAAGGGCTTCTAGGCTGAGCTAACCGTCCTCACTCTTGTTCCCTGTCCGACTCTGGCAGGCTCCCAATGATGGGAGACTCCTAGCCTTTAATACCTTCAACATGGCCAGTGAAAGGGCTGACCTCGCTCACAGCGTGTCTGCATGAGAGCCTCTGGCATCTGTCAAGGTTTGCAAGGTTGACCCCAAAATAAGACAGTTCCTGCACTCAAGTGTCTCACTGACCAGTGGGAGAAACAGCCAAGCAAAAGGAAGTTAGAATTGACTAGAACGAGAGCCAGGGTAGAGAAGCTGGGGAAGAAGAAATAGTCATTGACCAGGTGGTTGGCAGACACTTCCTAGAAGTGGCATCCAATGAACAAACTTCATTCAATTCCTTAAACCCAGCAGCTCTGAATCATGTATTTTTAAAAGACTAAGACAATGAAAAAAGCAAAAATAGTTAAGATAGTAAATTTTATGTCATTTTACCATAACCAAAATAATCACTTTTTTAAAAATGGAGGAAAAGGCTTCTGAAATGTATAAATGAGGACGTCATAATTGAGGGAGAGAGGCAGACTGAGAGACGACCAGGTAGAGCAAGTACAAGAACAGAGGTCGGAGGCAGGAACAGAACCAGACAAGCAGGCACCACTGGCGCGTAGTAAGCACTTACTTAATGGCAGGCACTAGACTAAAGTCTTCAAACTGAACATTCCACATGCCAGCAAAGATGCAGAGGCAAGAGGGCATTTAAGGTTCCAGAAACCACAAAGGAAGGCCAGCCTTGCCTCATCTTGCCCCCTTACACTATAGCGAAGTGGGGGCCGCAGAAGCTAGACCCCTCCCCTTCTCCTACAGGTTCCTGGAGGGTCTACAACAGCATATGACAGTCTCATATGTCTCCTCCTACTTAATCCTCCCAACTACCTCGGGAGGAAGAATCATTACTCCTGCAGGAGTGGTTCACAGCTATGCAGGGGGCTGAGATCCTCAGATCTCAGGAAAAGTCTGTGCAACTCTGATCTCCGATTAACCACCAAAAAGCTGAAAGTGGCTCAAGTTGTAGCCTTGAGCAAACATGCTAAGGGACAGTGCCCAGACCCTGAGTTCAAGCCCCAGGACTGGCACAAAAGAAAGAATCGTTATTTCCATTTGACAGATAAAGAGACCATAGTCTGCCAGGTGCTGGTGGCTAATGTCTACAAACCTAGCTACTCACAAGGCTGAGATCTAAGGATCACAGTTCAGAGCTGGCCCAGGCAGGAAAGTCCATACGACTCTTACCTCCAATTAACCACCAGAAAACCAGAAGTGGCACTGTAGTTCAAAGTGGTAGAGTGCTAGCCTAGAGCAAAAAAGAGCTCAGCAACAGTGCCCAGGCCCCAAGTTCAAGCCAAGAGAGAAAAAGAGAGAGCAAGAGACAGATAGACAGACTGAAGCCAGTAAAATGCAAGTGTAGGCTTGTCCCTGGGCTCCTGTGAGTAATCCCAGGCCCTGTGATGTCCTCATTTCTGAGAATTCCCATAGCAGCTAAGTATGTAACTCTAGTGAAAGTACGTCTCAGGCTGTCTTGTACTTTGGTTTATTATGGGTTCTCATGGACTGGTCCATCTCCCTCACTAAATAATGATTATCTTAGCAAAAGAGACTATAGTTTCTATTTGCCTCTGTATCCTCAATTGATAGCACCGGGCCAGCAGCTACAGTAAGTCTTCAGTAAACATTTACAGAACGAATGTGAATTTGCTCTGAGTTAATTCTTAAACGTGACAGAGCAGCACTCATCAGAAGGAAAGATGCTAGATGCTCTTAGAGGGACCAAAAATGGGAATGCTATAGGTCAGGCATTCTGAGGGCAAGGCTCTGGTCTGCCATGGGTACAGGATGAGGCACTTGTGCCCTCAGCGGTGAGACGCAGCTTTGTGCCCACATTTCTAGTCCTCCTGGCACCACGCCTGATACAGGAGGTGCTCAGGAAATACTTGTGGAATTGGTCCTGTGCCAGACCTACATTCTTCTGGTCTCAGTCCTAGCCAACACAAATGAATATTTCACAAGCAAGTCCCAAACTTTGTGTGATCCTTGTGATGCTTCTATGTGTTTTAAGAGAAAAGGGGTTTTGTTGTCAACAGGGATCAGAATCGTAAAGATCAACTGGTCCTGTTTTAAGATCTACCATATCTTCAGTGTTTAAGAACTTTGGATACACATCAGATTTCCTGGGTTCAAGTCTCAGATCTACTCCTTGCTAGAAGGTAGCTTGGCATTCTTCACCTCTAAGGATTCATGAAAGAATTTGTTGCACAAGGTTACTATGAGATGACATGTAAAAATATATACAAAAGACTTAGCAAACTACTGTTATAGTTTGGGACTGGAAAGTCCCCTGGAGCCTATGTGTTAAATACTGACCTGTTAAAGGTCTGTTCAGTGGAAGTTGGTGGTACCCTTAAGAGGGTGTGGGAGGTCCTAGTTCCATTTCTCTCCTTTGCTTTCTGGTCAAGTATGTGGTTTTGTTCCCCGTATACTGTTATCATGATGTGCTACCACATGCCCAAAGCAAAGGGCTCAAAATAAACCTTTCTTTCTTACAAGTTTCTTTAAATGAGGGATTTGTAGTAGTGACCAAAAGCTACCACAGATATTCAGCATATACTAACTCCTCAAAAAACAGTAGTTATATTACTTTTATACACACATACATATCACTATTATTAATGTAATTTGTGACTCTCCAAGAGGAGGATACATTAGATTAAGGCCATGTTTCCCAAATGTTTTTGAGCACGAATATTTACCCATAGCCATCAAGAGATCCACTTAGGAGACAGTAACGTAAATCAGTGACATGTACATTGTCAGTGGCCCAAGAGATTCTCATTTGCCTAGCCCTACTTTAAGTAAGCTGTCTAATGTCTTAATTTTCCTGGTTTTATATGCTAAGGTTCTTTTTTTTTTCTTTTTTCAGTGCTGAGAATGAAAACTAGAGCCTCTTGTCTGTTAGGCTAATTTCTGCCACTGAACTATACCAAGGCTCCCTATCTTGAGATTTTTAGTCTGAGGTCAGAGACTAACTTTAGTGAGATATATGTCACTAAAACCCAGGGGGTATTATGTGCTCAGGAGCATACATTTGCCCATCTACCCATCTACTGGGCAACCAACTCTACTGAGTGCTATGGATACAAAAGGAAGCAAAATCAACTCCTTCCTCTGTGAAGTCTCCATCCTGGTAGGAAAGAGAGATTAACCAAATCAAAATGTAAAATGTTATTTTTAAGATTGATTATTATTATTTAATTGTACAAATTTATGGGGAAGAATGTGATTATTTGATACATGTCTACACTGCATAATGATCAAATCAAAGTAGGGAACATTTACATTCCCTTAAAATTTTTCTTTTTTTATTAGCATGTAGTGATTACATATATTTACGAGGAACAGTGTGATATTTCAATGTATGCGTACAGAATATACCGACCAAATCATGGTAATTAATGTTTCCATATCCTTATCGTTATTTTTTGTTTGCAGACTTTGAGCTCCTTTTTTCTGTTGGCCATAAGATACATAATAGGTTATTGAACATATTAAAAAATTTTAACTGCTGAAATGGGGGTTGAGAAGAGGTTCACAATGCAATGAGAACATACATACTGGAAGGCATTTAAGTAGGTTAGAGGAAACTACAAGCTCACCTCCTGCAAGTTTAAGAAAGAGAAGAACACGGTTTGTCCAAGGAATAGTGAGGAAGACAGTGAGTCTGGGTGACCTGGAAGGGCAGGACAGACCAGCAACATCTCAGAGACCACACCTATAAGTGTGTGTGTGTGTGTGTGTGTGTGTGTGTGTGTGTGTGTGTGTGTGTGTGTGTGTGTGTGTGTGTGTGTGTGTGTGTGTGTGTGTGTGTGTGTGTGTGTGTGTGTGTGTGTGTGTGTGTGTGTGTGTGTGTGTGTGTGTGTGTGTGTGGAAGGAGCCTGTGACTGACCTCCATCATATTCTCAAAGGGCTCCAGGATCCCAATACTGTTCAGAGGAGCCCATTGTCAGAGGACCTTATACTTGACTTCATTTAAAGATGGGAAGACCAGCCCTTTGATGCTAAGGAGGGCATATGCAGGTTTTGCTTGCCCAACATTCATTCATTTCCCCTATTCCTTTTTAAAACCTCATGTCCATATTTTTATGTTCCTTTGGGGGTAAACCCTCCCATCCTAGTCTTACTCCTTGTGTTTTCTATGGAGTTGACTCTATACCCAACTTTAAGAGGCAAACATGTTACCCCAGTCTGGCCAATAAGAGAAGTTCAACCTGGACACATGACCCAATAAGACCAATGAACATCCATGCCTGGCCCTTTGCAAGAACCTCTGCAAGACCTGGCCAACGCTAAAACTTCTGGCATAAAGCAGCCAGAAGTTAGCAGAGATGTCATCCCAGAGGAAACAGAGCCCTCTGCACTCCATATGAGACACCAGATCCAGACTTCCCTTCAACCATAATTCTCCCTAGACTTGCCTATCATTGAGTTAACAAATATCCATTGTTTATAATAGTCAATAGTTCTTATTCATACATCTCTCTAGATGAAGTCTGAGAAGTTTTAGAATCTATAATGCACCTTTACAAACTAGATGGGATCATAGCACCTGTATCCCTAGACGCCTGGGCTAGTGCTCCTATAGTGGGCTGGCACTTGTTAGCATGACCAGCTCTCCTGGTCTGGACCCCACCATCTCTTCCTTCCACCTCCTGCCAGACTGTAGGTTTGAAAAGCAGCTTTGCCTCCTTTTCTTTTCTTTTCCTAACCTCAAAGAACCAGAAAAAAAAAGTGGTATGATTCTGTTTTACGCTGGATCCAGAGATGTCTCTGGGTACTAATTTCCTTTTGTGGCTGGGACAGGGACAGCTTGGCTAGCCCTCAGGCCACAGTTGTAATGGTTGCTCAGACTAACCAGCTCCCTTGCTGCATTCAAAGCCCTGAACCTACACATCTTCTCTTCTCTCCCAGGGCTCTCACCAATCAAAGCCTTCCTCCCCCAGGTCCCCACTTCCCACTAACCTTTGACTTTCTGAGCTTCACATTCTGTCTATCCAAATGATCCTGGAACTCCAGGCTGTAACTCCATGGTGCAGGAAACCATCTCTCTCTCTCTCTCTCTCTCTCTCTCTCTCTCTCTCTCTCTCTCTCTCTCTCTCTCTCTCTCTCTCTCTCTCTCTCTCTCTCAACTCTCATAACTTTTCATTTACCTAAGCAACATATTTACTGATAAAGTCAGTTGTCCATGGCTTAATATGTACTCTTAAAATTCATTCTCCACAATTAGTTAAAACGATCATCTTAAAACCCAAATAGAGGGGCTGGGAAGGTGGCTCAGTGGTAGAGTGCTTGCCTTGCATGCATGAGGCCCTGGGTTCGATTCCTCAGCACCACAGAAGCAAAAAGAAAAAAGCCGGAAGTGGTGCTGTGGCTCAAGTGGTAGAGTGCTAGCCTTGAGCTGAAGAGCTGAGGGATAGCGCCCAGGCCCAGAGTTCAGGCCCCACAACCGGACCACCAAAAAAATAAAATAAAATAAAACCCAAACAGAATCTTTTCAGCTACAGCTTCCATTAGTCCTGGGCTTAATGCCCTAAGACTTTACTAGGTTTGAAGGCCCTGGATGGTCTGGAACTTAACTCTTCTTCCATCTCAGGTAACATATCCATGGTGTTTCCCAGCCCCAATTACTTGGCCACATCTCTGCAGGGGTGAGGACTTCATTACTGCTGGTTCACTTCTAGTGGTGGTCTACACCACTACTCTCCCACTCACTCTTCAGATATCTCAGCTCTGTAAAGTTGAGATACCCAGTTGGATAAGCAGCACAGGGGCAACCTCTTAAGGCCCTGCAGTCAGGGCTATCTGAGTCTGAATCCCAGATCTGCTTCTTCCTAGAAAAGTGATCCTGGAAAAGTTAATTATCCTTGCTGAGTCTCATTTTTTTTCTTCATTTAGAAAGTAGGGATAGTCAAAGGTTAGGGATAGTCAAAGGTACCAACCAGTGCAATCTAGCACTTAGTAAGGACTTGATACATGTTAGTTATTGATACTGCTGTTTTGGAAATGCTATCTAACATTATTACCAATAGATTCTTGGTGGCTACGCCCACCCAATAAAATAGAATAGTTCACAGCTAAGAAGCTAGACATTTAACGTTGAGTTCCTGCTCCTCAATTTCTCTGAGGTTTTACCTTCTATTCCGTACAATGGGTATACCAACCCAAAAGTGCCTGTCTCACAAGGTGATTAGGGGTTCAAATGAGGAAATAGCAACTAATATCACATCAATGGGGCTTACAGTTTAAAACCCACTTTCAAGTTATAGTCTAGTCTTCACGGTTGTGAGGATACAGGTAAAATGACTAGTCTAAGGTCACATAGTTAGCAATTAGCAGCCCAAGGCATACACATGACCTTTTAACCATCTTGTTCCATGCTGAAGTCACACAGGGATTAAGGTGGAGGAGGAGACAGCTCAAGCCAGGAGGGATGAGTGGAAACTGCTAGGGAACCTTTAATAGGTAGACAGCTACCTTCCAAAGACAGGCCACCTGGTTTCTACCACAGAAAGACATAGCTAATGAGAGTTATGGTGGAGTGAGCTGGCAGTCACAGGAAGTGAGGTAGGAAGTTATTCTGCACCTGTGCGGTTTCCCTTACCTTGCTCTTCTCTCACCACTTTCCCTTTAGTTGCCCAAGCAGACCACTGTACTGTGTACCTTTGTTCACCAAGAGGGACTTGAGGGTGAGTGGGAAGGAAGGCCCAGAGGCTGTGAAGGTATGTGACTTCAGGTCTGACCCACTTCCTGCTGGCAAGTTTTACAAAGCAACTAGATTCTCAAGGTGTGGGCAAAAAGGCAAACCCTGCAATCACAGCAGAAACCTAAACACAGCCGTCTCAAGTCCTGCCTGTTCTTCCAATCCTCCCTCAACCCAGCCTCCTTTGTGACTCTGTCCCAGGACGATGTGATTCCTAGTGAATTTCCTCTTGTTTGAAGGCATCGCCAAAAAGCATCTCCTCCTTCCCACTGCATACCCTGAATTAAAACCGGCTTCAGGAGGTATCTGCCAGCCAAAGGGACTGAGAGTCTTCCTTTGGCTTCCCATGCAAAGTGTTCATCAGCTTCTGCCTATCAACAATAAGAAGTGTACAACCTCATAAGGAACCTAGACAACAAGTGTTTGGGGACAGGAAGTAGCCAGGGGACTCTTTAAAAAAAAAAAAGAAAGAAAGCAGGAAACCTGAGTTGCAAGTTTAGTTCTGTGACCTCTTAGTTCAATTTTGTAAAGGGCTGCTGAGAAGATCAAATGGAATGATATAGAAATGCAGCAGGAAGTGCCATATGTTACTCAAGATTCAAGAAAATGATGACTGGGAAGGTGGCTCAGTGGTAGAGCGCTTGCCTTACATGCCTGAGGCCCTGGGCTCAATTCCTCAGCACCACATAAGCAAAAAGAAAAAAGCTGGACGTGGCACTGTGGCTCAAGTGGTAGAGTGCTATCCTTGAGCTGAAGAGCTGAGGGACAGCGCCCAGGCCCAGAGTTCAGGCCCCACGACCGGACCCCCCCCCCCCCCCGCAAAAAAAAAAAAAAGATTCAAGAAAATGGATGTGAGATCCTAGGAAATTCCCAGTGTTGACCATTTCTTTGGCCTATACAATGTAAGGACAAAATGCATAGGAAGGAAACAGTATTCATTTTCTATGCTGCTAGAACCAACTTCTATAAATTCAACCAGTTAAAACAACCCAAGTTCATTATCTCACAGTTCTATAGGTCAGAAATCCAGGTTGACTTAGCTGTTTTCAAAAAAGGTCTTATAAAGCTAAAATCCAAGTGTCCATTGGCTGAGGTCTTATTAGAAGTCTAGAAGGATTATCTTCTTGGTGAATTGTGGTGCCTGTCCTTTGACTAAGACCCTACATTTCAGAGCTGAGGATGAAACAGTATGTTATCCTTCTAACTTCCACTTATTCCTCTTCCTTCTTCTTGACACAGAGCCGTGCTATGAAGCCCAGGCTGGTCTGAAATTCAAAATCATTCCATTTCAGCTTCCCAAGTGCTGGGATTATAGGTATGTGTCACCTTGCCCAGCTAGTCCCTCTCTTTTCTGCCACGAAGGAAAGAAAAGTCCTAAGCTTAAGAGTTCATGTGAATAGACTAGGCCCACCAGAAAATCCAGGATAATCTATATATTTTAAGATTGTTATATGTTGAGAGCCAGGTGCCAGTGGCTCACACCTGTAATCACAGCTACTCCAGAGACTGAGCTCTAAGGATCGCAGTTTGAAGCCAGCCTGGGCAAGAAAGTCCGTGAGATTGTTATTGCCAATAAACTACCAAAAAGGTCAGAAATTGAGCTGTAGCTCAAGTGGTAAAGTACCTACCTTGAGCTAAAGAAGCTCAGGATGTGTCTAGGTCCAGAGTTCAAGCCCCAATACCAGCACAAAGAAAAGATGGTTAAAGGTTGAGTTGTGTGCACACACACATCCCAGAAAAGAAAGATAGGTTGAAGTCTTAATCCTCAATTACTCTGAATACGGCCTTAATTGCCAGGTCTCATAAAGGCAATCAAAGCAAATGAGGCCCTGATCTTATATGTCCAGTGTCCTTATAAAAAGGGTGATGTGAAGTCACAAAGAGAAGATGGCCATGGGACTACAGGGAGGTGGTTAGAAGTCAAGAACTCCAAGGATTTCAGAAGCATACCAGAAGCCAGAAAAGGCAAAGAAGGATTCTGCCTACAACCATCAGCAAGAGCATGTATAAGCTTGCTGAAACCTTAACTTCAAACTTCTAACCTCCAAGACAAGGAGACAAGATATTTCTAATCCACACAGTTTTGGTACCAGTTAGAGCAGCTCTGGTACAATAATTTGGATTTTGAGTACCCCCAAAGGCCCATATGTGAAAGCCTTGGGTTGTACTATTAGTAGGTGGTAGAACTTTCAGGAGGTTGGGCCTAGTGAGAGCTCCTTAGGTCATTGGAACATGATCTTAAAAGGGACCTCAGGCACTTCTTCCTTTTCTCCTTTGCTTCCTGGCCAGCCATGAGGTGAGTGGTTTTGCTTTGTCACAAGCTGCTGCCATGACAGGAGCCATCAGGCTCAAAACCAATCATAGCCTAAAACCTTCCAACTCTGAGCTAAAATAAGCCTTTTCTCTTTATAAGTCATTATCTCAGGTATCTGTTAGAATTATAGAAAAGTGAGACCAATACTTCAATAGGAAAGGCCACCTTATATGAAACATGGTATACACAGACACAGACACAGACACACACACAGACACACACACACACACACACACACCACCACCACTACTACCACACCACCACATACACCCCATACCTAAATGTTAACAGTGTAACAGTGATTACTTATGGTTTATGACAAGGGTTTTCAGCTTATAGTTCATATACCACTTGGCATATCTGAACTTTTATAGCAAGCTTGTATTGCTTTTATAACTTAAAACTACTCTTAATTAAAAACATGTATCTCCCCAGGAAACTAGTTGAGCACGTCATTCCACACCCACATGATTGTGCTATAATGCTAAAACACAAATTTGCTATCACATGCTCACGCTGTAATGTTCGTTGTCAAGCTTACCACCTCCCCCCCAACACCCCAGCATAAACCCTGCAACCCCCACAGCTGTACTCTGAACTGAAATTCAATCCTCTGCGGCAGCGTGTCTCTTTTGTGGAGCCAGATGCAGTAGCGATTCCAGCGTCTCTCCGTTCTCAGCTTGCAAGCTCCTGCCTCCTCTCAGAGCTATGTTCTGAAAGGCTCTTTGTTGCCAGGCAGAAAGCTTTTGGGGCCAACTGAAAAACACTCTCTGCAGACATTTCCATCTGCTCTCAGGGGTCCCCTCTCCAAAGAGGCTTCAGGAAGAAAAAGAACTATACCAGTACCCGAGTTGCCACATTCTCAACCTAACTCCAATTCAATCCATCTATTAGTTTATCTATAGAGATTATATAAGGGGGGGGGCACCTTCTATAAAACAGGGGCCAAGGTGAGGAGAAGCATGGTAATGGTCTTCTTTTTCTGCATGGTCAAGGCTTTTAGTTGATAGCTAAAATGATTTTGTTTCACAGCATAACACAGCCATTAAAAGTACAAATTGTATCAGACTAGCTTGGAATATGAACTACAACAGTTACTAGTTGTGTGACCTGCAACATAGTTTTTAAACCCTTTAATCCCAATGTCTTCATCAAATAGGAGCAAACAAACCTCAAAGGTTTATCAGGAGGCTTGAAGTAATTATTCATATAAATCTAGCACTCAAGGGATCAGTTAAGCACATGCTGCTATTGGTGGGGCTATTATTGTTACTATTATTATTATTACTACTCCTACTATCACTAATACTAGAAATGCAGGCACAGACCTGCCTTCAAGGCATTTTTGGTCCAGAAAGGAAGTTAAGGGAACATGAAAGTTCCATGAGGCCTGCCTAGGTCATTATATAAAAAGTATTCAAAGCTAAGGACAAAAAAATGGTGAAGAACTGGTTAGCTGCTTTATAGGAGTGACTAGAAGGAGCACTGCTCCTTGTGCTTGTACATCTCTTTCCAAGAGCCTCTCCCCTAGCTCTAGAACCATTCTGATGAGGCAAAATGTCTGAATTGCCCAGGGTCCACCCTGCAGCTTCCATAATGTGAATCCCATACAGCCAGGACCCTACCTTGTTCCTAAAACCCAGTGTGCTGGTTGTATGCATTAGTTACCTCCTTCGTGTACTTTTTCCTTGCCATCATCCTCCCCAAATCAGGTCTTGCCTGGTGATTCCCAAGGGCCTCAGACCCTAGGATCCCCTTTGCATAGCTTCTTCCATGTTGTGGGTTCCATCTATGGTCCCCAAAGCACTGCAGTCCTCTTTGCCTACCTGGATTTCCAGCTACACCTAACATGCTGAACACCCTCAGACACCATGCCCACCTCTCCTACCAGGATGGACCTCTGTCTCCATCCCCCAATAACCTGGTCTAGGCCAGACCCCAGCCCTTCACATTTGCCAGCATATGCCCCAAGAAAGGGCAGAAAGGATCAAGGGTAGAGTGGTCCAAAAGGAGCCATCTGTGAATGGGGCTGACTACAGGAGGAGCAGGCATATCAATGCCACTCCAACAGCAAGGAGGTTCACAAGGCAAATGCTGGGAAACTGTGATGTGTGAGATATATAAAAATAGACTGTAAAGTGCTTTGGATGCCAAACTTGGTCCCCCTCAAAAGGCTTCCAGGAGCACTGGATGGAGGGAAAACAGTGGGCAGGTGTACAGGATCAACAAAAGCAGTGTTCTGAGAGCTCCCCTTTCCAGATAAATGGGACAACTCAGCATTCTCCTGCCGTGTCACCCCATTCGAACTTCTAGGCAGTTACAAATAATCATACCCCTCTTAGCTTATGCCATTTTGCATTGGTCATACAACCTCAAAATCACCAAGTTGTCTCAAACCCTGTTGCCTTTAGACTTACAGTCTCAAGTGCCTATAGTGCTCTTCACTATGCTTTTGCCTTCAAGGTCTACTCTGAATGATTCTGCTTCAGACTGAGGGTGTGGCCCACATGGTTGAGCCCCTGCCTAGCAAGCACTTAAGGCTCTGAGTTCAAACTCCAAGTGCCACCACCAAGATTCATCCTCTAGGACATCCTTGCCTATCTCTCACAGAAGATTTGTCCTTTTTCTTCCTCTCCCCTTTTCCTCCTATTGCTCTCCCAGTACTGAGTGACGTTCTACTGTAATCTTTACCATACTGCCTTGTGATTATTTCCTGTGTAAGGTCATCCCTCCCTCTCTCCTTCCCTCCCTCTGTCCATCCATTCCTCTCTCTCTCTCTCTCTCTCTCTCTCTCTCTCTCTCTCTGTCCCTCTCTCTCTCCCTTTTCTCTCCCTCTCTCTCTCCCTTCCTCCCTCCCTCACCCCCATCTCTGTTTCCTGAGAGGAAGAAAGATTGAGTCTAGGACTCTCTCAGACACCAAAAGCCATAGATGTTCAGATGTTCACACCCCTAATAGAAACCAGAGTAGAATTTGCATAGAATTTACACAATTATCCACATGCATACTTTCAATCAACTCTAGGTTGCTTATGATATCAAATGCGATATAAATGCTGTACCAAAGTACTGTGTTGTTTAGGGACTAATGGCAAGGGAATAAAGCCCGTGTTGTTCAGTATAAACACCACTTTTTTCAAATCTTTTTGGTCCATGGTTGGTTGAATCTCTGAATGCAGAACCTATAAATGATGGAGAACCATCTATATTTCATATCTGTCTTAACTGCTACATCATCAATTCCTAAGAAGTTATTTATTCTGTAACAGCTCCTGGGACTTTCCATAATACTACATCTCATAATCATTATTAATAACACCTTTTATTGAGTGTATCACACCAAGTACTTAGGATACAAAATCTTAATGAATCCTCATATAACTTACCAACTAAGTATTACACCATTTCACAAATAAAGAACCTCAGTTAAATGTGAGATTCAAGAATGAACCAGCACCAGCTCTCCCCAAACCCAAGAATGCACCTCTGACCCTAAGAATAATCATGCTGCATCCTTAGGTGGCCCAGGGTAGATGTTTATTTCCAGATATTGAAATCTACCCAATTTGAGTCAGGCCAATCGATCAGCTGCTCTTGAACAAACATTGGAGGTGTTTATGGTCTACAGAGGAGCAGCTTGTCATTTTGACAGCCCCAGAGTGAGGTTAATTAGTCCTTTTGAAGGCCAGTGGGCATTAAATTCTCCCTCTCCCTCACTTTTTCTTCAACATAAAGAGCTTTCATGGTGATCTTTCTAAAATGCAATATGTCTGCAAAATAAAAAAAAAAGTCAAAGAGAATCAACACTGTGGGTGAATTAAGTGAGGACTGGGCTGAGGAGGATTTAATCATTGTCCCCTTGGTAATTAAGGGTAGATGGAAGGTAATTAAGGGAGAACCACTCCATCATATGCGAAAACCCAGTGCTAAGTGCTCTGCATCCATTATCTCTCTACATATCACCCCTTTTTCACCCCCTCAAAGCACACAGCTTTACCAGCCTCCTAATCACAAATCCAGTGGCCCATCCCAGGCGGAACCTCTTCCCTCTTTCTGCAGTAGCAAAAGCAGGCTGTCAGCTCATCTCTCTGCCACTCCCTCTGGTCCTCACCACCGCACCCCTGTGTGGTATGTATCTAAACCACTGCTTCTTCCTCTTTGTCTCCCCTTGTTGACAGCACATCTGTCTGTCCCCTTCTCACCTCTCCATCATCTCTTCCCTGCCCTCTGCCTCATCTTTCTTCCCTGGATAAGTGCTCCCCAGATGATCCCATGGCATATAGCTCACGGCTATACATCCATCAGTGACACCCTCAGAATACCCACGGATCTTTATATTTGCCAACTACAGAAACAGAGAAATCAGGTCCATAGTAAACTCCAGATTCACTCAGCAAACAACTCACTGTCAGAAACCTATGAAGCAAACAAGATCAGGACTCTGGCCCCAGTCCCTTTCTATGTCCATCCTAAATTAGAAGCAAGTGGGGAGATGAAAAATAAATGACTCTAAAAAGCAAGCATTGAGCTGAACACTCATCAAATGCATTGCTATGTGTGTATTATACCTTAATAAAAACAGAGTTGTTGTTTGGGGGTTTTTTTGAGAACTTAAATATGGTGAAAAAACAAATAGCTGGAATATCCATGGACTCAACTAGTAACTGAAACAGGAGAGACAAAGAGAAATCTGAGTTAATTTCCCTGTTTGGTGTGTGTGTGTGTGTGTGTGTGTGTGTGTGTGTGTGTGTGTGTGTGTGTGTGTGTGTGTGTGTGTGTGTGTGTGTGTGTGTGTGTGTGTGTGTGTGTGTGTGTGTGTGTGTGTGTGTGTGTGTGTGTGTGTGTGTGTGTGTGTGTGTGTGTGTGTGTGTGTGTGTGTGTGTGTGTGTGTGTGTGTGTGTGCTGGGGCTTGAAGTCAGGGCTTGCTGTCCCTGAGCTCAAGGCTAATGCTTTACCACTTGAACCACAGCACAGTTTCTGGCTTTTTCTGAGCTTATTGAGATAAGAGTGTCACACAGACTTTTCTGTCCAGGCTGGCTTCCAACCAGAGTCCTCAGATCTCAGCCTCCTGATACCTAGGACTACAGTTGTGAGCCACCCATGCCCAGCAACTTTTCTGTTTTTTCTTTTATAGTGCTTAAAGGAAGACTGAGCGAGGAGAAGCCCCTCATAAGCGAGTGATGAGTATGCCTTTGTAATGATACACGATTCTCTAAGTCTTCAAAAGGCTTTGGCAGTTGTAGACTTAGAGGGAAGGGTATGGAAGATCATCTAAAACACGGGCTAAGAAAGGGAAAGAGTCCTGTCTATGTCCAGGAATCCTCTGCTGTCTCAGCATCCTCTATCTTCTCATTCACTAACATGCTGACAAAGGTAAAACACCTAGGCCCACAAAGGGCTGGAAGAGCTCAGACGAAGCCTCCTGCTTCCTGGGCTTAGAGCAGCCTGATAGGCATTATACAAAGCACATCCCATCTCTTTGGTGCCTTGGCTTTTTCCTCTTTGATGTATGATCACTTAATTCCCTCCTTGATTGCTTTTCAAGAGCAATCTAAATTAATGTGAACCCACAAAGGGTAAGGCTCTCAGTGAATAATTAGTGCATGATAATAAATGCAAATAGGAAAAGATGCAGAGCTGACCTAAGAATCAGTGTTTCATACTCCTCAACCTGCTCTCTTCTCATTGGAAATTCTCTTTATACTGAGGGAGAAAAAGGCTTGAAGAAACTTGGAAAGGAGTGATGTTTATAAACAGGCCATTGGGTTCATTGAAGAATTCTAGAAAAGGAAACCAGAAACTTAAGAGACATAATACTTGTTCTGATTTCTGCCATTTAGAGGCAGCTATATCATCACCATCAACAACAGCCTACTATAACTTACCTGGTCCTATCCATTCAGATTCTCTCCTATAAAACTTTTTCTTTTTTTTTTTCTTTTTCTGGGGGGCAAGGGAGGGACTGTATTGAGGCTTGAACTCCTACTCTCCTCTGGATTTCTTTCTTTTTTTTTCTTTTTGTCGGTCATGGGGCTTGAACTCTGTGCTTGGGCGCTGTTCCTCAGCTCTTCAGCTCAAGGTGAGCGCTCTACCACTGGAGCTACAGCGCCACTTTCGGTTTTCTTGTGGTTTAGGAGATAGGAGTCTCACGGACTTTCCTGCCCAGGCTGGCTTTGAACCTCGATCCTCAGATCTCAGCCTCCTAAGCACCTAGGATTACAGGCGTGAGCCACCAGTGCCCGGCTTTCCTCTAGATTTCTTGCTCATAGATGCTCATCTGTTTCTGTCCATGACTAAGACCAAATGGCTGCTACTTGCTATAATATGGACACAGTTTAAGTTTCCCCCCAAAAGTTGACATGCTAAAGGCTTGGTAATGTTAAGAGCTTTGGGACTTTGAGTAGACAGTGCCTAGTGGGAAGTTCTTAGAAATTCTTGGGGGTATGCCCACAGCAGGAATTAAAATGGTTTTCTGGGACCTTGAATTAGCTCTCTCAAGAGCAAGCTGTGTGTTAGATCTGTTCAGCAATGTGATCTCTTCCCCTTCTACCTACTCATGCCATTATGACATCAGCCACCACAAAGTTCTCTCCAACAGCAAGCTGAAGCTGGCACTATGCACCTGAACCTATAAAACTATGACCTTAAACACACCTCTTTTCTTTATAAGTACCTATTTCCAAGCATATCTGTTACAGTAGCAGTACCATTAAAGGCTGTTACAATTGATTAGTTATGTATGCCATGAAAAGTGTTGGTTTTTTTTTAAGGCAATGATGCTGTATTTTTCAACTTTCTGTTTTAGTACTCAATTCAGCATGATTGTATAGCCTGTACTATACTTCCACTGTTCTCTACATTTCAGCCTTATATTTTTTTAGCAAGTTCTAAACTCCTACGGCAGAGTCAAACCCTTGTCTACATCTACCTGCAAGTAATACACAAGGCAGTATAATAAGAAATGAATTAACAAATGCAAAGGTTGTGATATTTTCAGATCTTTTTTAAAGTTTTCTCTAATATTATACTGAGAAAAGTAGACAAACTGAAGCTTAAGAAATGTGGCTACCACTGGGCACTGTTGGTTCACAACTGTAATCCTAGCTATTCAGGAGGCTGAGATCTAAGGATAGAGCTTCAAAGCCAGCCTGGGCAGGAAGACTCTCAAGACTCTTATCTCCAATAACCACTCAGAAAACTGGAAGTGGTGCTGTGGCTCAAATGGTAGAGCACTAGCCTTGAGCTGAAGAGATGAGGGACAGCGCCCAGGCTCAGAGTTCAAGCCCCATGACTGACAGGGAAGGAAGGAAGGAAGGAAGGAAGGAAGGAAGGAAGGAAGGAAGGAAGGAAGGAAGGAAGGAAGGAAGGAAGGAAGGAAGGAAGGAAGGAAGGAAGGAAGGAAGGAAGGAAGGAAGGAAGGAAGGAAGGAAGGAAGGAAGGAAGGAAGGAAGGAAGGAAGGAAGGAAGGAAGGAAGGAAGGAAGGAAGGAAGGAAGGAAAGAAAAGGAAGGAAGGAAGGAAAGAAAGAAAGGAAGGAAGGAAAGAAGGAAGGAAAGAAGGAAAGAAATGTAGCTACCAATAAAAGAAGACCTTGCTATCCTCAGCCAGATGATGTATAGCAAGTGCCTTCTAAAGTTAGTTTATCCATCCTAATACAAATGTGTGAATAGGAGATGGATTATCTATGGAGCCTGAAAAATTGGGTTCCTCTCCTCTTTTATTAAGATTCTGGATTATCAAAGCTTGAAGGGTCTCCAGCTGATCTAACCCAGGGAAAGAAAACAGATTGCGATTCAGGCACCATATAATAATAATGGATTCTAGCTGCCTGCAGGGCTATAGTCACAAGAGTCTTAGAACAAATAAGTGAGATAGCCTAGAAGTTCCATGCGCTTCACACGGTCATCATTGATGATCTAATCTCCCCCTATCATTTTACTCTGAGCTTTATCTGGCATCAAAGAGTACATTGATGACACGGCTCAAACCCAAGTCTCCCCATATCTTCCAGTGTCCTATAATCCATAGTTTAAGACAGGAGATGGGTCTGAGAGTACAACTGTAACACTTGGAACTATACCTAAGTGCTTACTATGTGTCAAGGACTTCAAGTGTTTTTCACGTATGATCCCATTTACTCCTGCCAGAGCACAGAGAAAGGTACTATAACCATCCCTACTTCACAGAAGTGAAGTAGTACCCCAGGACCAGTAAATAGGGATATAAACATGAGAAGTAGGAAAAACTCAGAAAAGAACAGAACTGGATTATCAAATACCCTCAGACAAGCAGTGGGAGATTCCAGTCATCTCATCAACACAAAGTCAACTCACATAGGAAAAATCACACACACACACACACACACACACACACACACACACACACACACACACACACACACACACACACACACACACACACACACACACACACACACACACACACACACACACACACAGTGAAGTCCTGTTCATCTTCCCCCAAACCCTTAAAGTCTGCAGAAGGCATGGGAAGTCCCAGTTAGCATGGCAGGAAGCAGCAATGAGGGATTCAGCCAGTGGGAAATGAGACAATGATATAGAAGGACACAGGAGCACAAGCTCTCTTCCTGGACATACAGGCTTCACTCTCATGACAAGCATGACAAGTAGGCCCCTAATGGTCCTATGTTGCTCAAAATACTCCCTAGAACTAAAACTGTGGTATAATGGAATATTACAGGCTGGCTTCCAGCCCCAGGACTTACTGTCACAGATGAGATGGCAGAGCGGCAAAGCCCAGTGCAGGCTTAAAGCTGGCCTGCATGGATGCTACCTGGGGCTACTTGACATCTGTTCTAGTGCATATTTCCCCATATTTTTGTTGTTGTTTCATTAGGCTTTAATCAGCCAACTACTTGGAGCCTGGATTAGTATTTTACATACATCCAGGACCAAGTGACCAAGAATCCAAAGAGGCCTCATGATCAAAGCAAAACTTGTGGCCAGCGGTTCAGCAAAGGCAATGCCCTGAGACTAACTCCTGTTTGGGATCAACAGAAAGCCAAGTGGTGTATCGTGCCTTGGGGCTGGGGAACTTGTGATCAAGGAGGGTACCACATCAAGGTTGGCCAGCCACTTTGTCTTCTATAACCTTGGCCATCCCAGAGCAAAATCCTAAGTTCTTTCAAAGCTGAGCCTAAATGTCAGCTTCTCTGGGAAATCTTCCTTGAGCCTGTCTCCAACCCATATTCACTCCCTGCAGAATGAAAAAGTTCCTCTCTTCCCCTATGCTCTGCATCTTCAACCCCCACGCGCTCCAACATGCTCCTAGAGGGCAGGGATGAGTACAAGTCTGCAAGCATCCTCAACAAGACCCTGGGAGAGGTTCAGATGTGAGGCAGCAGGTGGAGGCACAGTTAAGACCCCATGGGCACCAGGACAATTATCATTAGCATAAAAGCAGCACTGAAGAGCAAAAGCTGACACTGAATATGCTGTCCAAATTCCTCTACCATGATCAGGCACTGCTTTTATCACTGGAAAAGCAAACATTTTTAAAGGACTACGCATCCCCATATGAAAGGAACTTATGGCATATTCTACTGCATGGAAAATAGACATGCAACCTTCCCACAGAATAGCAGATGACCTACAATAACTGGAGGGAGAGGCTTGGCCTTCCTGCAAGGATCAGGGAAGGCTTCCTTCAGGACTGAGGATGAATGAAGCTCTTCTGGTAAACTAGGGCAAGAAAGGTGGAAGGGAAGTCCACGCAGAGGAATAGTACAAGACAGACATGAACATGAAGGCTAAATGATTAGGTTGTAATGTGGGGTACCCGGGAAGGAATGTTGGGTGGGAAGTTGGAACATGTGAAATAAAGGGTCAACTCACAGGCTTGGGATCCTCAAATTCTCTGCATATTCCAAAGAAAAATTAGATTTGTATGCCTTCTGGGAAACAATTTCTTAGTCCTTGGAATATCCTGCCTAACAGGGCATCTTTGTAATCACTGTGGTTGGGCCACACCAGTTTGTGCTAACGCTGCTATTCATGATTAAGGGCTTCTCAGGTTTGCCTGAGGTCCTGAACATGCTGTATCCATTTGGTCTTTGAGAGTGGTGGAAAGGCTGAAGATTGAGAGGCTAAGGTCGGTTAGATGGGCAGTCCACACTTCTGTGGCTGACCCCAACTCCCCCAATAAAAACCCTGGACACCACAGCTCAGCAGAGTTTCTGTGACTGTTGTCATACTTCACAGCTGAGAAAATGAAGCACTGTGTGGAGACTTTGCTGAGAGGACAAGTCCAAAGCATATGCTTTGTCACTTCTGGACTCTACATATTCATTTCCTAAATTGATCTTAAGTTGTATTCTCTTGCTATAGTAAATCATATCTATTAATAAAGCAGCTTTTTCCATTCTGTGAGACATAGTGAGCTATCAAACATTATGGTGGATTTAGAGACCAGGTCAGGCAGGAGTAGAGCAAGTGAGCTAGTGCCTGCAAGGTTCAATGAATTTGAACTTCACACTGAAGTAATCATGGAATCGAAGGGTTCCATTCAAATGTGCATTTCTGGAACATAGTTCCAATTGCAGAATGGAATGGATGGAAAGAAGTGGAAAGGCAAAAAGGCAGAAACCATAAAAGAGACTGCTGAAATCAGTCCAGCTCAGAGGTAGTAATCCCTTGGTAGTGAGCAATATACATGAATCAAGCTCAAGAAAATGTCAAGAAATAGCTGTGAGAAGGCTTAGTAACCAATTATATTCTGGGGTGGGAAAACGAGTCAAGAATGACTCCCAAAACCAGGCACCAGTGGCTCACACCTGTAACCCTAGCTACTCAGGAAGCTGAGATCTGAATATCATGGGCAGGAGTCTAATCTCTAATTAATCACAGAAAAATACAGAAGTATCACTATGGCTCAAGTGGTAGAGCACTAGTTTGAGCAAAAGGAGTGTAGGGACAGCACCCAGACCCAAAGTTCAAGCCCCAGGACTAGCAAAAAGAAAAAGAATGACTCCCAGATTACTAGCCTGGGCAACTGGATGGATGATGTAATAACCATTTGGGGGAGAAGCTGAGATTTGGGGGTGTCCTTAACTCCCAAGCCCAGATTGAATTCAGTATATTCATTTCTGCAACCCTGGATCAAGCAAAAGGGTTTTTTAAATTATTTTATTGTAAAGATGCTGTACAGAGGGGTTACAGTTAGCGAAAAAGGCTTTGTCTACTCTTTTTTTCCCTCCTTGAAGCCATCATGTCAGCTCTCTACCCCAAAATGATCACTCACACGCTAACTCCTTACAAGACACTAAAGGTACACTTGATCAATCTTCCTGAATTGGATTTCTCTATCAGAAATCCTCACCTCTCTCCTCTTTTTTAAATGTTTGTGATGGAGGAAATAAGGTGTTCTTTTTTGCACTTAAAATGTCATCGGTATTAAAACCTTTTAAGTTTGAAGGTCTTTTTCAGATCATCTAGTGATGCTAATGTATGGAAGTTTTGAGGTGGGGAAAAGGTCATTATTATTGCTAGCTATGTTACCTTTGCTTTTTTTGTTTTTAAAGTTTTCAATTGTAGAGGAAGCATAGCAAAAACATACCACTTTATCCTTTCTTTGGCTTTTCAAGTTACGTTCAATATATAGCACAGATATTGACTTTCATTTGAAGAAATATATGTTTCCTTTTAAATAATTTGTACAGACAGCTCAGATTAAAGAAAAATAGAAAAAAGTAAGATGATATGCTTTCAACTTTGCAAGCTATTCCTATCTGCTCACTTTATGGGGTAAACTTAAGCCCATTTAAGGAAAGGTTACCACACCCAAAACCATTAGCGAGCCTGTTAGTCCAGAAACAAGATTAGAATTCAGGTTTTATAATTTCCAGTTCTACGTTTTCCACTGGTCAAATCTTCTCTCTAAAGAAGGAAGAGAAACAAGGTGTCCTTTTCTAGAACATACACCTGTCCAAAGTCTTTGTCCTCCTCTTTAAAAGATATATATATATATATATATATATATATATATATATATATATATATATATATATATATATAAAACAGAGATTCTAACAGGGTCTTTTTTCATTTCTGACACACAGCCTTCCCTTTTAAATCAACCTCGGTGACAGTTTTCAGGGTAGAAAAGGGACTCAGATGACAGGAGTACTGGCCTCTAGAAATCTGTCACCCCTGAATTTATTCTGCTGGCATCAGATGTCACTGCTGGAAAGGAAAGCTGGCATTTTGATGCCAGTATCTGCCTCCAGCTATTCAACTGGACATGCCTTGTCTACGAGGTGGCCTGTTTTCTAAACTAGAGAGTACAAGTATAGTTGGTTTGGAATTCATTTTGCTGAGAATTGTGAACCAGAAGACAGACTTGGTTGCTAAGAAGCTATAGAATTCCAGAGTGTCTGCATAACTTATCTCTCTCGGCCTTGGTTTACTTACTCTCAAACAGAGACAATAGTTCTTGCTTATTTTAATATGGTCTCAATTACCACTAAATATTTTGCAATTGAACACTTTACAGAATGCTTCTTGAGACACTAGGTCACACACATATACATACATGTATGCATGTATATACATACATATATACATAGGGAGATAGATATAAAAGAGAAAAAGTAGTTACTATTTTATAAAAGAAGTGTCATTATTAAGTTACTCTGGGGTTAAAAGTTTTTCTAAAGGGTTACTTTTCCTCTTTCAGAGCAGGAACTGTAAATCTCCCAGAGGGAATAAAATCTTTCCAAAACTGATTTGTCAAATTACCCAAGTTAAGATAGAATCTCTATCCTAAATATAATATTTCAGAAAGTATGGAATTATCCTCCTATAGTGACTCTTATAGTGACTGTGATCAGTCAGGTTATCCATTTCTTTTCCTTCCTTTTTATCCTTTCCCCCTTCCCCACCAGCAACCCCCCAATCCTAGGGCTTGAACTCAGGGCCTGGGTGCTGTTTCCAAGTGTTTTTGCTCAAGGCTAGTACTCTACTTCTTTGAGCCACAGTGCCATGCCCAGTTTTCTGGAGGTTAACTGGAGATAAGAGTCTCATGGGCTTTCCTACCCTGGCTGTCTTTGAACCATGATCCTCAGATCTCAGCCTCCTGAGTAGCTAGGATTACAGATGTGAGCCACTGACACCCAGCAAGGTTGTCTTTTTCTTGACAGAAACTGGTAAGCTGTGGGTTATACAGAGCACAAGGTCTATCTCTCAGGTTGATAACAATTACACTGTTCACTGGCTCTATAGGCAAAACTTTGGATAACAAGGCCTTCTATTGCCATGTTTAATTGTATTCAAGTGTTTTTAGAGAAGATGAACATTCTGTATATGTCTTTGTGGCCTTAAATATATCTACCAAAAAACAATCAGTTTATCAACCAGTTGGTATTTTTTTGCCTTTTATCTGTTTTTATATCCCTATATAGGCCCACTCTCTACATAGGAATTAAGGAACACATCTTCTTCTCCCAAGGCTGCTCAATTATCACCCTTAATATAGAGTGGTAAGGGGATGGAGATCCCCCTCGAGAAAACAGTCAGCTTCCTAGGTGTGTGATCTATGCAGCTAGCTGAGAGCCCAGCACTCAGAAAAGTTGGGGTGGTGCTCTACTAATACTGTCTTGAAACTCAATGTTTGAACAAAGGGTCCTGAATTTTTACTTTATACTGAGCCTTACAAATGATGTGACTGCTCTTGAACAATCAGCTTTTAATAGTAAGCTCTATAAAGGTCAAGGTTACCCCTGTTTATGCCCAGCATATGGCTTTGTGTTTAGCATAATAAAGTTGCAAAGTGTGTGTGTGTGTGTGTGTGTGTGTGTGTGTGTGTGTGTGTGTGTGTGTTGCATGCACACACATACAAATATGTGATAGAACCAACAGGTGCAAAGAAGAAGCTGCAGAGAAAAGAGCCCTGGTCCTTTTTCTTCCGCATAAGCCAGGCTTATAACAACCATTTTTTTTTCTGACTGGCACTCATATAAGTTAAACTAAATGACCTCCAAGCAAGAGTGAAAACTCATGCACAGTAGGCTGGAGAAACAGACTGGCAGATAATATTAAGCGCACAGCCTGTAGGAAGGCAAGCCAATGGAAGACAGGAAGCAGCCAGACATGGTGTTCTCTTCACTGATAATGGGACATTTTTTCAGCACTTCTGGAGGCAATGGCCAATTTCAGCAAAGAGCCTTAACCTGAATGTAGTGCATTTTCCTTGCTGCCCCCATCCAATATCCCCCCTTTCCTTTCCTTTCTAAGCCAGCTATCTCTGCTTCCCAGTACCTCTCTGCTGCTAAAAGCCTGAAAGGTTTAATCTCCAAGAAAGATGCTCAAGGGCTCTGTTATCAGAGTTACTTAATTCTGCATTTGCAATGGGCTTAATCATCTGCATCAGCCCATACTCCAGTGACTCACTCACACATTGGCTAGCACTTGGCCAGCTGAAAGTTGCTCTCACTCATCAGTCCCTTGGCAGCGTTCATAAGGGCAAATGCAGACTGGCAGGGGTGGGGGCAGGGTGTGCAGTTCTGTGCTCTTGTTTTTTTTCAATAATATTCTGGCAACATTGATTGAAACTTTCTTTGAAATGTGGTGTCATTTTGCTCCCTACCCACCAAGCAAATGGTTTTCTATATCCTGTGTCTCCTTAGTTCATTTTATATTGTTGCTACAACAAAGTGTTCCATGTTGCTACATTGCTTTCAGAGATCTTTTTTGGGGGGAGGGGAGTGGGGGTCACTCTTGGGCCTTAAACTCTGGGCCCGGGCACTGTCCCTCAGCTCTTCAGCTCAAGGCTAGCTCTCTACCACTTGAGCCAGTACGCTACTTCTGGTTTTCTGGTGGATAATTGGAGATAAGAATCTCATGGACTTTCCTGCCTGGGCTGGCTTTGAACCATGATCCTCAGATCTCAGTCTCCTGAGTAGCTAGGATTATAGGTGTGAGCTACTGGTGCCTGGCTCAGAGATCTCATTTCTATTGAGCATATACTATAACCTTGACTAGCTACAACCATCCACAGGTTCTGCTGCTTTAAATTTTTTAAATTGACACATCAAGTTTGTGCATGTTTACGGGGCATCTTGTGATCTGATATATGGACAGATTTACAATGTTCAAATCAACTAGGCATAGCTGTCTCCTCAAACACATCATTTCTTTTCATGAAAACATTCAAATTAATTTCTTCTGATTTTTTAAATTATATTTTTGGTCAGTCATGGGCTTGAACTCAGGGCCTGGGCACTGCCCTGAGCTCTTTTGTTCAAGGCTAGCATTCTATCACTTTGAGCCTCAGCTCTACTTCCAATTTTCTGGTGGTTAACTGGAGATAATAGTCTCAAGAAATTTCCTGTTCAGGCTGGCTTCAAACCACAACCTTCAGATCTCACCCTAAGTAGCTAGGATTACAGGCGAGAGCCACTAGTGCCCAGCTGTGACTTAAAAAAAAAAAAATGCAGTCATTATTACTATCTATAGTCACCCTATGTACAAAGATTCTGCTTTTGTTTTTTATTATAGGCACTGTAGCAATGGACATTTTTTAGAGCATGGTATTCAAATCTGGGCTGTGTCTCTTACTAGTAGCGAGACTTTAAGAAGAAATCTTAGTATTTCTACCCACAAAGCATGGCTGATGAGAAAGTGCTTTGTATGTTACGGAAGCAATGTATAGGTATTTGTTGCTTGATGTGCTAAGTTCTGATCAAAAGGAATTAAATATATTTGCTTCTAGTTCACAGCAAACCTGCCCTTCAGACAGTCACCACTGAGCTATTAAATAGAATAAAAATTTAAAAAAGAGACTAATGTCACTGTAAATCTTATATCAGTATAAATGGTTAAAGAAAGTAAGTGAAGTCCTCAGAAATGCCTTATGAATTATAAAATGTATCAAGCTGTAGATTTGCTCTGGAACTGAGAAAATGGCATTGAAAAGTTGAGAGTAACAAAGTATAAGCTCTATGCATGGTATATTTATGTGCTTGATGGAAGGGGATAAGTAACTATTACCAGGAAGCAAAGAAACTGTCCCACTGGGATTAGAACCATGAGCTGGGAAAAGAAAATGTATTTGTCCTTTAAGTATCACCAAAGTATTTTGTTTTTAAGATAAATACTATCAAAACTATAGACTTTATAATGACCCTATAAACAGACTACACTAAAGGGTTGTGAGGACTCCTTCATCTAGACTATAAGGAATTATTGGTACCTGTGACATACTCTTCTGCTACAGTCCAGGTTAAAAAAAAAAAAAAAAAGATGGTGTTTCCTGTCATCAAGGAGTCCACCATGGACCAAATGGATTTAATGGCAAGATCCAGAGACACATACCTTCCTGAGCTTCTTAGGCCACTGTAAATGTGCTGAAGTTTAAAACCCAGTAAACCAGTAACAGAAGACATTTTCCAAACACAATCCTAGTCACACCTAAGATCATCAACTTCACTGATCTGGAAATGCACCACTGGAGACCATTGGGCAGGAGAAAGGCCAGAGCTTCTTTCAAGCCCATTCCAGACACTCTGTGCTTTGTTCTTGACATTCCTTAATTGGGAAAAATTGGTAGTACAACAGGAAGACTCAGAAACAACAGACATGGAAAGTGCAGAAGTCATCCATGCACCCCTCCTATTCTTGCACTCTGTCAGCCACCACCTCTCACAAATCAGACTTGCAGATCCCAAGATCCCAAGTGAGGAAGAGGGTGTGTGAGTTCTTCCAACATCCATTGATGATTGAACCAGAATCCACACTCAGGTGATGGAAAAGCCTAGGAGCCAAGGCAGATGTTTGGCCAAATTAAGTAGGTCCAAGAGAAAATGAAAGCCTGCTTGCTGGGACATCTGTTGACCATTAACCCCCTAAGCAGAGCTGCAGCAGAGCCATCTGCTGGAACAGACTCCAGAGGCCAGAACTTCCCCCATCCCTGGGTGCCTCTGCATGTTCCCACAAAGGCCTGGCTTCCAGAAGGGAGAGAAAGAGAAGGATGCCCATTTGCCTTCAAAGTCTTCTGATTCCTTCCAAACTTAGGAGCCAGCAAAGCTCTGGTCAAGAGATGGTCCAGCATGCAGTCATGGAACTTGATGCTTGCAGTCATAAGGACAGATTATTCTGTGTCACCTACACTGAACAATCAAGGAGACACTGTACAGAGGCTGGGGATGCTGATGGAGCAAAGAATCCCTAAGTGACTCAAGTGACTAACAAAGAAGGGAAAGAAAGAAATGTGCCATGACCACCACCATAGGCCTAGCAGTGTGTTAGCGATTTTTCAGATACATTTTCTCTCATTTCATCCTGACATTAAGTCTAGTCCTAGGTATTGTGATCTGCATTTTAATAAATGTCCTTACTATTTTAATAAATAGTAAGGACAGGGCTTAAAATTCACATCTTCCAACTTCCAGAAGAAGTGGGAGATTTCATTCCCTTTCAACTGTGCCACAATTAAACCACTTTTTTCTATTTGGAGGATGGGTGGGAAGGATGGGAGGAAGGTTGTAACAAAAGCTATTTGTGGGGGATCTAACAAAAGATTGTGCATGGATGGGGTTTCTGCCTTTGATGCTTTTGAAGATGACCAGACGGAGGCTTGAAATGTATCCATGGAAACAGCCATAGTGGGAACAACAGCCAAATTAGCTTACCCTTGAGGCAGTTGGGTTGGGTACCCTGGAGACTCTTCCTTGATGAAGAGAGATTTGTGTGCACTTCCACTTCATCTGCCAGCTTTGGCCTCTCCTGTCCCACAGCTGGGGCACTGGAAGGCTCAGTCCCCTCCTGAGCTACCAGCTAGTAGAGACCCTGATTCTCTGTGAAGTCACACCTTCATCAACCTTTGAGCCTCAAATTCAAACCCTCCCAAGGGTGGTCCCAGCACAGGCTGCTATTCAGCCTTTCTCTAGCCTGCTCTATAACCATGAACTCTGACAGAGATGCAAGTCAGGGTTCTGACTTCCATATGGAAATTTCTATTTGCCTCACTCTCAGGCATCTGATCCCAGATCCCTCCAAGCTCCTGCTGCAGCTCTGCCCGCCCCACTGGACACTACATTTCTATTCCATGGGAACTGAGTCAACACTGGGCCTGAATCTCTCCTGAGCCTGCAGGCCTTGCATTTTTTCCAGCCTGGCCTTCTACTGCTTTTCCTGGTGGCAGCCCCTTGCTGTGCTGTGGGTTCTCTCAGCAGGGTACTGGAACTCACAGTTCTCAGGAGAGTCACTCCAGATGGAAGAGAGATGCTGCTCCAGGTGGAAGAAACCTCTCTTAAGATGACTGAAGGCCCTCACAGTCTCAGCCGCCCTTGTCAGATCAGCTGAGGTTTTCAATGGAACTGTACTGAGACCAGCCTCTCCCTTAGGCCAATCCTGCTCCTTACCATCTTGCACAAAGTCCCATGAAATTGTTACCCCAGAGTATCTCATTCAGAGACTGTCTTTCTGGGAACTCAGGCTCATAAAGAATATTAGTTCTTGCCAGGTGCTGATGGCTCACACCTCTAATCCTACCTACTCAGGAAGCTAAGATCTGAGAATCATGGGTGGTTCAAAGCCAGCCTGGGCAGTAAAATCCATGAGAGTTTTATCTCCAATAAACTACTTAGAAAACACTGGAAGTGGCACTGTGTCTCAAGTGGTCAAGCCCTAGCCTTAGACTGTGAATTCAAGCCCCAGGACCAGTACAAAAAAAAAAAAAAAAAAAAGAATATTAGTTCTCGTTAAACTGGGAAAGGGAGAGAGGGAAGGCGCATCCTACCCCAGATCCCACCAAGCTATGTGCCTACAGCTGCTTCTTGTCCCATTCTCCTAGGCTCAGGAAAACCACTTGGCACAAGGAAATTGGAGTCTAAGACTAACTCTGCCATATACTTGCTGGCAGCCCTCAGGAATTACTTAACTTCTTAGAGCCACTTTCCTACTTATAAACTGATCACTGAATACTTAACTCATTACTGGCAGTTCCAAGAATATTTTACTTATTTTACTAACTTATTGAGAACTGACCAGGTGTTTCCATTCTTTACACCTCAGCCTAGACATGACTGCCTCCAGGAATCTCTCCTTAACCTCTATGACTGGAACAGATACCTCTTGTTCCTATAGGCCTTGACCATACCTTATTATAGCTCTCACCAAACACTTCGTTATCACCCGATTTTTGCCATGAAGCTCCAACAGGGGAGGCCCTGAGTTCAAACCCCAGTACCACTACCACCACGACCACAAGAAAAAAAAAAGAAGTTTTCAAAAGCAATAGGAGTGAAAACGTTCAAGCCTGGAGATCCAGCTCTAGGTGGAGAAGTAGCTGGAGCCACTGTGGCACTGAGCGGAGAGTGAGGAAGAGGATGAAGTCAGCCGGCCACATTCCCAGGTCCCTTATCTGGGCTGCCACCCAGCTTACTCCTGGGTCTGGACTAGACGTGCCTTTGCTTCTAGGGGCTTGAGCTCTGAGTTTATCACTCTTTTTTGTGCTGAGCACAAGTTGTCTCTGCTCCCTGAATATCCTATCAGTTGGAAGATAAAATGGAATAAAAGAAAGGGGTGTACACACAAAAGCTTTCTTCCAGATGCAAAACAGAATTCTTTTTTCTCCTTTTTCTCCTTCTTTGTCCCATGGGGCAAGAATCCTACAGCCACAGCTGGTGCCAAAGGAAGCTTAACTACCCCTAAGGCCTTCTTGGTTTGTTTTTAGTGGTAAATTTCTAAATGAATGCATGGTTTTTCACTGAAGAAACTGATAATAAAATTAATTTTAAAAAAAATACAGAGGCCTGAGCAAAGAATGCTAGCCCTCCACATGCCACTGAGGAGCAGGAAGCAAAATCACAAATCCTAGTGGGAAAGTGATGCTGAAGCCTCCTGTTGCAGAGGCAGCTGGGCGGCACGTTAACATCCATGCTGCGGGCAGCAGCGCTGGGGCCTGCTTTTCTCTTGGCTTGTTTAAGCTTCCAGGGGACTTAAGCGTTGATCACAACGAGACTGCAGCAACTTAGGGATCTAACTCATTTGTGAGCCGGTGTTCTGGGAGAGGATCTCCTCTCAGACCCCAAACAGGGGAAGATCACCCAGAAAGAACACTGCTGACTGTGATCTGAAAATGCGTGGAGAACTTCAAACCATTACTGTCCAACTGAAATATAAAGAACATGTAGAATTTAAAATGCTCCAGTGGACACAGTAAATAACAAAAGAGGTAAAATTAATTTAATACTATATTTCCTTTAACCCAAATATCAGAAATATTATTACCTACATAACTGTTAGGTACAGTGTCACTGGAATGCTTTGCATTCTTTTTATTCAGTACTAAGATCTTAAAATCAGTGTGTCTCCAATATGTGGCCATTGCCTGTGGCACTGGACAGCTCAGCTCTAAAGTTTGTAGATTATATCTAATATGATCTTTTTTTTTTTCATCCCTCATGAGGTCTGAACTCTGGGCCTGGGCTCCTGTCCCTCAGCTCTTCAGTTCAAGGCTAGCACCCTACCACTTGAGCCACAGCACCACTTCCGGCTTTTTTCTGCTTATGTGGTGCTGAGGAATCGAACCTAGGGCCTCACACATGCAAGGCAAGCACACTACCACTGAGCCAAGTTCCCAGCCCTCTAATATGATCTTTATAACCAGGTCCCTATAGTGGGCTTTAGGACCAGAGAATCTAGACTCAGCCAAACCTAGCATCCATGTTTTGCTCCTGGTCTTATATGCCTAGCCTTTCCCTACATTCAAATAAACCAAAATAAAAATGATGGAAAAGATAGATCCAATGTGTAAAAAACTTAGATGTGGCATTCAGATGGAAACAACCTAGATGTCCACTGGCAGATCAATGGATAAAGAAACTGTGGTCTATCTATACATTAAGCTATTTTTATTCAGCCTTAAAAAAGGAAGGAAATTCTGACACATGCTATCAATAGATAAGCCTTAAGGACCATACGCTAAGTGAAATTAGTCATTGTGTATGAGTCCACCATGAGGATTTAAACTAGTTTGATTCATAGATACAAAAAGTAGAATGGTTGCCTAGGGCAGGGGAATGGGAAAGAGGGAGTCAGAGCTTAGTGAGTAGAGTTTCAGCCTGGAAAGATAAAAAGAATCTCCTTGAGATGGGTGGTAGGGATAGCTACACAGTATTATGACTGTACTTCATGCCACTGAGACTTTAAAACAAATTTCTACAGTTTAAAACAATCAAAGAGGACTGAGGGTCCGGCTCAGGGGCAAAGTGCCTCCCAGCACAAGAAGAGGGAGGAGGAGGAGAAGGAAGAGAGAGGGAGGGAGGGAGGAAGAGATAGGGAAGGAGAGGGAGGGAGAGAGAGAGAGAGAGAGAGAGAGAGAGAGAGAGAGAGAGAGAGAGAGAGAGAGAGAGAGAGAGAGGGAGGGAGGGAGGTTAGGGAATAGAATATCTAGGCTCTGTGCTAAACTCTGAATTAGCATTTAACATTCACAGCAAACCTAGTACATAAAAATGGTACTGTTATTATCTCAGTGTTCCTAATGAGGTAACCATAGTTTAAATACATTAGATAAACATTTCAAGGTTCCACAGCTAATTAGTGATGGAACTAGGATTTGAACTCAGGGAGTTGGATTCCTGAGCCCATGTTCTAAATATCACCTCCTCCACAAAACTTCTCTGGTGGTCCTCAAATAGAAGTAGACATGGTCCAGCAAGGAAATGGAAGAGACATTTGCTCTACTCTATTTTCAGCACTACTCTATTTTCCCCAAACCAACTCAGAATAAAACCCAACATCTATAGAACCTGCATGATTTTAGACCCTTGATGCCTCTGCTACCTATCTCATCTGCCAGTCTCTTTCATTTCCCCAAACCCTGTGAGGACACCCCAGGCCCTGGGCGGTGCTGTTCTGAGCACCAGCAATACACTTCCACTGAGGTCTGCCTGTATAGTTTCTCTTCCCACTCAGATGTTTGCGCAAGGATCCTCTTGTCCCAGAAGCCTTCTTGCCTCCCTCCCTCTAAAATAGCCCTTAGCACAGAGTCTCCCACCCTATTCTCTTCATTTTCCTTTATACTGTTTACCAAGCACTGTGACCTCTCCACCTCCTCTTGCTAAAAGGTAACATCTAGAGAGTGGGGACTTTATTTGCTCACTGCTAATATCACTGGATGCTGAAATGACACCTGGCACAAAGTTTGTGCTCAATAAACCATTACTGAATGAACAACTGAGTGGGTGAGTCCTCAGGTATGGTGACTGCCATGCTGGTTCACCAGGGACTGAGGGGGTCTTCAGCATATGTGGAAACTTGGAATGTCCCACACAAACCTAGATGGCTGGTCAGCTATCCTAGTACCCCAAATTAGGGTTGTTAGCCTCATTTTCCTGGGGCTCAGATCCAGAGAGCAAGCAACAGGGGCCCTTCCAACAATCTGATAACACTTTAAAGTTTAATAGCATGAATTTAAATGATGTGGAAAGCATCATTTCCCCCAAACTCCAGAGATCCCAACCCAGATTGCATGCATCCATCTGCTCCCTTGACCCTCATTCTATGAGCTCTACTGTGGGACCAGGCACTGCGCCAGGCAGGCAGGGAGGCTGGAGTGAAGAGCATAGTCCTGGCCTCTGTGAGGATCATCTTTTCTAAAAGAATAAATTCTATTGTGCATATCTGAGGTTTATAACATGATGTTATGGGACACATAGAGATAGTAAAGATAGTACTGAGGCAAAATACATGTCCATTATCTCAGTTATTTTTTGTGTGACCAGAGCACCTAGAATTTACTTATTTAACAAAAATCCCTAGTACAATTTTATTTGCTATGGTCCACCTGCTTTACATTAGATCTGTAGACTTCTTCATCCTGCACATGTTATTTTGAATTCTTTGACCTACATCTTGCTTCCTTCCTACTATTACCCCCTAGTAACTACTGTATTATTCTCTCTATATCTTTTAATTTATTGTCTATCTCTATTGTTTTGTACTTTATCAAAATGATTTCATACTGGTTGCCTATGGCTCATGCCTGAAATCCTAGCTGCTCAGGAGGCTGAGATCTGAGGATGGGGTTTCAAAGCCAGCCTGAGCAGGAAAGTCGATGAAACTCTATCTCCAATAAACTACTGAGAAAAGCTCAAAGTGGTGCTGTGCTTAAGTGATAGAGCACTAGCCTTGAGCACAAAGAGGCTCAGGAACAGCACCCAAGGGAGTTCAAGCCCCAGGACCAGCAAAAATAAATTTAATGACTTTGCATATAAGTGAGATTGTGTGATTTTTTTTTCTGTATCTGACTTGTTGCACTTAGTGTAACTTCCTCCAGGCCCGTCCCTGTGGTGACAAATGAAGAATCTCCTAATTCAAGAGTCTTCTTCCGACACAGGGGGGCTTCCAAGAAGCCTCCATTTGAATCTTATCTGCACTATTTGCTGTCTAATTTGAGCAAGTTGCTGTAAGATCCCTGACTTTTCCATGGGAAAACAAGTGTGTACCTGTCTCACAGAGTCACTGCAAAGATTAACTGGAACAATTAGCTCTTGGTTAGCATGTTGAGTCATGTTGAGTAGCAGTACAGTTGCTAACTAGTAGAGGCCACAAATACCTTGGGGCTCTGTTCTCCAATTTCACACCAATACACACAGGCTATGCTTATAGGACACCAAAACAACTAACAGAAAGTCAGATTTGGTAGATGGCATGCAGATGACATTCCTAAGCTTTCTCTCCCATCAATATTTTATCTCCCTCACCTCCTTCTAGGGATATTATAAATCTGATTGACATCATAATGTGCTCAAATGGCTCTTTTCCTAATTAGATATGATTACTCAAAAACATCTATACAGTATAACTACCATGAATAGCATTTGGGGGGATGGGGTGAAGTTATTCCTAAGCCACAGCAAAAGATACACAACACAATAAAAAGTTAAGGGCCAACAACCTATCTATGCATGAGAGATGACAATTAAATGCCAAGAAAGAGATTTTCACTTACGAGATTATGAGAGGTTAATATCTTAACTCTGCCCTGCACTGACAAGTTTGTGAGCACAGTCACAATTGTGCTCGACTGAAGTTAGGGAAAACTCTTGGAAGACCAATTTGATGCTAGCTATACAAATTTCAAAGGTTTACATCTCTGGATTTTGAGCCTCATTTTCTAAAAACATATATCCTTTAAAAACATGCATCTGTGCATGCAAAGATAAATGTACAAGAATTCCCAATTAACACTATCTACATGATCAATAAAAATTTTAAAAAGTAAATAGCCATCTACCAACTGGTAAAAACAGACTGATAAAATGTGGCATATCCTGAAGTAGAATATCATTCAGTAACAAAAAAGAGCAAAGTACTAATAAACACTTACAACATGGATGGACCTCAAAAACGTAATATTCATTAAAAGAAGCTAGACACAAAAGCACATATTTTATCCTTCCACTTATATGCAATCTATACAAGGCAAATTTACCAAAGCAGCTCGATTAGTGGTTCTGTGACAGATGATCAGAGGGTGACTGCAAATGGGCCCAAGGAATCTTTTAGGAATGATGATGTTGTTCTAAAATTGAACTATGGTATTCATTGTATATTTCTGACAATTTAAAAGGCAATTAACTGTATCTTCAAAATGAGTTAATCTTATGGTACATAATTATACCTCAACAAACATTTTTTTTAATAGAAAGTAAGAGTTGGACATGGTAGCTAATGCCTAAAATCTTGGCTACTTGGGAGGTGGAAATCGGAAGGATTACGGCTAGACACCAATTCAGGAGAAAAAAAAGTGGTTTAGTGAAGTCCTATTTAAACAAACAAGCTATATGTGGCAGGACGTGACTATAATTCTAACTAACTGAGAGGTATAGTTAGGAGAATCACAGATGGAGGTTAGCATGGGCAAACGAGACCCTGTCTAAGAAACAATTAAAAACAAAAATGGCTAGAGGTATGTCTCAGGAAGTGGAGCACTCTTCTAACAAGGGTGAGGCCCTGAGCTCAAACTCTAGTCTCATCAAAAATAAACACAAAAAATAGATCAATAAATTCTCATATGCCAAATACCTATGGTAAATTGTTATTTTTTTTAAAAAAGAAGCAAATACAAATATTACCACATTGTTAAAGCAATCATAATCAATATATACTTAGAAAAAAATCCTGCTGGATTATGAACTAAGTAAAGTAATGTTTCTCCTCGAAGCAAATATAAACATTATCAGATTGCTAAAGCAATCATAATAATATATATTAGCACACACTTAGAGAAAAACCTTTGCAGGATTGCAGGGTTATATGTTAAACTGGCAAGTGATACTTCTCCAGAAATCAGGGTTGTAAGAACTTTCCACTTCCTCAACAGTTCGCTTTTCATATATTTGACTTCTTGGAATGAGGCACTTTGGCTTTATGTTCAAACATATTCTCAATAAAATATTGTGAGAAAAGTAGATATTTTTTATGTAATCTAAAAACACACATTCCCAGGGACTGGGAGTACAGCACAGATAGAACAAGTGCTTATCCTGCATGAGACTTTGGGTTCAGTCCCTAGCACTGCAAAACTACACACACTCAGATACACCATAAATATGAAAATAAATAGGTACACAGATAAAGAGGGGCTGTTGAAAACTGAATCTTGTTTGGACACTGCCTAGTCCCTCCCCTGCTGGTGATACTACATCTGGTCACAAGCTGTATGGAATCTCTAACTCTCCAGGCTCCACCACAGTCTGGAAAAAAAAAAAATAAAAAAGTCTGAAAACCACCCACCTCTGTCTTTCCCTCATTTCAAGTTCCCCAAGCAAACTATGACTAATTCAGTTTCTTAGGCACCTTGAAGCTGGGGAGAACAAGCCCTGAAGAGGTAAGGTGAATTTCCTGGTGTCAACCGCCCGGAGATACCAGAGGCCCAACCTAGAAAGCCTGATGGATGCATCAGCCCATCTTCCTGTCTGGATTTCTGAAGGCAAGACACTGGCAGCTCGACAAACTTAACTCACACTTTCTTAACTTTTTATTGAAGTGTTAGATATCTTAGAAAATTGTGCACACTTTGTGTAACATTTTTATGAAGATTCATAAGGACCAAAGATAAATCTCACTCTTTTCCAATGAACACCACAGTGCCACATTTTCTTTTCTTGTCTCTTGTTTCTCCAAGTCAGAGATGGATGAAGGAGCTAAAAACTGTCCATAAGCCACACCAGTTCTATTGTCTAGATGCACAGAGGGGTAGGTATGCAATGGGTAGCAGTCACTGTTTCCTCGCTCCCAAATCATGTGGCAATGTCTCCTGCCTCAGGGGGCAGAGGCTGAGATCAGACTAGTTTCCCAGAGAGGAAGGAAGAGCATGACCTATATGTGACTGTAAGGTCACAAGGGCAAAAGGTAGATCTGTTGGATTATCCATGTAAACCTAGTGCCTGGCATATGGTAGGCTTAATAAATATTGGTTAAAGTAAAGGCTGATTGACAAGAATGGAGAAAGTGAAGCAGTTATAAAGTAGAAATCCCCAAGGCGTGGGAAGGGCTCCCACTAGCTTAGATGGTACTTGATGATAAATGAAAAAAGATGCCCCTTTTTCCAAGCTCCTACAGCTCCAAGTCAGGGCAAATTGCTATGTAAGCAGAGATGATATTGAACAGGGGACACTTCTCAAGCAGGTTCCTTGCACAGGGAGAAACTCGTACAGCCAACACAGGTGGCCCTGTGCAGTATCACTGCTGCTCCTGTGCCCACTGTCAATGTCAGCAGGAGAGACTAGTCCCTGAGGAACTTCTGGCTGTAGATATCCACAAGAAAGGCTGGCCAGCCATGAAAAGCAAAGTCTTACAATTAATGAACACATGCTGGTTAATTATAGGAATGTGAAGACCCAGAACTCTGCACCATCTGGGAGAATATGAATCTGCCTCTGCCCACATTCTCACCTCCATACTTCTCCCTGGTAGAGAGACCTCATGGACAGGAGAATGGAGAGTATTGTATTCACGTTTGCAGCAGGGCACCATCCTCTTCATAGGAAAGTGCTTACGTGAGATGATGTGCTCCAAGCATGGTTTTTGTTTGTACTTTCTGACTAATACAATAGCTTTCCCTGCTTACGAACAATCTATGCCTACACTCTAGGAGGAGAAATTCCTCAAAATCAAACACTGATTGTGCTGTCTCCCTGCTTAAAATCTCTATTCACTAGGTATCTCTAAATCCAGTCACATGAAATTAGCCATCCCAGTATCAAATAAAAGAAGAATTTAGTATGGCAGAAAGAACACACAACAGGGCAAGGTCTGCATTCATTTAAGCTCCAACCTTTCCACTAATCAACTGGGGGGTCTTGGGAAAATCTCTTCCCTTCTTGGGGAAGAGATTTGACTCATCTGTCAAATGAAGGCTTCTGAGAAGTGGTCCTTTTCAGTGCTATTGATCCAGGAGTTAAAGGTAAAATGGTGTAGATTTCCATGAGACCAAAGGAAAATAACTGCCTACCTTTATTTACATCAGAAAAGATGAAATCTTCAAGGGAGACTAGAGTTGGAAGGGCCAGTCTGCTGAGATGTTTCCTTGTCTTCTCATTCTCTGATTGCTTAAAATAAGCTCATCTTTTGAAGATGCAATATAGGCACATGGCATAGTATTTAAAAATACAGTGTTAAAAACAAAGGAAAGTTACCCTCCCAATCACTCAGGTCTCCTTTCTCCCAAGGCCACTTCAGTTTATCCCCCCAGAGATACTAGATTCAGTTTACTTGAACTAGGACTGAGAAGATAGCTTTAAATAGACCTTGGTTTTTGTGCCTTTAACTTTCTGGTCTGAAGAAAGAGAAATCTGATCTGCCTGTAGCATGTGGTTAGTGTCCTACAATGAATTTTCCTTATTAGTCATTGTTTCTTTTTGCAATTCTGGGATGGAGATAGAGCCTTTTTCATCTCTCTTCATATTCCCTCCCCTCCCAAGTTCTCTGGCCTTCATTTGATCAGGGGATTCCATAAGCACAGATGGAAACTGAGATACAACATCTGGATGCCTTATAACTTCTCCATTGTGGATTTTACAGGGGCTCCTTTTGAATAATTGTCTATGCTAATGATTTCTAAAATGGTTTTCTTAAAAAGTTTGTTTTCTTTCATTTTGGAGCCTAACACAATCCTGCAAATAACTGCTTTACTTCCCATCCCATTCTCATTCAGTGAATGGGAAGCACGGTCAGATGTTAGCAGTCAGCTAAGAAAGAACTCTGTCTGGGTTCAGGGCAGAAAACCTGAATGCCAAGCAAACATTTTTTCTGATTTGGGGCATCTGAATGCCAGGTTTTCTGTAGCCTGGACTTAAGACTTGAACCAATGGCTCCTTGGGTCCTCAAGCCAGTTGACCTTGAACTGAAAATCACCCTGTTGGCTCCTCTGCTTCTGGGTCTTCCTGTCTTGGACTGAACCACACAAGTAACTTCCCTAGTTCTCCAACTTGCAGTCTACCTCAAGACTTCTCAGCCTCCATTATCATATGAGCCAATTTCTCTAATGAACCTTCCCTCCTATATGTATATCTGGGGTTCTCTCTTATCTGGAGAACCCTCACGAATAAATCACTCAGATGATCTCAACATCAACTGTTAATAGGAATAGTTCAGAGGTTATCAGCCCACCATGCCATTCTCTCAAGCTTTTTCCTGTGTGTGTGTGTGTGTGTTTGCACGCACGCGTGTGCGCACGTGTTTCTTGTGGGTTTATTTGGGGGGTTTTTTGGCAGTAGTTGAGTTAACCTCAGCTTGTCAGGTAGACACTACCGCTTAGGCTACACCTCAAACCCTTTTTTATTCTAGTAACTCCAATAAGATCTTGAATACTTTGCCTGGAGCCAGCCTTGGACAACAGCCCTCCTGTTTAGCCTCACTTATAGTTGGAATTAAAAGTGTGAAACACAATGAATAGCTTATTTGTTAAGAGTGGGGGGGGGTCTAACTTTTTGGTGGGGCTGGTCTTGAACTGTGATCTCCCCCAATTTTTGCCTCCCAAGTAGTTGGGGTTATAGGTGTTAGGCACCACACAGGGTCTAAGCCTTTTCTTTTCCATACTGCATCTGTTTATTGCCTTAGACCATTCTAAAACATGAAGCTCCTGCTTCTCATCTGGTGCCAGGGCTACCCCTACCCCACCCCTACTCACAGGGAATATAATGTGGGGTATGTTTGAAGTTTTCACAATGCTGAGAGAGGGGGGCAGGGGCACTAAACATCTGCAATAATAGGACAGTTCCAAAGTGAAGAACCACCTTGTCCCAAATATTCCTTGCAAGGCTCTCAGCTTCAATCTCTTCATTAGTTCTCAGAATTTCTCATACCTTATTCCAATACCACACACTGGCAAAGCTGAGTGTAATGTCCTCATACACACTGGCTGAATGTCATGTTGATGAGCAGCATTTGTGGACCTTTGCCACTACACGGTGACAAACAATAAGTTCTTATGACAATCCTAGGCAAAGGATGCATCCTGGTTTAATGGGTCAAGAAACCAAGGCTCTGAGAGACTAAATCACTTGCCAGATCCATGGCTAAAAACAAGGTTAGAGATGTCATTCACAACAGCCAAAACACAAAAGCAGTCCAAGCATTTACTGACAGGTAAATGGATGTGCAAAAGGTGGTCTACAATACAGTGGAATAATATTTAGCCTTAAGAAGAAATTCTGACATAAGCTACTATGTGGATGAATCTTTAAACAATATGCCAAGTGAGATAAACCATTCACAAGAAGACAAATACTGTATGACTCCATTTCAGTGATGTATCTAGAGTAATTTAATTCACCAAGATAGAAAACAAGGTTACTAAGGGTTGGGGGAGGCAGAGAGCTACTGTTTAGTGGGTACAGGAAATCAGTTGTGAAAGGGGATATGGTGGTAGTTGAACAATGTTATGAGGTACTTAATGCTGGCATGGACTGAACCAAGTGGCCAAGATGGTAAATTTTATGCTATGTATATTTTACCACTATAAACACTTTGTCAAGCCAGGTAGGTGCAGGTGGCTTATGCTTGTAATCCTAGCTACTCGGGAGGCCAAGATCTGAGGATCGCAGTTCAAAGCCAGCCCAGGCAGGACAGTCCAATTAACAACCAGAAATCCAGAAGTGGCCCTGTGGCTCAAGTAGTAGAGCACTCACCTTGAGCTGAAGAGCTAAGGGACAGAGCCCAGGGCTAGAGTTCAACTGACAAAAAAAAAAAAAAAAAAAAAAATCACTTTGTCAAGACTAGTGCTTGTTAATCAAGTCTCCTGCATCCAAAACCATGCCCCTTAAATTATACCCAGAACTAGGACTTGGATGAAAACATCTCTACCTTTTAAATAAATTAAGTTGTAGGAAAGTTAAACTACTAATAATATTAGTCGCCCATAGCCCATTGCTGTGCCTGGAGCCCTCACTGGGAAGCTAGATCTTTTCTTTGAGACCCTCGTGGGAGGCATATAAAGTTCGAATGGGCCTTACCTTGGATAACATTGTGGTTTTCAAAACAGAAATCATGGTCCCTCCAAACTGCAAGGGTAGAGTGCTACAGTTTAGATCTGGAATGTCCCCAGAGGCACCAAGGGCTTAATCTCCAGCTTGAAGTTATTGGGAGGTGGTGGAACTTTAAGAGGCAGGACCACAATCTGGCCATTGTGGCCATCTATGCCACTGAAGAGGGCTGTGGGTCCTGGTCTCTTCCTACTTCCTTTGAGTTAAGTGGCTGTGTCTTACCACGAGCTCCCGCCAAGATGTGTTGCCTCACCCCAGGCCCAAAAACAATGGGGCCAAACCAATCATTGAGCTGAAATAAACATTTCTTCAAGGATTATCTTAGGTATTTGCTACAGAAATGAAAAGTTGACCAATGTAGAAAGTCCACAAAGAGTGGCCAATTCTACTTTTTTAAAGGGAATTCATACTTAAGAGAAATACACACACACACACACACACACACACACGCACACACACACACACACACACACACACACACACACACACACACACACACACACACACACACACACACACACACACACACACACACACCAGTCAGAAAGAACATAATTTAGAATAAAGGGCAGCTCTTCAATTATGGCTTTATGGGGAAATTGCTTCATTGTTGCTCCAAGTTGAGGGGGTAGGGCAGGCAATTTCAAGAATCGACAGTAGTCCAGGAATCTTTAGGGACAACCTCACTGTATAAGGAGGAGACCTGTGGAGGTTGAGTCCCTTGCTGGACCACAGGTCCCCCACCCCCCAGACCTCAGAATTACTAAAACCAAACCAAGAAAGTCACAGAGGCCCAGCAGGAACAGCAGAAGAGAACTGCAATGGTACAAAGAAGGCAGTAGGTGTTAACCAACCTGCGCTGAACTTCTTCCTGGCACAGTGAGTTATGCCTGAATCCTTACCTCATGAAAAGCAGGGAGGGTAGTGGGTAGTTGGCAGAGTAGGGGCAGGAAGGCATCTTGCCTCATTACATCAGGCTCTGTTGCCCCCTTACCCTAATGAGAACTCTAGAGCACCAGCCTTACAGATACAGGGGAAGGTGATACGGTCCTTAGACTGTACTAACAGCTGCTCATTAGAGCAGTGTTAGTTTCTTGTCCTCCATAATAATTCAGAGGACTTTACAGTGCTTAGCTAGGGCACCAGATTTTAAGAAGGACATGATCATTCAGAAGGTTTGTCGGTAGCCTGCAGTCTCCAAAATGGGTCTCCTTGTATACTGGAAGATTTCTGAGAAAACCTTATGGTATAAGTGACCTTAGCTCTCCAGCCAAGATGGGTCATATCTACCCTAGAAATGAGAATGGAGGAAGCAGGGCACAGATGGGTGCTTTTTAAATGTTGATAACTTCAAGTGTGGGAAAGAAGGGAAGGGAACGGGAGGGAAGGGGAGGAGAGGGGAAAGGATTGGATAGGGAAAATGGAAGGAGGGAGAAGCAAGCACACAAACACACAGAAAAGAGATGAGGAAATAAAAACCATAGGAAGCAAGATACAACCTAAGCCAGAGAATACTTAGCAGAGAAAGCCAGTGCATTATCCACAGGCAGTGCCCTAAGCCCACAGCAGGTAGGTATTCTTTCCTACACATCTTGGATGCAGGCTCAGAATTCTTCTTAGCACAGTACTGACCACCACCTCCCATCCAGCACGTCAGACAGAAACCATCCCATCCCGGACTTAGGAGGACATGAAGTGTCAACAATGCAAACATCACCATGAGTCAGCTAGCTTTCTTATTCTGTGTTGTACCAGTGGACAGAGCCATCTTGCAGTTCTATTCAAGGAAGCTCCTCCTAGGAAACCTTTCCAACTATAGGACAGTGTGGTTTCTGAGATGGCCGGTCTCTTGCTACTGGAAGTTCTGATCAGAAGCTAGATGGCTGTTCATAACCTCCCTAGGGAGGGCACCAGGACAGATACTATGAGACAAAGAAGGACTGGAGTTGTCAGCTATAATTCAGACATGCAGATTGTGTGGCAGGCACAGGCACACAGATTATCATGATGAATATTAGTGCCTCCATTTACAGAGAATGGGTATGGAATAACTTCACAGCTAGAAAGAAGAGCATCAAGAATTCCTATCCCATCTGCCAACTCCAAAGCCTGCACGTGTTCCACCCACCTCTAATTGAAGCTGCAGCCATTAGAGGCAACTTCTTCCAAAAGCCACAGCAGCATTAATACTGCCTACTCTGCCCGCTCCTCCCTAAAGATGCTGCACCCGCTTGTTAGATAACAACCCACCAGCTGCTGCCCTAAAAGCGCTCAGAGGTAGGGCTCCCTTCCCTCACTGCAGGACTGTGGGTGTCCTGTTTGACCACTACATCCATAAACAAGAGCTCTCTCCACAAAGGGCACAGATGGTACCATTGGGCTTAGTGTCTCTGTCCTAAAATCCCAAGCACTGTCCTTTTGGCTTGAGGCATTTAAGGCGTCTGTTCCAATGCAAGCATCACCAAATTAGGATGGCATCTCAAGCTACACCATCACAGATCCCCCTAGATGATTAGCTGATTGTGGGTGGCAAGGATTTAGCAGGGAAAAGAGGATGTCCCAAAGAAGGCACAGCAACTCCATTCTCCTTGCCAGTCCTGCTGCGGCACAACGGGCCCCCGCTGATACCTAGGGTTCCTGGCTTGATCCTTTGCTCCCACTCTCTCGGGTTCTACCTTGTACCACCCTATTGACAATGTAATCTAGTGTCCAAGTCTTGTCCCTGAATTCCCCTCAGCCAGGCCACACATCTAGCAGCATGAACTTCCTCTTGCAGCATGAAGATGGGGTCCTTTTCGCAGCATGCTCCTTTTTCCAAGGTAGCAGTTCTGCCTTCTAGTCCTCTGGTTATAGTTAATAGACTGCTGTGGGTTGGGTCTCCAGCAAAATTGTCTACTTTCCTGCATGTGTTTTCCACACCTTCCTGCATTTAGCTTCCTGCTCTTGTCAAAGAACCTTCCACTTTAATGCCTCTACCAGATGCCATTCACTTGTATAACCAGTGTCTTATCCATACTGATCTCCTTGGTCAAAACTCTGTTCCGAATTCAACCTCAAGGAAGGTATATTTGCTGTATAAAGCTCTTTTTGTGTATCTGAAGAAAATAAACATGTTGAAAAGATGCCTTTATTCCTATGTTCACTACATACTAGTCACAGTAGTCAAGACAAGGAATCAACCTAAGGGTCCTTCAACAGATAAGTATATTTTTAAAAAAATGTGGTACATGCATACCATAGAATACAATACTGCATTAAAAAATATTGAAATAATGTCACAGCAATGTAGAGGAACCTAGAGAATACTCAGTTAAATTTAATAAGCCAGGAACAGACATACAGATACCATGTAGATTCTTGCAGAAGTGGAAACTAGAAGAGTGGTTACTGGAAACTGGAAGTGGAAGGGCAAATGGAGGATGGTTAATAGGTACAAAGTTGCAGTTAGACAAAACAAGTTCCGATGTTCTTTTGCATAGTAGTACCACTAGAGTTAACAATTATATATATGTATGTATATGTATGTATATGTATGTATATATGTGTGTGTATATATATATGTATATGTATATATATATATATATATATATATGTAGTAGAACAAATCTTGGTTGGGCGCCAGAGCCTCACACCCATAATCCTAACTACTCAGAAGGTGAAAATCTGAGGATTGCAGTTCAAAGCAAGCATGGTAGAAAAAGTCCCTGTGAGACTCTTATCTCCAATTAACCACTCGAAAGAAAGAAAGAAAGAAAGAAAGAAAGAAAGAAAGAAAGAAAGAAAGAAAGAAAGAAAGAAAGAAAGAAAGAAAGAAAGAAAGAAAGAAAGAAAGAAAGAAAGGAAGGAAGGAAGGAAGGAAGGAAGGAAGGAAGGAAGGAAGGAAGAAAGAAAGAAAGAAAGAGAGAAAGAAGAAAAAATCTTGAACATTCTTATCACAAATAGTAAATGCTTAAGGTGATAGGTATGCTAATTATCCCAATGTATTATTATATAATATATATGTTTTTAAACATCACATTGTACCCAGGAAATGTGTATAATTATTATGTTTCAACCATAAAATTAAACAAATAACCATTTTAAAAACCCTTCCTAATGATGTTAACCCATACATATCTCTCTGATCTTTTTGAGTTCAACATCTGCCCAACTTAGTCACTTACTCACATCATTGTCTTCTTCACTATATCAAATGTCTGACAGTACCATCACTGCTATGTGTTTATTTTTTCATTAGTTTATAAATATCAGATGATAAGAGGATTCTACTTAACTCTGCACCTTCTCAGTACCTGGCCAGGGCAGGCTGCCTGCAGATGCTTTATTTTGGGAACCCCCACCCCACTATCAGGAAAGGGTTCTGGCTGACATAGATGTGCTATTAATCTCAATTCAATGGCACAGCGACAGTTTAGAATGATCTAATTGAGCCTCTCTGTGTCTTTTCCCCAGTAATGCTGATGTGAAAGAAGAAGAGAGAGACAGAGACAGACAGAGACAGAGACAGAGGGATATGGAGAGACAGAGAGAATAACCAAGAGGAAAGAGTCAAACATCTTGGAAGTCAATGTTTATCTCCAATTGAAACACAAACTTCAGATCTGTGGGTATCCATTTGTCCACCTGTCAGGTAGTCCAAGTATCAAAATTAGATTAATGAGAAAGAGAAATTATCCAATGTGCCAAGAGAAGACAAAGTCAGAGAAAATATGCTTATTGATATCTAGAACAAACTAGCACTTGCTAGTACCTCAATTCCTGGTGTCAGCTCATCCTGGGGCCAACTACATTTCTCCACCTGACTTTCACAGGACATCCTAAATCTTTATAATAAATTCCATTGTCATTACCACCACCTGTTGCTTGTAATCCAAAACTCTGATCAAAGCAAAGGCACATATTAGGTGTTTAGTAAGTTCTTTAATATATAATATATTCCTGATTTATCATCAAGATTTCAATATAGATAGCATGAGGGACTCTTGCATTTAGCTCCTTCCACTACATGCTTTTTTGTTTAGTTTACTTTTGAGTTTTTTATTGTTTGTTTTGTGAGTATGTGTGTCAGGCATGGGCTTGAACACAGGGCCTGGTACTGTCCTTTTTGCTCAAGGCTAGCACTCTATCACTTGAGTCACACCTCCACTTCTAGCCATTTGGTGATTAATTGGAGATAAGAGTCTCAACAGACTCCTGCCTGGACTGGCTTTGAACTACCATCCTCAGATCTTGAGTAGCTAGTATTACAGGCATGAGGCACCAGTACCCGGAATCACTAGATGTTCTAAAATAAAGATGTCTATCAGCTAGCCTACCTACTGACTCCATTCATCATTCAGAGGCCAATCTGTACTCTGACCCCAACTTGTACCACATTCCCAACACTATCACTATACACAGCAAGTTTGCCTATTTCTGGGTCTTTCATTCCAAAGGAGCACTGAAAAACAAATACAACTCATAGTCATGGGCCTGGTGACTTATCTAAGACAACACTTAGCAGTCATGTCCCTGGGAAAGCATTCAACCTCTGCCACATGGCAACTGAACTGGGGGCATGGAGTGCAGTCCTTGTCCAGGACTCTGTCACTTAAAGCAGCTGTGTCTCAGAAACATACCATAGGAGGCTCTCCAGAACAAGAAGTGGACAAGTATAGCTTGTCATTCAAATCTAGTCCACACTTTTATTTAATTTGTTTTGGGTTTTTGTTTGTTTGTTTGATTTTATTTCTTTGTTTGTTTGGGAGAAAGTGCTATGGTTTCCACTCAGAACCTTGGACACTCCAGGGATCTATTACCACCAGGAAGTGACAACCAAGCTCCCAAAACTAATTTTTATAAATTAAGTTTTATTAGAACACAGCCACATCTACTCAATCTCTGGGTCCATAGATGTTAAACAGCAGGGTGGAATAATGGCAACAGACTATATGGCCACAAAGCGTAAAGTATTTACTATGTGGACCCTTACTGAAGTTTGTATATCTAGAATGTTTCAAACACTTACCTCAATAGAGAGCACTTTTATCAGCAGACATCTTGACAGACTCATGATGCCATATCTAGAGGAGTTAAATGTTAAATCACCAGAACAGTTGTCTGTCCCAATGCAGGATAAGAGAGTATTATGCAAACCACAAAGCACAGGGGAGCTTCCTTTCATCCCAGTTCCTTATCAGCTATTCCAAAGGCACTCTGTTCACCACCCACCACTCAGGACACACCCAAATGGCTTCAAGGCATCAACTGTTTCCAAGATGCTAAATTCTAGATATTCAGGAGATGAAGATCTGGGGATCATGGGCTCAAGGCTGGCTGGGCATAGAAATTCATCATCTCAACGAATGGCTGGGTACAGTTGTGTGTATGTCTGTCACCTCAGTGACAAAGAGAAGAACAGATAAGAACATCAGAGTCCAGACTACCCTGGGTATAAACAAGACTCTATCTCAGAACAATGAAAACAACTGGGAGCCAGCAGCTCACAACTGTAATCCTAGCTTCTCAGGAGGCTGAAGTTCTAAGGATCATGGTTTGAAGATAGCCCAGGCAGCAAAGTTCATGAGATTCTTATCTCCAATTAACCACTAAAAGTCCAGAAGTGGAGCTGTGGTTCGAGTGATAGAGTTTTAGACTTGAAGGGGGAAAAAAAGCTAAGAGACAGTGCCTAGGCCCTGAATTCAAGCCCCAGTACTCACACACACACACACACACACACACACACACACACACACACACACACACACACACACACACACACACACACACACACACACACACACACACACACACACACACACACACACACACACACACAGAGAACACCTGCCTAGCAAGCATGAGGCCCTGATTTCAAACAAACAAACAAATGAGACAAGACAAAACACATGGAACCAGAAGTCACAATGTAATAGCAACAAGCAGAGAGACCATGTAAGGCTACTGTAAATAACAGCCAGGGAAAGGCTCAAAGTCCCATTGAAGAAGAGTAGTCACATGAAACTCAACATAAGCCAATACAACCAGGTAGGAATTAGCTGGGCCAGTGCTTCTAGAACCTCTGGTTTTTTGCAAAGGTGCTGGAAGTCCATATTTTATGTGAAATCTCATTTTTACATGTTGGCATCAAATTCACATTTTTAAAGGACACAGTACAGTCCAAACAAAACATATGAGGCCTGGATTTGGCCTGTACCATCAGTCTGCAAATTCTGCATAAAAGTCTGGCTTTAAAAAATTAATAGTAATGTACAAAACAGATTCATCTCTGAGTAGGAGAATGGGGAAGGGAAAAGGGTCTGAGGTAGGCTAGGGACCAAGATAGGATCACTGACATACCCAATTACTTAGTAAGAACTAAAAGTTGACATTCCCATTTTGCAAGAAAATGGATACATGAATCAGCCTCTTCAATCAGTCTCTTCCTCTATGAGAAAGCAAGACTTTTCCTTTAGCTACAGCAATAACTCTCCATATGACCTAGAACAAATGTCCCTCTGAAACCTAGGCGACTCATCAAACCTAGAACATCTCTACAGCAATAACCCTCCATATGACCTAGAACAAATGTCCCTCTGAAACCTAGGCGACTCATCAAACCTAGAACATCTCCTACCTTAGTAAGATCAAGGCTAGCTGGGACTGCCTGACTGTCCTTCAGGATACTCATTATTAGAAAGGTCTTTCAAGCACTAGACTTCTATAAATGTAGCCTCAAATCTGATTTTGCTTGTTGGCAGTTGTGTCAAAGTGACTGTGCCCAGAGTCATCATTAGTGAGAATTTTAAGTGTTTTTCAACACCCCTCCCTTCCCCCCCCCCCCCCCCCCCCCCGCCGCCAGCCGGGTTTTCAGCATTAAGAGCAAGACTTCACATTAAATTTCATGTACCTCCATGTTGCAAGAGGTGGCCATCCATCCCTAGGTACAAATCCTTGGTAGTCTCAATGGCTTATTGACTGAGATAGACTCTCACTCTCACTCAACAAGAGTAGCTGCTCTTACTGACATGAGCTACTGCACCTAGCCCTACATACAGAGAGAGAGAGAGAGAGAGAGAGAGAGAGAGAGAGAGAGAGTGTGTGTTTATGTCTTGAACTCTGGGCCTGGGCGCTGTCCCTGCACTCTTCAGCTCAAGGCGAGTGCTCTACCGCTTGAGCCACAGTGCCACTTCCAGTTTTCTAGTGGTTTACTGGAGATAAGAGTTTCCAGGAGTTTCCTGCCCGGGCTGGCTTTGAACTGTGATCCTCAGATCTCAGCCTCCAGAGTAGCTAGGATTACAGGCGTGAGCCACCAGCCACCGGCTTCAAATCAATATTTTTATCTCATCCTTCTGAATAACTGAGATTAGAGGTGTGAGCCACCAAAACCTAGCTCATAAATGCATTTTCAACTTATGATTAACTTAAAATGAGGTTCCAAGCTTGCCCTCTCTGACTCAAAGAATGTGCTCACATCCTCATTCAAATATTCAACAAAAACATGGAACAGGACAGAACCAGGTAGGCCATGAGAGACTTTACCTAGGCTCATGATAGTTCATGCAAGAATTGGCATTTGTTTACAAACAATAATGAAGCTATATAATGGTGCTATCAGGCTGCTCTGTGCTTAGAAGCTGGTGAGGAAGAAGGAATGTGCAAGTTCCCTTGAACACACATCCTGAATATCAACACTGAGATTGGGCCCCCATTTACTAATTCCAGGTCTATCTCAGGGCTCCTTCTTCCCTTGCCCATTTAGATGATAATGATCAGGGCCTTAGAGGTTCCAGAGCAACACCCACCCACCCCCTCCCCAGTTGAACCTCTCAGATAATCCTTTCAATTTTCTCAAGCAACTGGAATTTTTATCACTTCTAGGGGAAATGAGGACTTTGTACTTACTGCCAAGGTCTGGGGTAGAGGCCAAAGAAGGCCTTTGTGTAAGAAGCCCAGAGAGGCTATTCCAGAACTCTGACCAACAAAAGTGGAACTGGTGATCCAGGGCTCTCCCATTTCTGTAAGGTATTTTTCTCCAGCTATCAGGATTTGCCTTTTCACAACCTTTTCATTCATCTCGTCCCCCGCTTGGAAACAGCTGTCACGCAGTTGACAGAAACGAAAAGGGAGAAAACTGGGCAGTTAAATTTTCTTTAATGAGGTTTTTTTTTGTTTTGTGTTGTTTTGTTTTTTTGTTGGTTTGGGGGCTTGAACTCTAGGCCCTGGGCGCTGTCTCTCAGCTCTTCAGCTCAAGGCTAGCCTCTAGCTCTTGAGCCACAGCACCTCTTCTGGTTTTCTGGTGGTTTACTGGATATAAAAGTCTCAAGGCCTTTCCTGTCCAGGCTGACTTTGAACCATGATCCTCAGATCTCAGCCTCCTGAGTAGTTAGGATTACAGGTGCCTGGCTTTAATGAGGTTCTTTATTTTCTTCTAATAGTTTCATTTCTATGGTAGATTTAAGTCAGTTGGTGTGTGTGTGTGTGTGTGTGTGTGTGTGTGTGTGTGAGTGTGTGTGTGTGTGTGTGAGTGTGTGTGTGTGTGTGTCTGTGTGTCTGTGTGTGTCTGTGTGTTTTAATTCCCTTAAATAGAAGTGAAAGGTAATGTTTTCTAGAAGACTATCTTAACTATCAAGCTAATTTTCTGTGTGTATTTTTCTGTCCTTGATAGCTATTCCAGAACAAGCTTTGAATGCCTCCTGTGTAGCACTCACTAAGCACAAGAATTTAGGAATTAGTAAAACAAGGCCTCTGCACTCAATGAGCTCACAGGGAGACAGACGCATAAACAAGCCCACTAAGAGCAACATGTCCAGAGCAGGAGCCAGACAAAAAATAGAAATAATGAGCCTTTCTACAGCATTATGAAGCTTGCTTACATACACCTCAGGTGATTCAGTTAGCAGTCGAGGACATGAAGACGGAGAATGGAGACACGACTTTTTCAAAAGAGGTAACAGACAGGGAGGAATCAGTTTTAGTGATCTGAATCTCACACTCAGCCACCACACTATGAGGTTTCATGATTTAAATCTTTTAAACTGAAATGGTGAGCTTGACTCTTCCACTCCTATATCTATTAGAATTCTATTTCAACAGTATAGAAAAACATCGTCCTTGCCACATGAGGGAATGATGCAGGAAAGTATTACAATTCACTTCAGCAGTCATTCTTACAATAAAGAATGAATGCCACAATAAGTTGAGCATGACTTAAATAACTCTTGATGGTGTCCCTTTCTTTCCCTTTACAGTGCAAGCTTGTCACAAAAATCCTGTCAATAAATCCCCTGCTTTGGTCTGAGGATAGAGCTCAGTGTTACAGTTCATGCTTAGAATTTATGAGGTTCTTAGATTTTATCCCCAGTATAAAGTAATTCATCAATTCCTTACTTATTGTCATATTTGAGGAATTTTTTCCTGTTTTTTGTTTTTTGTGGCAGTCCTGGAGCTTAAATTCAGGGCCTGGGGGCTGTCCTTGAGCTGTTTTGCTCAAGGATAGTGTTCTACCACTTGAGCCACAGTTCCACTTTGGAATTTTTGGTGGTTAACTGGAGATAAAAGTCTCAACCAGGCCAGTTTTTCAGCTGAGATTCTCAGATATTAGCCTCATAAGTAGCTAGGTGATAGGCGTGAGCCACTGGCTCCAGGTGAAATTTTCAATTTAAAAATTATACACAATTTTTATAGACTTCAATTTTGATTCACTTTTTTCAGACATCAATTAAAATTGGAAACTATAAAGATTAAAGCATCATCTTTCCACTGCTATCTATCACTAATATCTTATCCTCCCCTCCCTAGTTCCTATGTCTAGTCACCAGAGTAAATATCATTACCAATTATTTAGAAACATGGGACTTTTTTACACCCACCCAAATATATATATAGACACTCTTTAATTTACAAAATAGTTAATATTGATACGCGCGCACACACACATTTAAGGAGTTCTTTCCCCCTCACATTAATAAATGCTCTTCTATTTTCAATATATATACATACATATGTATAGATATAGATATAGATATAGATATAGATATAGATAGATATATCTATGCAGGACTGAGAGTATAGTAGATGACTTGCCTAACATATGCAAGACCCTGAGTTCCATCCCAAACACCAAAACCCCAAAAGACACAGTCAGGTTGAAGAGTTACTACAGTTGAGGGTCAATAATATATGAAACACAAGACATTTAAAAAACTCACATCTCCATGATCCACCATCAGAGACTCTGATCTGAAGTTCTGGAATACGATCCCAGAACCTCAACTTCTTACAAATTTCTCCCAGGTGATTCTGATGCAGGTGGTCTAGGAACTATTCTAAGGCAAGCAAAGCAAGCATCATGCCTGTCTACCACATACTAAAACTTTTGCCAGCAACCTATGCTGTCACTTCCATTCCTACTATTGCCTTTGAGTACTTTGCCACCTTACTTTCCTTTCCAAAGGATGTACTTACAAATGGGCTTCACCTGTAAGTTCACATTCATTGTCCAAAATGCTGAAGGCTGGTGCCTCAATTGCTGGTTTTCCTAACATCTTTGCTGTTTAATAAATGCCACTGTGTGCCAAATACTGGGCTGGAAATTCTGATATATCAGAATTTCATTAACTTACATATACACTCACTGTGAGGTGTCATTATCCCACTTTTCCAAATGAGGAAAACAGTGCTCAGAAAATCTAAATGACTTACCAACCAAGGTCATTCAGCTTATTGGCAGTGAACAATGATTCAAAGCCTGGTCAGTGAGATTCTGTCCAGAGCATGGCCTCTGAATCATTGTTGACTCCTCCCACATTCATTTCCTTGGCTCATCTATTGCTGAGCTTAATTCTATCCATCCAAGGTGGTTTTTGATCCTTTTTGGTTGATCTGTGCTTTAATTTCACCTTAAAAGCACCTATCCTGTGATTGTATTTACCATCCTGAGTAGAACTATTATAAAAATCCCTTTTCTGGGACAGTTTTAATCTTTGCTGCCTGGAGTTGTGATACCCTCTTAGAAACACTTGGATTCTTGACCCTTTAAATATTTTGATGACTTCTGACTCTCTTTTAAATGGAAAGATGGTACTGTGTGGATCCTAAAGAGCACTGGAAGCAATGGTGGAGAGATAGGCTTAGCTAAAATGATTCAGCTTTACAGATCAATATCAGAAAATCACCCAGAGCATTTTCAACCATTTAGATCCATTTACTATAGGTTCTCCACTGTATTCCACACCACCCCTTATATGAGTCAACACTTCAGTAATTACAGATTACAAGGTGTCCTCCCCACAGAATTTTAAACCTAAGAGGACAGAAAATGCAGCAGGAACTCAATAAATACTTACTAAACTAAATCTGAATGGATTCTCAGCATTTCTTTCATACTATCCCCAGTAGCAGTAGCATGACTCTGTTTCTGGCAGAGAGCAATCACTCTCTATCATTTTTTAGCAGAGTTTTGATGGTACTATTATGCCATTCATGAGCTACAACACAGGGATGGTCAGAATGGAGCCTGAACTAGTAGGACCAAGTTAGGACAAAGTTCCACATTAGCTGAGAGGTGAAGGACATATAAATTCAAAAGACTCAACAAAACAACAGCTCAGGAATCAAGATCACACCATGGCATATATTAAACAATAAAGATGTTAGCAGAACCAGCAATTAAGTCACCAACATTCAGAATTAATTATGAGTATGCAGGCCAGGGAGTAACTATTGGTTGTCTCATTTCCCCAAGGTGATATATCTTTGGGGAATCCAAAATATCCTGTCTGGAGCATCCAGTGATAAAAAATAAAGATATTGTATTGGCCAACTCTACTCAAAAGTATCCTACTGAGACAACAGAGAATATACATGCTATCCAGCCAGTTGGCATTCTTTGATACAAATTAAGTCATAGAAATAACACACACTCTTTCTCATCTCTGAAGATGGTGAAGGCACTATATCGTTACTCTCTCCCTTTCTATTTCCCTCTCCCCTGTTCCACATCCATTTATCCATCCATCCATTTTAAGGCATTATAAGTTATAGAAGACGTCCCTAGGGAGCTATTTTATCTGCTGAACCCCAATTCTGAATGAGAACTTTACCCTTTTCTACAAGAATCTAGGTCTTCCTGTTTGAAAAATGGTTGAAAAACTTACCAATGTGAACAGTAAGATATATTAAGCCTTTTTTTTTTTTTTTTTTTTTTTTTTGCTTATGTGGTGCTGAGGAATGGAACCCAGGGCCTCAGGCATGCAAGGCACACGCTCTACCACTGAGCCACCTTCCCAGCCCTTTTTTTTTTTTAACCAGTCCTGGGGCTTGAACTCAGGACCAGGGCCCTGTCCCTGAGCTTTTTTTGCTCAAGGCTAGGGCTCTACCACTTGAGCCTCAGAGCCACTTCCAGCTTTTTCTGTTTATGTGGTACTAAGGAATCAAACCCAGGGCTTCATGAATGCTAGGCAACTACTCTATCACTAAGCTACATTCCCAGCCCTGAACAATAATCATTGAAACTACCGTCACCAGTGATCAGAAGCAAGAAGATAGCAGGTTACCACCATTGAGAGCAGACAAACAATCCGACATCCAAAAGTATCAAGGAAAGAAAACGATAAAGGCAATTGCCTACTCAGAATGAATTCTTTACCTTGGATAAAATTCTCCTTTTAAAATTTCCTGCCAAAGGAATTACCGCCTGGGGACTGAGGGGGAAGTGAGACTGCAGGGGCTGAGAAGAGGGGAGGTCTAAACCGACAGTGACGGGACGGGTGTGGGAGTGGGGAAGTTCTTCATGAGTGAGCTCAGTTTTATTCTTTAAAAAAAGTTTATAACAAGGCTGCAAAGAAGTGGCCAACACAAGCCATCACCGTAACAGAACGTTTCCCAACAATCTAGTGCCCTAAAGGACACAACCCAAACGCACATGGGAGATGACACTGATTTTCTCACTTAGAAAAATGTGGTTCAGGGGCTGGGAAGGTGGCTCAGAGGTAGAACGCTTGCCTTGCATGCATGAGGCCCTGGATTCGACTCCTCAGCACCACATAAGCAAAAAAAGTGGCACTGTGGCTCAAGTGGTAGAGTGCTAGCTGACGGACAGCGCCCAGGCCCAGAGTTCAGGCCCCACAACTGGACCCAAAAAAGAAAAATGTGTAGCCGGGCGCTGGTGGCTCATGCCTGTAATCCTAGCTACTCAGGAGGCTGAGATCTGAGGATCGCGGTTCAAAGCCAGCCCGGGCAGGAGAGACTGTGAGACTCCTATCTCCAATAAACCACCAGAAAACCGGAAGTGGTGCTGTAGCTCAAGTGGTAGAGCGCTCGCCTTGAGCTGAAGAGCTGAGGGACAACGCCCAGGCCCAGAGTTCAAGCCCCACGACCGACAAAAAAAAAAAAAAAAAAAAAAAGAAAGAAAAATGTGGTCAGGTTAAGCCCATTTTAAGTCCATTTAAGCATATATGCTTATCAGGAATCATAGCAACTTTACTTTCATAACTTTGCACAAAAGATCAATAATCTAATTTTTGTCACACACAGATGAAAAACAGACTTGAAAATACATATGTAAAGTTTGGAAGAAAATACAAATGGATGCTTATAGTCATTAACTCGGGTAGTAAATTCCATATTCTTTCCCTCCCTCTTTATATGATTTTTTATAATGAGCATGTATTATATCCATAATCATAAAAGAAAGCCTAGAGTGATGGCAAATGCCTGTAATCCCAGCACTCAGGAGGTTGAAATAAAAAGATCATGAGTTTCAGGCTAGCCTGGGCTACACAGTACCACCGTGATTCTATAAAACTCTCATATTTGTTTAGTCACATTTCTAGCAGCACCATTCACAATAGCTAAAACACAGAAACATCCCCAGCATAAACAATGTCTACACCACAAAATAGTAAGTAATCAGACTTTAAAAAGAAGTAAATTTCTGACACCATCAAAGACTTCGTGATTCCTTTTATATGGGTACTTAAAAGCAGTGAAAAGTATGCAGATGGGAAGTAGAATGGGGATCACCTGGAGCTAGGAAGATAAAGAAAATGTGAAGTGATTCAACAGGTAGAGAGTTTGGGTTTTACAAGATGAAAAGACCAATTCACTCCACTGAGTAGCTCAGCATAGATATGATTGTTCCTTCTCTTGATTCTTCATCTTCCTGAGTTATCTCTCAGTCAAGAAAAGCTTGGATCTGCTTCAGGATGCAACCAAATAATATGTATGAGTTCTTGTGTATGGATTCTTGCTCATTTCAAGGATATCTACACTTAATCTTTAAATAAAAACTGTGACCACTTATTATATACCAACAAGTATTCTAGGTATAAAAAAAATGTAAGAGATAAGCCAAATTCTTGTTTTTGTTTGTTTTTGACAAGGTCTTACTATGGTATCCAATACTGGCCTGTAACTCTCAATCCTCTAGTCTCAGCCTTCTGAGTGATAAATTTCAGGTATGCCTAACCACCCCAGCCTTTCTCTTTCAGAGAAAAATATAAACACAGAAGGAAAAATATTATATTGTCATAAATATTCTGCAGAGAATTCAAGTCAGCTGCTCTAATAAAGAACTACTGCCTGACTACTTGGGTAGCTGAGGTGGCATTCAACCTGAAGGTCAAATATCAAAAAGGAGTCAGCCAAGTGACAATCCAGGAGAAAAAATTGCTTCCGAAAAAGGGAAAGCTAGCTCAGGGGACTGAGCTCTGAGGATCGCAGTTAAAAGCCAGTCCAGGCAGGAAAGTGTGTGAGACTTTTTATCTCCAATTAACCACCAGAAATAGCCAAAGTGGTGTTGTGGCTCAAGTGGTAGAGTCCTAGCCTTGAGCAAAAGGGACAGTGCCTAAACCCAGAGTTCAAGCCCCAGGACCAGCGAAAGAGAAAGAGGGGGAAAGAGAAGGGAAAGAGAAAGCTAAGTGCCAAGGGTCAAGGTGAAGGCAAGCTTGGAGAAGTTATGGAGGCAGAGATGTGTACAAGTGATGACAGAAGACAGTGGATGGGAAAGGGGAGAGATAAGCAGACCATAGCTTTGTAAATCCAGTGTAGAGTTTGGATCCTCTTCTCATACCATAAGATATCACAAAAGAGTTTTAAATAGCAGGGTGGCATGATCACATTGAAATCATAGGAATTGTTATTGGCTTCTGTGAGAAGAACAGACCAGAATATAAAAGACTCAGGAAGACCAGTTACAAGTATAACTCTCAGTCAGGGGCAATAAGGGAACCTTTGACAACAAATGCAGAAAATTTGGGCCCTCCCAACTGGAAGCTCAATTAGTAGGTGCTACACTACACAGCTAAGCTCCCACAAGAAAGAATTCCAACCCACAATATCCAAGACCACAATATTGGGTCTTCCTCAGAAACAGAGTTTGTTATTTGTTCTGATCCCAGCAAGGACACATAGTGGTCATGTCAGCATGGTAAAGATGGAGAAGAAACAAGATCCACCGCATACCGAAGTGATGAAGGTGTTCTTACATATTTTCTTCTATTCCATGGACACTTTTGAGCCCAGGACAGCATTCTGTGCTCACTGCCTTGGGGATAATATAGAGAAAGAGCTAACACTTGATTTAGGGCTTTCAAAAACCTTGTCCTTAGGGGAAAAAAATAAAGACTGTGGGCTATGGACAACAGCTTTAAAAGTCTGGTGACAAGCAGGGACCAGTGACCCATGGGTATAATCCTAGCTACAAAGGATACTAAGATATGAGGACAGCCCAGGCAGAAAAGCCTATGAGACTCTTATCTCCAATTAAACACCAAAAAGCTGGAAATGGAACTGTGGTTCAAGTGGCAGAATGCTAGCAAAAAAGTTAAGGTACAGCCCCCAGTCCCTGAGTTCAAGCCCCAGGACCAGCACAAAAAAATAAAAAATAAAAATAAATGAAAAGGGTCTGGTGATAAAAGCCAGGATAGTACCTTATTTCCCTAAGTCCTACACATGTCGACGCACATGAACACATACAAATATAAAGATGTCCTGTGCCAAAGGGGAAAATCAGTAAAGAGCCGATAAGTAGAAAAAAAAAAAAAAAAAAAAAGAAACCTACACCCGGCCCCAACCCATCCCCATAAGCCAAGGGAGGAAAGATGAGGGACCATCAAGAAGATTCCAGAATCAAAGAGCATCTGGGGAAGATGCAAAAAAAAAGCAAGAACACAGCAGAGAGAGGAGGGGAGGGGAGAAAAACTCCATCCCCTCCTCCTTTCTCTAGTAGCTACGAAGTAAAGGAATCTGTTTCAGGAATCAGACTAATCTTGCCTCCTCTTGACTTCTCTTATCTTGCTAGGCACCACAGCCTCCTCTTCCCTCTGAAGGTACTTACCACCCACCAGAGCATTACAGTCCAATAATGTCTGTTAATCACCCATAGAAGGCAGGCACCAGGCCACAGCATGATAACCAAGCTAACAAAGATCATGGAGACCTAGTCTATTGGTAAACTAAAAGCCAGAGCTCCTCTCTGAGCATCAGTTTCAGAAACAGATGGGGAAAATGGACAACAAGACATCTAAAATTTCTGGCATTATATTTCCAGGTTGGTGGAGGGGTGAGCCAGCAGGTAAGAGATCTAGCAGGCCCCTACAGAAGCTTGTGGGGTTGTTTCCAAGGACCACCTTCCCCAAACCAACTACCTGGGGGGACATGAAGAGATCTGATGGGACATAGGTAGCATGAAGCAGAGACTAGGAGAAGACAAAGTAGAGGGGAGTAGAAGTGTTGGTAAGGGCGACCTGTCAAAAAACAAAATCTTTTCCAGACCAGTCCCAGGTTATAATGCCACGTGGCTTTGGCATGCTTCTTGAATCTCCCATCAGCAGAAGTTGGGAAGACTCTGGTTTAAACCTAGCTCTAAATTGTCATGTCAAAAACGAGCTTTACAGTGTCGGTGGGGGGAGGAAGGGGGGAAGGATTGGTGGGGGGAGGGGGGAGGCTGGGAAGGGATGTGAAGGGTAAACAAAGGAGGAGGCTGCAATGCTTGGTAAGAAATGTATGCATTATCCTGCCCATGTAATTGTAACCCCTCTGTACAGTATGTTCACAAATAAAATAAAATAAAAACCTGGCTCTAGATCTGTTTGCTGGGCAATCCAATGTAATTCGTTTTATTTTTCTGAGCATTAGCTTTTTTATCTACACAATCAGAATAATAAAGACTCACAAAGTTAGATCACAAAATGAGATATTCGATATATGACTGAGACACAGAAGCTAAAGAAAAATGAATTACCTCCCATTGCTAAATAAAGCTATCTAGCCTGAAGCATGTCTTGTAATAGTCATTGGATGAATGAATAAGAGAGATTTCTGGAAAGAAAAGATCACCCTTAATATACAAATGCCTGGTAAGAACTCAAAAAGCAACAAATACAGACCCTTAGATACACAGATTTCCACAGACTGGGAGGGACATAGAGTAAAGTGCTCACCAGACCACACCCCACTGGGACATGACAGACACCACTCATCAAAGACTGTTGGCTTCAACACATTAGGCTTTACCACCTCAACCCTATAAAAACAAACCTGGGTAACAAAGACAAACAAGGAAATTCAACAAGCCATAGAGAGTATTTCTTTGCCCAGTAAAGCTACTCCTTTCAATTGAACAGGAAGTATGGATGGTATTACAGACTGAAGAGTTGTAACCTCAAGATGCATATGTGGAAGCCTTCAACCCCTAATGTGATGGGATTTAGAGGTGAATAGATTTAGGAAGAGCCAGGCATTTCAGGATGGGATCGGTACCCTGACAAGAGGGAAAGAGACATATCTCTCTAGGAGCAAACCCAGAGAGCTCCCAGCAGAAAGGCAGCTATCTCCAAGGCTGGAACTGGGCCTTTACTAGGAACAAAATTTGCTGGCACCTTGATGGTGAACTTCTTAATCTCTAGAATTAGAAGAAGTAAATACAAGCCACACAGACTGTGGTATTTTATAATAGTAGCCAACTAAGACAAAAGTTACAGGAAATAATTTAGAGGTTGGAGGCATGGCTCAGTTAGTAGAACACAAACCAATGAGCAAAAGTGTCAGGTACCTTGGACTGGGAAGGTGGTTCAGTGGTAGAGCACTTGCCTTGCATGCCTGAGGCCCTGGGTTCGATTCCTCAGCACCACATAAGCAAAAAGAAAAAAGCTGGAAGTGGCACTGTGGCTCAAGTGGTAGAGCGCTAGCCCTGAGCTGAAGAGCTGAGGCCCAGAGTTCAGGCCCCACAGCTGGACCCAAAAAAAAAAAGTGTCAGGTACCATGTTTGGTCCCTATCTTGGCCCAAAAACAGAAAAAAAAAAGGAAAATAATAGCTACAAAATATAACATTAGCACTTCTTTTTATTTTTCTTTGTGTTTTCTTTTTTCCTTTTTTTTTTTTTCTTTTTGGACAGTCCTGGGACTTATACTCAGGGCCTGGGTACTGTCTCTAAGCTTCTTTTGCTCAAGGCTAGCACTCTACCACTTGAGCCACAGTAGTTTTTTCTGTGTATGTGGTATGAGGAATTGAACCTAGGGCTTCAAGCATGAGACAAGCATTCTACCACTGAGCCATATTCCCAGCCCTAGCATTTCTTAGTAACTTGAGGCTTCTCTCTCAACCAAACACAAGAGTTCTCATATGTAACTCTGTCTTCCAGGGTTCATGTCCAAAGGCCTTCACATCAAGCTGTAGTGAGGGATAAAAAGACGCAGGAGGATGGATCTGTCCTGCCTAGCAGAATCAGAAAGGCATCACAGAGGATGGATCATCCAAAAAAGCACTGAAGGATGATCAGGAATTGGGCAGGGAGGGGCTAGAGGCACAAATAGGGGAAAACGTAGGCATGGGAAAGGGAATAGAGCATTCAGAGCAAAGAGTCAGGTCTGGTCTAGATACAAGACCATAGGTCTAGAAGCAAAAACAATACAAGGTAGAATACTAAAGTTGCCTGAAACTCCACCACCAAACTCTATGTAGAGTCCAACTTATAGGCCAGAAGTTGAGAATTAATGCCCCAACAAACTGAATCAGTCCCATCCCATGTCTAAGCAGCATAGTATTTGTAGAAGTTTGGGCCCGCATTTTAAAAAATCAGGAGACTTACACCAGATGATAGTGGCTTACTATAATCCTAGCTCCTCAGGAGGCTGAGATCTGAGGATCATGGTTTGAGCATAGCTTGGGCAGGGATGTCCATAAGATTCTTATAGCTAACTAACCAATAGAAAGTTTTAAGTAGAGGTGTGGCTTAAGTGGTACAGCACCAGCCTTGACACCAATCCCTAAGTTATTTAACACATATATATGTGTTGTGTTTATGTATACATGAATGTGTATGTATACACACATGTGTGTGTATATATATATACATCTATTATATATTGTGTGCATGTACCTGTGTGTGTTTGCATTAGGAAACTTAAATTAAAATTTTAAATTCCCTTAACACAATGAAACAACTGACCATTCTAGGCTCATATTCCTGCCTCACAAAGATAAGTCGGAACAGAGTGGAGGCTTCCCCTCCTGATAAATTACTCAGCTGACCACAGTCCCTGTCACTCCCACTATTCCTCACTCTGGCCTGTTTTCCGGCTTTAATCCTGCTGAAAGCCAGGGCCATTCCTAAGAAGGTTCTTCCGTTCCTGTGTGTATGCACAATTAAAGACAAAGCTCAAGTTGGGCATGGTAGTACTTGCCTGTAATCCCAGCCCTTAGGAGATGGAGACCAAAAAGATCTTAAGTTTGAGGCCTGCCTGGACTACATAGTTATTTCCAAGCCAGCCCGAGCTAGATAGCCAGACCCTGTCTTAAAAAAAAGGAAAGAAAAAAAAGCCAAAAACCAGAACAGGAAAGAACAAAATAGACTAAACTCATTTTGGTGCTCAGAATGAGTTTTCTATGTTTTGGCCTTTTTTATTTTCTTCTCATATTTTATTACAATATTCCAAAGACATTCTCAGAAGGCAATGGATATGTCATATACTTTGTGTCTCCCACAACACTCAGTACAAAACAAAGTACAAAGTAGATAACCAATGATTGCTAAAAGAATGCATAAACAAAGAATGCATACATATAACTCTGTAATACTTTAATACCTGCTCTTCTTACCCCCAAATCTAGATTTTTGCTATTAAAAAGATGGCCTTAAATGAATATGAACATAAAATAAATAATAAGGCCCTCCAGTCCACCATCACTGCACTTCTATTGCAATTTTCTGTGAGGTTGAAATGGAAGTAGTAACTCTGAATAAATGCAAAGCAGACCACTGTGTCTGGCAGCAAGATCAATTAGAGCCCAGGAAACTGCAAATGCCTGAAAATAAGAGCACCAAACACTATCAGTGATCTTTGAGGGAATTGTGGGGAGTGGGACAGATGCCAAAAATCTCAAGATATGCAAATATTGTTCTGATTTTTCCAAAGAGAAAAGAAGTTATAGCCTGCCAGCTCCAGACTAGAGAATGTGATGTCACTCTCAGGCAAGGCTCCTGAACAGATTTGGATAGGAACAGTACAAGCACCTAGGAGAGGAAGCAATGTTCATTTGGAGCCAGGACAGCGTCACCAAGAGCAAGTCAGATTAAATCCATTTCACTTCCTTCTTTCTGATGAGACTCTTAGACTAGCAAATTAGAGGAAATATAGCAGACAGAATATACATAGTACATGCAAAGAGAAGCAAAAGGGCTAATTCAACCCGAGGGCTATATTAACAGAAGTATTACAGACAGTATAAAGATGGCGATAGTTGTTTTCTTTCTTTGAGTGCATCTAGAAAATCACATTTAGAACTTAGTGCCTAACTTGTAGACAGGTATTGATACTGATATTGATTTACTAGGTATTGATTTACTGGATATTGATAGGAAAATGTCCTTTTGGCAAACTCTTAAAAAAAAAACAACATAAAGCTTTCACCCAGACAACTAGTATCTTTTATTGTTGTTGTTGTTTTAAACTGAATGATGTAGTTGAACCTATATTCCAGTGGATAATGACTGGCCCACTATCATCATCACCACCCTTTCTTCTATGGCTCTCAGAAAATAGCCAACTGTCAACATGGTCAACTTCACTCATTCATTCTTTCTTCCAGGCACCCAAGACGTAATGAAGGTGGTGAGTGGCAGTGAGCCATCTTATGTAAATGACATTAATGGCAGTGGCTGTACTTAAGAGGCTCCAAAAAGTCAATGAGTAGTCACAGGGAAAAGGCACCTGTCTTGTTCTAAGTCCCAAGGGGAAGGAACTATATAACCAATAGGCAGAGATCTATGCAACCTGTGAGCTAGAGCTGTCCAAAGATAGTACACATAAGCATGGGACATACTAAGTTCTTTATCACTGGAAATACATAAGTGTATGGTTTACTATGACATTACAAGTATATAATCAAAGTGATCCAAGTTTCTCATGAGTCAAGAGAAGTCTAAATATATAAACAAAATATACTGTTTAAAAACATTCTCCTTTGTTAAATCAATAATGCTTCAGAAAGAAGAGGGAATAAGTCAGCATCATTTCTGAAAATCACACATTCCCTTTGCAAAATTCACAGAGTGTAAAATCTGCCTAATACAGTAGGTTCTTATGCACCAAGCCAGTCAAATGATACCATGGAGAAAGGTAACTACATCTGGCATTCCTTTTGGTCACTGGTCAAACATTCCTCAGAGGCAAGGGACAAAGGCAATGGAATGAAAGTGAGAGGGGAACAATGGAGCCTGGAGGAGAACTGGCCAGTCTCCCCCACAAGACTGCCATCTGCTCCTGACATCAATCCATCAAGGGGCAGCTTCTGGCAAACAATGCAGCAGGGAGCACCAGGCCTGGGAGAAGCCCGGCCTTGTGACCTTGGGCAAGTCACTGAACAGTGCTGAGCCTCTATTTCCCATCTCTGACACTGAGCTTGTACCAACTCTCCTGGTCCCTGTTTGGGAATAAGCTGTAGAAACAGATTAGCCTGGACACATTAATAATGATGGTAGTGATTAACAAATATATAGAGAGATATATAATATATATTTTTAAATATATATGTATTTATTTATAATTGGTGAGGCTAGGGCTGGAACCCAGGGCCTTGCACACCAGGAAAGTGTTCTATTGATGAGTTACACCCCAGGCCAACAAATAGAATTATGAAGGGAAAGATTTCAATGGGCTTCAGTTAATGCAGCAATATTATTCAGTGTCAATTCTAAAGGAATATAATTACACTCCTTCAACCAGAGTACAGAGGAATTCAAAATGTAGCACACAAGATCATTTGGACAACTTTACAGATGAAATTCATTACCTAGCACTTGGTGATTGGTTGGTAAAATAAAGGTGAAAGGTAAAAAAGAATCAGCCAAACAAATCAATGCCTAACTGGTCCTCATTGACCGGCCTAGTAGTAGCCATTTTTTAAAAATGAGATAAGCACATTTGCTACAAGACAATGTGCTTATACCCAAACTATCCAAAATTCAACATCACCTTCTCTATCATATAATTTTTCACATGGACCTTGATCTTCAGAAAAAAAAAAAAAAAGGAACAGCTAAGTTAGTCTTACAAAACATGAACTCCCTAAAAAGTATGTACTACTTTTGGGTTAAATGTCTGTATATTCAAAAGATGGAAATGGGCTTTTGTACCAAGCAGACAGGTAAATTTGAATCTCTGACCACTTGTTCTAAATTGTCATCAAGATTCAATCTTCCTAAATCACAGTTTTTGACATTGAACTGAAAATTAAGGAGGCGGTGACCTAGGAAGAGGAGACTCTACTTCTTTTACTCTGGACTCTGCTCAGAGGTGGTTAGCATGCTAGGTTTGACCAAGAGTAAAAGAAAAAGGACTTGGAAAGGCAGTGGTAAACACAAAGCCCTCCCCTGGTGACTGCCCCCTCCCCTCCAAAGCTGCTGCAGCATCTGAGGTTAGGACAGCAGTTGAGGTTGTAGCCTCCAGAGTCTACACTCCCAAGGCGCCCTGACTTCCCAGAACATGGAATCTTCAGCCACAACAGCTCTAGAAGTAGGTGTGGCAACCACAGGTCTCACGAGACCCCCAAATCAACTTGTTCAACAGACCCTATGAAAGCTCCAAGACAGGCCTCCACATCCATGGAAGGTGTGTTTTGTCTTTGCTCTGTCTGTAAGAGACCGCAACACTGCTGTCCAGTGTCGCAGCACAGAGAACCATGACCAGAAAGAACACAGATGCCAAGCACCACATGCCCCGCTTCTCTTAGGGTGCAGCCTCCGGGAAGAAGGAACACGGTGCACAAAGATTGGAGTTTTTTTTTTTTCTTGTCAAAGCTGAGCTTAAAACTCCTGAGAATGGAAGAAGCCCAGATCTGGCCTGGGCTTAGCTATGTAGTGTGTCCCTTTCCCCATTACTTCCAGCTAGCGTGGATTTAGGGAGCGGCTTCTGAAAGAAGTGTGCATTTGATGGCACCAAAGCTGGAAGCAGCAGCCCGAGGTCATCTCACTCTCCTGGCTAGCTTTCCCTGGAAGCCACGGAAGCCAAGCAGTGCCCAACAGCCTAAATGCATGCAAAGGTGTTGGCTTTGAACCAACACTAATGACCCTAAACACTAGTGCACAGAAGGATCGGGCTTGCAAATGCACGATAATACATTTTCTGCACTGAGCTCCCTCTTTATGCCTAAATGCCTGCATTAGTCTGGATCAATATGCTTCATAACAGTTAATCCATGGCAACCCAGACCAGGCGAGAGACACCAACAAAGAAGGGCTGCCCAGGGATGCTGCCTCCCTGAACACATGCATGTGAATTCCTGCCCAGAGAAAGGGAGAGAGGCAAAACCATCACAACAACAAAGCCAAAAGGAGGACAGGAGGAGTAGATCATAGTGGGGGGAAAAAGGCATCAATATTCAGGGCCTTTTACTATGCTAGGGAAGAGGAGAGGCTGTGACTGTCAAAATGGCCTAGAGTGACATATCACTGCCAAGATGATGGAGTACCGGCGACACTCCTAAAGTCAGGCGTAGGATCCTCCTCGCACACCTGCAATGCAGAGATTGCTGCCCTCTCCAGAATCCACACTTCCAGCCCCGGCGCTATCTGCAGTGGAAACCAGCCTGGACTTGTGTGGCAGCCACTGTTCCTCCTCACAATAAGATTATTGATGCATAGCAACATTTTGTGATGGCAGGGAGGAAAAGGGAGAAAAGCCAGAGCAAGGGAAAACAGAAAGGAAAGAAAAGGAAAGGCAAAGTCCCTCAGTGGGTATCTCACCTTTTATTTGGGCTTCATATTCAGCAATGATCTCTTTGTCTTTCTTGAACTTAGTTTGAGATGACATCTTCTGATGTGGCCAAAGGAACTGACAGTTTGCTTGGTTTCTTTCTCTTTTCCTTTTGAGTCCCTTCTGGAGCCCTGGTAATCACACGGTGCTGGTCAATTTCACAGGCTTAGGGACTAATCTCTCTTACTTGACTGCAGAGCAGGAGTAAAAAATCCTTCTTCAGGGAGGAAAATGCTTTTTACTTCCAAGAAAATGGCTCTAAGTGGCTTGCACTGGTCAGCTCTTGAAAAAGACAATCGCCACAGGAGCACAGTAAACTGCCCCAGATTTCCAAGATTTTTCTTCCAAAAAGAATAATAATTGCCAGGATCACACACACACACACACACCACCCACCCTCACACACACACACTCACCCATGCACATGCACACTCATCTAGACACACACAGTCGTGATGTGTACGAGAATCACACACACACACATGCACACATATCCTCACTCACCCACATCCACACCCGCTTCTTTCACTCACACACACACATCCAGGAGAGGCGAGAGGCGCGGCGCCTCCTGGGTTGTGCAGCCAGCCCCCAGCTTGCTTTGGAAGGCTCTGCTAAGGAGATGGTCAGGTTGCCAGAGGGCCAGTCATCTCGCATCCTCCCTCTCTTCGGTGCCTCTGGTCTGATGTCCAGTGAGGATCAAAGCCAGGAGATCGAGATCAAGTTTTCCTGGGGCAGTGCTTGAGCTCCGGTGAGCCCGGTGCTGCTCTCACCCTGCAGGGCTGGCGGATCTCTCCCCCACCGAGCTCGTCACTAGACTCCGCCTCCCGGATTTTATAACAACTGACACATTGTAGCCTACAGGAGAGCAGAATTCACTGCAAGCAAAAAGGGGAAGAAAAGCTCACAAAAGGGAAGGCTGCAGGGGGAAAAAATCAGGTTGAGAAAGCCTGGGAGGCTCCCACACACCCCAGCTATTGGCAGTTGAGCTAGGGATTTTTTTTTTCTAACAAAAATTACACATTCTCCTTTTGTGCAATTTAATTCAGTCTTTCAAGTCAACAGCTACATGACAGTTTATCACTCCACCTAAGAATCTAACAGAAGGCCTGAGCCATGTAGGGAAGGGCATTAATATTTTTTAAACAAGTATTGGATAGGGAACAAAGCCAGGAGTTTGCAACACTTAGCTTTGCAAAAGCCATTGAGAGCAGGGGTGCAGTCACAAACAGCTGTGTCAGTCAGTGTCTCATGAAGCTTTGTGCAAATGTCTAACTCACTCAGCCTAGTTTCTTCACCAGTAAAATGGGATCTCTTTTGGTAGCTCTTTCATTCATTCTTTCAACAAATATTTGCTTAAAGCTTAGTATAAGTCCAGTATTGTTCTAGTCACAGAGACACAGCAATCCTCAAAATCGACCAAAAACAACAACAACCACAACCACCAAAACCCTGTCCTTCTGTAGTTCCTGCCTTGCATTCCCCAATCACACAATTCTGGAGAAGTAACCACCATTAAGACTAACATTCTTGGTGAAAGTATGCCCTGAGCAGAATGCATCCTCAGTGGGATCTACTGGAGTTGAATGGGGCCTCCTGCTGGAGGCCCTGTGGGAGAAGACAAGACAGAAACTAAATGATAAATTATATAATATGGTAGAAAATGGGAATACTGTGGAAAGAAAAAAATATTAGAGAATAGGAGATATCAAGAATGAGAGGAGGAGCCGGGCGCTGGTGGCTCACGCCTGTAATCCTAGCTATTCAGGAGGCTGAGATCTGAGGATCGCGGTTCAAAGCCAGCCCGGGCAGGAAAGACCGTGAGACTCCTATCTCCAATAAACCACCAGAAAACCGGAAGTGGCGCTGTAGCTCAAGTGGTAGAGCACTCGCCTTGAGCTGAAGAGCTGAGGGACAGCGCCCAGACCCAGAGTTCAAGCCCCACGACCGACAAAAAAAAAAAGAATGAGAGGAGGTAAAAGGCAAACGATTTTTGTGATCTGAAGAGAAACATAAAACCTCAAGTCCTGTCCCAGTTCTTAGCACAGTCTCCAAGCCCACGGGAAGGCTGTGTCCCTTGCTGATCAATCTCAATAAACAGTTTATGTCTGTGGAAAGGGGTGGGGGAGAATGAAGGGAGGAAAACAGATGCTGGTGGCTCACACCTGTAATCATAGCTACTCAGGAGACTGAGATCCAAGGATCGAGGATTGCAAGCTGGGGCAGGAAAGTCTGCAAGACTCATCTCCAGCTAACCACCAGAAAACTGGAAGTGACGTTGTGACTCAAAGTGGTAGAGCACTAGCCTTGAGCAAAAGAGCTTTAGGGACAGCAATCCCCCAAGTTCAAGCCCCATGACCAACTGACAAAAAAAAAAAAAAAAAGGAAAGAAAAAGAATGAGGGGAGGAAAAGGACATTGACCTCTTAAACTTAATTATATGTCCTAAATTAGGTTATTTGTAGTATTTTTTATATGAAGTTTTCTGAGTTCCTTACATTTATCATTTCTCTCTTTCTCCTCCAAAAATGTTCCTATAGTACATTTTGGCATGAGAGATTAAAATACATATGCAATTTTTTTTTAATGAGGGGAGTTCTTGGGGAAAGTGAGTAAGGATGTAAAACCAACTTTAGCACAGCCCTCTGTACCTGTAGCTCTTGTGACTACCTCCAAATGCTAAGGTACAAGTTAGACACAGTGTCCTTTCACAAGTGGGAGAGGAGACTTCAATATGGGAAAATGACTTACCTCAGGTCACCAACATGCCCACCCAGACTGTCTGACAGCAGACTCTTCCCATAGAAATATTCCAAATCTGGGCTGGGAAGGTGGCTCAGTGGTAGAGCGCTTGCCTTGCATGCATGAGGCCCTGGATTCGATTCCTCAGCACCACATAAGCAAAAAGAAAAAAGCCGGAAGTAGCACTGTGGCTCAAGTGGTAGAGCGCTAGCCTTGAGCTGAAGAGCTGAGGGACAGCGCCCAGGCCCAGAGTTCAGGCCCCACGACTGGACCCAAAAAAAAAAAAAAAAAAAAAGAAAAGAAATATTCCAAGTCTAATTCTATGAGAGAGAGCAAACCATTTCATGTGCAGGAAGTATTAGCTTTGAGATGGAAAAAAATAGTGCTCACCATAGAGTCTCTGATCACTGAATTTCATATGGTAACATTGTCACAGGCACAGTGAACCCCAAAAGGAATATTTACCAAATTCACAAAATAGGTTTAGTCTTCCACTTACCTTTCTCTTGGTATGTCACAGATGATTTGATTTGGGCTCAGAAGGAAATAGGTTATCAGTCCTCAGGGGCTTCCAGAGGAAACTATAGCTGTAATGGATGTCCTTAGAGTTGCCAGGTGACCAGGGTGAGGTGGGACAGGGTTTTCCCACTAAGTGATCAGCAGGAGCCAAGGCCCACAGGTGGGAAAGCACAGGATGGGCTTAGAGCAGAAGTCCCACTGGTGAATCATGAGGCTTATTATAGCTTTGAGCCCAGAAATAGAAGGTCACAAAGTCCATTAATAGACACTACAGTCCACATCCTCCTGGCCTCACCATTTTCTGTATATTCAGGCCTTCTATGCAAAAGCCACAAGTGCCAGGAGAGAAAGATAAGATCTGAGATTGGCTTAGATTCTCAAATGTACTATCTGCCTCAAGCCTAGATTCTCAAAGAGAAAAAAAAAAAAAAAAAACAGGAGTCACTGCAGTGGGCTCTGGAATGCAAAAAATTGGATTCCTTCTTAACTCTCCTATAGGAACTTCCAGCCCATAATGACTTCAGAAAGTGATTTAATCTTGTATGCCCACTTGTGGCAGGAACTCTCATTAAATGTCAGCTCTCTTTGCCATGATGTTAAATTTAAATACACACACACACACACACACACACACACACACACACACACACATATCTAGAAGACTCACACACACTGCACTGAGCCATGGAGATGTCAGGAAAAACTCTGTGAAGCTGAAGAAGTATGTGGCATAGAACTATGCACTAAATGGCAGAAACAGCTAGATTTCTGAGAAGCAGAAACAGTGATTTGCTCCGCCATATCCCAGCTATGAGTGGCCCTGGGTGGTTCCTTACATTGTCTGAGCCTCCGTTTCCTCATCCATCAAATGATAATGATCTCATCCATTGAACAGGATGTACCCAGGAGTTAAAAGAACCTGGCATACAACAAAAGTCCCACAAGTGTCATTTTTTTTCTTTTTCTTTTTTTTTTTATTTTGAGGCCCAAACACACTGAGCCAATGACCAAGGCTGGGACCCAAATAATTGTGGTATGCATCAGGGAGGACTTCTACCATGTGATTTGATCTGTGCCAACCCCCAAGGATAAAAATATCCCTGCAAAGGTGTATTTCACTTCCTTTGGCCTCATTTCCTGAATTCTTTTATATATTTCTGAATTATACCAATACTGTTTTTGTTTTGTTTTTATTGAGCTTACACTCTATGCAGATTTAATCACTGAGTTCTTGCTACAACCCAATGGGTCATGTACTATAATCATCCTTGCTTTAAAGCTGATGGAAGTGAGGTACAAAGCAATTTTCCCAAGAGTATATTCAGCCAGTAGAAGAAGCCCAGCTCTGACCAACATCAGAACCAAGCAATTAGTCAGTGCACTATTCTCTTCCAAAGGAATTGTCATAACTGCCATCAAGCAATAACATGTTTTACTTTCTATAATCACATGTTTCCAATACAGTGTTCAATCCGAAGTTTTCCATTTAAACAAATGATAATTAAGAAAAATATGTCACGAATGGCCATTGGTGAAGCTTAAATGAAAATCATTACAGTTGAGTAACACAAAACTCACTAAACTGGTTTCTTTTCCTGGTAGAAGAAGAAATATAAAAAGGCTCCATTTGACTGGAATATGACTGGGATAGGTTTTGATTTAAAGCAATTCTATTTTTCTGGCAAAACAGAAACACCTTCCCTCTACCACTCCACATTACTACTAATCCTTGGCCTGCTCAGTGAACAATTCTAACCTCCCAATCTCAGCTCTACAGAATGAAAGCAACATAAAATTTCACCTAGTTAGTGCCAGAATCTGATACAATTCATAGTGTAGAAGGCAGCACGCCATATTTAGGTAGATAGATATATACTTTATAAAAAATATTTTCATATCCTATCTTATTTGATCATCACAGTAACATACTGGGGGCAATGAGGCCTATTTTTAATTCCTGTCATACTGATAGGAAAAACACGTAGGTGAGTGGAAGCTTTGGCTGGAGAATATTTTATAACCTCAATATAATATTGGTATTTCTATGTCACAAAACCCAGAAGTAAGAAAAGACTGACAAATTCAACTCTATAACAATATTCAGATATAATCTGGCCAGAATTTATAATTCTATCTGGTTAAAAAAAAAAAAAAAAAAAAAAAAAAAAACACCACAGGCGAAGTCAAAGCACACTAGAAAGCAATGTTTATAATACCTACAATAGCCAAGCGCTATTTTCTTTAGTACGTACACACATACATACTAATTTCCCTCACATATAATTCAAACGTATATACATATATGTGTGTGTGTTCTTACTTAGGTTATTCACAATTCACAATTCAAATATTCACAATTACGTTATTCGCTGGAAACAACACCAATATCGATGAATGGATGACTGAATTAGTAAAATATGCAAATACAACTAGTAAAATATTATTCAACCATAAAAATGAGCCAAGCCAGGTACCAGTGCTCACACCTATAAACCTAGCTACCTGGGAGACTGAATGGAAGACTAAAGTTCAAAGCCAGGCCAGACTGAAAAGTTGACAGACCCCTTTTCAACTAACAGATGGGAGCAGTGAAACACATCTGTCCTCCTAAGCTACCTAGGAAGCTGAGATTGGGAGGATTTGGTTCCAGGGAGATCCAGGCAGAAAAGTCTACATACTCTATCTCCACAGATAGAAGCTGAATACATTGATATGCACTTGCCATCCCAGAAATGACAGGAGACCTAAATAGATGGAACACAATCCAGGCATATGCTCAGGCAGGAAGCAAGGAAAATCTTAAAAATTAATATCAAAAATAGGGCTGGGGGTGTGATTTAACAGTAGAGTACCTGCCTAACAAATGCAAAGGTCTGAGTTCAGACCCCAGTATTATAAAAAGCTCTTCCCATAAGATGGCAAAGATAACCCCCCAACACCTCTTGGCTTGCATTACAGCAATGCCAATGAGGAAGACTAAGGTTACAGCAAAAGTTTTGAGAATGATCAACAGTCAATCCCTAAACACTCATTAGCCACTGGAAGAGAATGTTCTGCCCGGCCAGGACTAAAGAGTCGGCTTGCTTGGAGGTAAGACCCATACATACGATCAACAAGACCCAGAGAGGCTGAGAATTCCCAAAGGAGATGGTGGGCAAAATGAACATATGTCTGCTCTGAAACCATTAGGGGAAAGGAAATGGGAGCCACAGAGTAGAATCAAAGAAAAGATTAATAATATCAGCTTGAAATTACCCAGCTTTGGTGTTTATAAAACACCTCATCTACTTCCTCGATCTTCAAAAAGTCTGTCAGGATAGGTTTAGTGTTCTCATTTTACAGTGGACGTGATGATGGCACACAGGCATCCCATGACTTAAAACAAGGGAGCTCTAGGAAAGAAACCAGAGCACCTGACCATTCATCTAATGTCCTTTCCACCACCCACACAGGCACCAGACTCAACGTTAAGACACTGTTATATGCACAGGAAACTCAGAGGCCTGAGTGCAGGCTCTGCTTTCTAGCCTTGCTTCCTGAGAAAAGGAGAGGAAACCAATCTCTCGGCTATTGGACCTGACATGAAGTAAGAGGACTACTGCGATGCTGCAGAGATCCTCTCCTGTTCCAGGAAGAGCACTTTCCATTATGAGGCCCAGCTGTCTTCTTGCCCATCCAAGAATTGGGCAGCCCCAGGGACAGCAATTCACAGATGGGCCTCAGAGTCCTAATTCTGAAGAACAGAAGGAAGGACTTCTAAACACTGAAGCTCTTGGCTCTGTGGCCAGCAATGATGGAACATGTACACTGAAGTCTCTACCAGGTTCAAGATCTTAACTATATGAGCAGTTCTAATCATTTGCCCCATCCCTCCCCAGCCCATACCCAGGAAAGGAAAAATGACTTCGCCATGGGTAAACTGGAGAGGAAAGTCTGAGCTCATCCCTCAATTCCTTCTTTCCACACCTGCCTGTTTACAAGAAGACATATTTTGCTCCTATGGCGGTGAGTGCAGCTACCTGAGAGGGACTGGATAACTTTGGATAGTTAGCTAGCCTCTGATACCTCCTAAATTATGTCCTGCAAACTAGTTTTTGTTGGAGTTTTTTTTTGGGGGGGGGAGGGTCCGGTTGTGGGGCCTGAACTCTGGGCCTGGGCCCTGTCCCTCAGCTCTTCAGCTCAAGGCTAGCGCTCTACCACTTGAGCCACAGCACCAGTTCCAGCTTTTTTCTTTTTGCCTATGTGGTACTGAGGAATCGAACCCAGCGCCTCATGCATGCGAGGCAAGCGCTCTACCAACTGAGCCATCTTCCCAGCCCCTTGTTGGGAGTTTTTGTTACTGTTGTTTCTTATCCCGGTTCTGGCTTGAACTCAGGATCTGAATGCTGACCCTGAGATTTTTTTGCTCAAGGATAGTGCTCTACCACTTGAACCACAGCTCCAGTTACAGCATGATGATAATGATGATGATGATGATGATGATGATGATGTTGATGTAGTTGTACAATTCCATACATCTGGTTATAAGCACAATGTTTCTTGGTCAATACTTTCAGCTTTTGGGGGGAAGACAGGAGTAGTTCATTGGAGATAAGAATCTCACAGATTTTCTTTCCCAGGCCCACGAGCAGCCAGCAAGTTTTTAACACTAATAAAGTTTATGTTCATTCTAAGAAGCAAAATAATAAGAATTGATGCCAGAGCTAAGTTTAAAGCCTAGTCTGCCAGCACCTATCAATGTGATCTTGGCACCTAGTAAGTGCCATGTTGAGTATCTGTTGAATACAAAATCTCCACCTTTCTTTCTCCTTTATCTTCTTCTCATCTGCTCTGGAACTTGACACAGGATGGGAGTTTATGCTCCAAGAATCCACAGAAGAACATATCTCTTTTTTTGAGACAAGGTCTTTCTCTGTGACCCAGGTTGGCCTAGAACTCTTCATTGCTCTTCCTCAGCCTCCAAAGATTAGATTAGAGTGGCTAGGATTCAAGGCATGTACCACCACACTTGGCAATTTGTTTTATTTAGTGCTAAGTTACAAGGTTTGCAGCTGGTTAGATGTTTGTAGCCTCCCAAAATTCGTAAGTTGAATTTCTAACCAGCAGTGTCATAGTATTTGATGGTAGGGAATGTGGGAAGAAAGTGAAGTTAGATGAGGTCAAGAGGGGATGAAGATGATGAGATTAGAGCCTTTGGAAGAAGAAGGGATGCCAGAGTGTTAGTACACTTGCTGGCCTGCTTCCTTTCTGACATGTGAGGATACAGTGCAAATTCCTGAAAGACAGAAAGAGGTTCACAGTGACACCCTTATCTCAGACATCAAGCCTTCATAATGGTGAGAAAATACATTTCTGTTGTTTGAGCCATACAGTCTGCAGTGTTTTATGTGGCACTCAGGTTAGAAAGCTTGAAGCACCATTTGTGTCACAAAATAATAGTGAGGGAAATGAAAGTATAGAAAAAATAAGAGTAGCTGTACCAAAGTATATGAATATGGATTAATTGATTCATTCAATAGATATCTTTTTTTTGTAGGTCATGGGGCCTGAACTCTGGGCCTGGGTGCTGTCCCTCAGCTCTTCAGCTCAAGGTTAACGCTTTACCACTTGAGCCACAGCACCACTTCCAGCTTTTTCTGCTTACGTGGTGCTGAGGAATCAAACCCAGGACCTCATGCATGCAAGGCAAGCACTCTACCACTGAGCCACCTTCCCAGCCCAATAAATAGATCTTAAATAGTTTAAGTAGCACTTAGGAAAAGCTAGGCACTGAATTAGAAACATTCATGAACCAGAAAAACCATCCCTACTATCATGGAGATCTTAGTTTAATGGGGAAAAAAAGTAAACAAGAAATTAACATTCAATAGAGCTTCACAGTAATAGATATGACCTAGACTTCAGAGAGTCACAGACAGCTTCATGGAGGCAGAAATTTCTAAGCCAAGCCTAGAAAGACAAGGAGCTAGAGATAGCAAGTGCAAAAGCAAGGGGATATGTTCTGAGACAAGGAAAAGGTATGATGATGAGAGGTGATGGGCTGTGTAGTTGGAGCCCACAGCTCAAGGGGGAAGCTGAGAGAGGAGATGCTGGATGGAGAGGTCACCACAGCACGAAGAGCCCACAGGTTATGCTCACAAGGTCCCAAGTTCATCCAGGAACCTCTGAGAGGAACTCACCTCTGCCCTCTGAGGAAAGGCAAGGCAAAGAGCTGGAAAATGGTTGGAGGCTGGGGTGATGCTGCTTGGTAGAGTGGGTGCTTATCATTTTTGAGAGCCTGGGCTCCATTTCTAGAAACATTTACATACATACGTACATATGTACATACATACATACATACATACTTTTGTACATACATACATACCAGAAGATTTTTTAGAGTTGGAAGCATGGCTTAAGTGGTAAAGCACATCTTAAGCAACTGTAAGGCCCTGAGTTCAAACCCCAATATCACCCCCAAAAAAAATTTTTAAGAAAGAAAAACAGTTTCAGAGACAAGGTTGAGTTAGATAAGATGATGCTACTCTTGTATGGAAAAAGCTGTGAAGTTCCTAAGTACTATTTCACTATATTCCTGTAGCACTGGGTACTACTATTACCTTGATGATGAGGAAATATATCCCACAGAGCTACCATCATGAATACTGTCTCTCTCAGGGTAATTGCTGCCCCTTTGTCTTGTGATACCAAGGCCTCCACCTCTCATCTTTACAGCTCCTTTTAAGTTCCTCTGCCTCCCCTTTCCTCCCTACCCACCAGGCTCTGTCCAGAATCCAGAATAAGTAAGGGAGTCAGACTATAAGACTTCTGTCCAACTTGAATTGAATGCACACTCTTCCCCGTAATACCACATGACTGGGCCTCTGCCCAGCTACTCACTCAATCTCATACTTCTATCCCTCTTGTTCCCTACTCTGAACACTCTCATATTTCTGGAATGCTTCAAGCACTAGCTCTTCAAGCAGATCCTCTCAGGATCTTGGTTTATATGCCATCTTCTAGGAGAGGTGCACCCAAATTGCCTATCCAAAGATACCTCTAGTCTAATTTTCTTCATGGCACAACCATATCTGAAACTGATTATTTATGTATTTGTTTATTCAGTTAGTGACTGTCTCTAGATCCTCTACACCAAATCCCCACTACACCACCCTACCTAAGAGAATTGGCTGCCATCATAAAAATGTTCTATCTATGTATTGTCCAATACAATTGCTTCTAGCCACACATGTCCACTGAGCACTCAAAATATGGTGAGCATAACTGCAGAACTGAATTTCTCATTTGATGTCATTTTAAGGAGTTGAAATTTAAATTGCCACCTATGGCTAAGAATTATTGTGCTGGACAGGGCCACATTCAGGTATACATACTCTAAGAAGTCTTTTCTAATGCCTACCACAGCGCTTGACACATACTGGTACTTAATAAATATTTCTGTAGTGAACAGACAAAAATATGAACGAATAAATCCCTTCTGACTTCTACTTGGCTCTGCTCCCTACTCTCACTAGAAGCCCCCAGGCCTCTCTCTACCAGCCCCTGGGGTTTGTGAATCTGACCTTAGGCATTTGGCAGAAACACCAGGTGCCAGGGCAACAGAGTCAATTACTCCCTCCACTGCACTCCATTTGGAGCCCGACGCCCCCTGTGAGGAGGTGGCGCAGTAATGGGGCTTTACCAGGCCCCGACAAACACTGCAGCTGGTTCCTATACAGTCATTTGGGCTTTATGGAATGTGGAAGTGGCTTGGCCTATAAACTCATGTGAATCACTTTTTTTTTTTTTTTTTTTTTGTCTATTCCACCCCCTCCTCCTTCTTTGTGTAATGTTGGGAAGCACAAAGAGGGAGAACAGTCAGTGTCAGGTCAAGAGGCTGAATTCAATTAAAGTGTTATTTGGACCCAATTGCTTTTAGGAAATGAAATCAGCATCAGGCTGAATAATATATTTTTTGCAAGTTAGGGTCCCTCCTGGGCTCTATTTGAGCAGAAAAATAATTCATAACAGACATTCAGTTTGGTCTTATTGTTTCCCTGCAAGGATTAGGCTATCTACATTATCTCATGATGCTAAGACCAAATAATATTTCCCCCTATGACATTCCCAAATCACTAAGAGAGAGAAAGTTCCCAAGGCCTCTGGAAAGCATGTTCATTGCATCCAGGACTGCAGGCCAAGAAAAAACACACAGATGCTTTGCAATATCAGCAAGTACAGGACAAAGAACAGAGACAGTGGTTGAGGAGATCGGACAAACTCAGATCAATCACATAAGAGTGGCTCAAGTTGTACTTCCCAGAGAACTCATGGCATGCCATAGGCAATGGATACTGTAGAGACATTATTTGGTATATGACAGGCAAACAGACAGTGCCACTTGTCAGCTGCCTGGGGCTAATCTGCCTGTATTGATAATTTTGTATGGCCCATAATTATGTTATAAACATCCATATGATGGGCTGGGAAGGTGGTTCAGTGGTAGAGCGCTTGCTTTGCATGCATGAGGCCCTGGATTTGATTCCTCAGCACCACATAAGCAAAAAGAAAAAAGCCGGAAGTGGCCCTGTGGCTCAAGTGGTAGAACACTAGCCTTGAGCTGAAGAGCTGAGGGACAGCTCCCAGGCCCAGAGTTCAGACCCCACGACCGAACCCCCTTCCCCCCCCCAAAATATCCAAATGGCCCTTGGCAGAAAGAAAAGTTCCCCAACTCTTCAAGGGATCCATTTCTCAGGGATGGATAAGAAACTCTTGGTCTTAGTCCATGGGGCTGAGCTGTGTTTTTATTAGGAGGGACAAAAATATGACTACTGTATTTTCATGGTCCATCTCTGAGAACTGCCAGGCTCATGGTCTTAAGCACCTCAGTAAAAGACTTGTCTTTTCTCTAGAGTTTAGAAATTGTTCTTTGTGTTAGAGCAGGGGACCAGGCATAGCTCTGTATGATATCTACCCAACAGCCAGGCTCATAAGTATCAAGTTCTGTAGAAATTATAATAGGAATAACATTGCCACCCACGAAGCCCCAACAATGTACAGGCTCCTACTCAAAGCTCTTTCTTCAGGGACGCCCTACAACACCTCTAACAGCTATGAGTAACCCCATTCTACAGGTTAGACAAAGGCTAGAAAGCCTCTTTGAGGTAAAGTTGTCTGCCACTCTGGACAGACTCAAGTGGAAATAACTGAAGTGGCCTCTGGCCAACAGGAAGTGAGGAACTGAGACCATCATTCCCACTGTGAGGAGCTGAATCCTGCCACAACCACAGACGTTGGCATGGCAGCAGATCTGTTGTACTTGGAACTGTGCCCCCTCAAATTCACATGCTATATCCCTAAACCTCACTGTGATGGAATTTGGAGATGGACCCTTTGAAACATAATCAAGGTCATATGAAGTCATTAAGAAAGGTGGTCTCACAGTGAAACAGGTGTCTTTATAAGAAGAAGCCAGAATGAAGGAAACAATTCCCAATACTACTGTATTAGATACCACCCTCAGAGTTTCTGATTCAGTATAATGAGGCTGAGAATTCAACAGTTTGAGGATGTGCTACGTATAGGAAGTGGGCCTAAGGATTATGATTTGCAATGCTGCATAGTATTATTCTATGTTGTTTAATGCTAACAATAAAAGACTTTTTGCTTTTTTGGCAGTGCTTAGGTTTAAACTCAGAGCCTCTTGCTTACTAAACAGTACTCACCACTTCAAGCCACACTCCCATCCCTCCTGTTTTGTTTTTCTGGTAGGATCCATTGCTTTTCCTGGGGCCTCCAACCTCAATTCTCTAACCAATGACTTCTTGAGTAGCTGGCATCCAAGACATGCACCAGTACACCCAGATGATAGATTGAGATGGGGTGGCCTCAGCTTAGATCCTCCCAATCTCCATAGCTGGGATTACGATCATGAACCACAGGGGCTGCCTTGCTTGCTTGCTTGCTTGCTTGCTTCCTTCCTTCCTTCCTTCCTTCCTCTCTCCTTCCCTCCCTCTGTCCATCCATTCCTCTCTCTCTCTCTCTCTCTCTCTCTCTCTCTCTCTCTCTCTCTCTCTCTCTCTCTCTCTCTCTCTCTCTCTCTCTCCTCTTTTTCTTTGAAACAGGTTCTCATTGTATACCTCAGGCTGTCCTAGAACTCACAATCCTTCCTCAGCCTCCCAATGACTGGGATTACAGGTATGCACCACCATGCCTGGTTTAAAAGTATGTATATTTTTAATGACAAAAGTACATGAGCCAGGCACTAGTGGCTCATGCCTGTAATCCTAGCTACTCAGGAGGCTGAGATCTGAGGATCACAGTTAAAAGCCAGTCCAGGAAGGAAAGTCCGTGTGACTCTTTTTTTGGGGGGGAGAGGGGCCCAGTCCTGGGCGCTGTTCCTCAGCTCTTCAGCTCAAGGCTAGCGCTCTACTACTTGAGCCACAGCGCCACTTCCAGCTTTTTTCTTTTTGCTTATGTGGTACTGAGGAATCGAACCCAGGGTCTCATGCATGCAAAGCAAGCGCTCTACCACTGAGCCACCTTCCCAGCCACCTATATGACTCTTATCTCAATTAATCATCAGAAAACTGGAAGTAGCACCATGACCTGAATAGTTCAGAGACAGTGCCCAGTCCCAGAGTTCAAGCCCTACAACCAACAACAACAAAAAGTGTATGAAACTGGGCACCGATGGCTCACACCTGTAATCCTAGCTACTCAGGAGGCTAAGATCAGAGGATCCTGGTTCAAAGCCAGCCCTGGCAAGAAAGTCCATGAGGTTCTTATCTCAAATTAATCACCAAAAAAGCCAGAAGTGACGATGTGGCTCAAGTGATAATTTACTAGCCTTGAGCAAAAGGAGCTCAGGGACAATGTCCAAGCCCAGAGTTCAAGCCCCAAGACTGACAAAATAAAAGTACATTAGTATTACAAAAAGAAAAATAAAGTCAATTCTTAAACATAAATGCATTTTAAAAAGTCAAAGCTCTTTCATATAAAATTAAAATTTAGACAAAACAAATCCATCATTATAGAAATCAAGCAGGGTTACCTGTGGGTCAGTGGCCAGTGGCCTGCCCAGAGATCCTAACTGGAACATTAATTACTTGGTACATACACTAATCCAAACCCACTTTTGTTTATTGTACATTTAATACCCATACACTTCTCTCTATTAAACTTAAATCATTTTTAAAAGACCACAGTAAGGTCAGACACTGATGGTTCATGCCCGTAATTCTAGCTACTTAGGAGGCTAAAGTCTAAAGATGAGGGTGGGAAGTCAACTCAGGTAACAAAGACTCTTATCTCTAATTAACCACCAAAAACTGGAAGTAAGGCTGTGGCTCAAATGGTAGAACTCTAGTCTTTAGCAAAAAAAGCTCAGACACAGCACTCAGGCCCTGGTTTCAAGCCCCACAGCGTACTTGCACACGCGCGCACATACACACACACACACACACACACACACACACATGCGCGCGTGCATGCGCACACACACACACACATACACAACCAACAACAAAAACACAGTGACCAGAAAAAAATGTCATCCATCCATATATACATACAATACAATATTATCTATACACATCTACATAATAGCTATAATCATAACTATGTAAAATTGGTGTGTACATGAGGATACTTACCAGATAATAACACAGTAGGTGAAAACAAGTAAAACAGAAGGGAAGTAGGAGTCTGATAAAATTTTATTTCTTTTTTTTTTTTTGCTAGAATATTATTTGAGCAAGAGCTTAAAAAAGAATTCAACTCCTCTGAGTTCCTGTTGCTCGTATTTTGTCTACCTTACCAAGAAATGCCCTCCTTCAATAACTACAAAGGCCGAAGCAGAGGGTTGGTCCTTGAAGGAATGGGAGTGTGCTATGCCACCCAGACACCCTGCAGGGGATCCTTTGTTGTGTTTTTGTTATGTTGTCTGGACTTTTGGACTAAGTACAAGTGGCTGAAGTGTTTGCTATTGAGAGCTCACAGCTACAACTCACCTCAAGTACTGCCCTGAGGGCCCCTCCACACCCCCAGCAGCCTACTTCCAAGTGACAGCCAGGTAGAAGACTTCATCACCTTATATGGCCACACCTCCAGCCTTTCTTGCTTGGTTACTTTTTTTTGAGATCGGTAATCACTTTTTGCCTTGGCTGGTCTGGATCTCACTCTTCGAGCTACAAGCCACCACATCTGGCTTTTTCTGTGATTCTTCATGTCTCAGCCTTCCTCTGTGCCCAGTTATGGTTGAGATTAAGTCTTGAGAATTTTTTTACCTATGCTGTCCTTGAACCATGATCGTTCTTATCTCCATCTAGAATTTTTGGCCATAAGGTATTTTTTTATAGGGTTGAATTTCTGTTCCATCACCAGCCTTGTTTACAAACCAAAGGAACCCTGTATCAAAGCCTGTAGGCTAGGAGGAAATAAGCACAGAGGCAGCAGAGTAAAAATGTTAAAAGCAGCCCAGGCAAGAAAAGTCCTTGAGACTTCTAGCTCCAATCAACTACCAGAAAGCTGGCAGTGGAACTGTAGCTCAAAGTGGTAGAGTGCTAACCTTAAGCAAAAGAGCTCAGGGATAGCAACTAAGCCCTGAGTTCCAGTCCCACAATCGACCAAAAAAAGAAAGAATGAACGAATAGGTACCCTGCACCTAGCTATGTTCATCACAATAGATCATTTCAATAGAAAATCTGAGTCCTGATCCACTAAAACACTGTGTTTTAGTGTTTGTATATAAAACTATTATGATCTATCAGGACAGATATCTAAAAATTTCTGTTACCACTAATCCACTGAAATTCCATGGCCACTGTCCACTACAATCACAGACAACCAAGACCTTATCACCATCCCTCACCCCTCCATCCCCCCCCCACCTCAGCCACTTCCTGCTCATTATACTGCACAAACCCTTCAACCCTTCATAATGCAAAATGAAGGTAGAAGTGGCACTGTGGCCTCAAGTGATACAGTGCTAGCCTTGAGCACAGAGACTCAGGGACAGCACCCAGGCCCTGAGTTCAAGTCCCAGGTGTGGCTTTTAGTAAGTAATCTTTAATTTCTTTTTCTTTTCTTTTTGGTGTTAGAGATTGAACTTTGGACATCATATAAAATAAGCAAACAACCACCAAGCTACATTCCTCCCCCCAAGTGATTACTTTCTTAAGATGGATGGATGGATAGATAGATAGATAGATAGATAGATAGATAGATAGATAGATAGATAGATAGATAGATAGATAGATAGATAGATAGATTTTTTTTTGTTCGGTAGTGGGCCTAAACTCTGGGCCTGGGCGCTGTCCCTCAGCTCTTCAGCTCAAGGCTAGTGCTCTACCACTTGAGCCACAGCGTCATTGCTGCCTTTTTCTGCTTATGTGGTGCTGAGGATTAGAACCCAGGGCCTCCTGCATGCAAGGCAAACACTCTACCACTGAGCCACCTTCCCAACCCATGATATTTTTAAATTGTGGTAGAATACCCATAAGTTTTATCACCTTAATCATATATAACTATATTTTGTGGAATTAGTTTTATGTTCATTATGTGTGCGACCACCATTACAATTCATTCTGGGAAACTTTCATCTCAAACTGTAGCTTTGTACCCATCAGACTGCAAAATTCTCCCTCCCCTCAGCTCCTGGCCACCTCTGTATTACTTTCTGTCTCTATAAATGTGACTGCTCCAGGAACCTCACAGAAATGGAATCATCCAATGTTTGCCCTTCTGTGCCTAATAGCATTCATCTATGGAATGGCATGGGTCATAATTTCCTTCCATATTAAGGTTGAATGATAGCCTTGCACCAGTGGCTCATACCTGTAATCCTCGCTACTCAGGAGGCTGAGATCTAAGGATCAGGGTTCAAAGCCAGCCCAGACAGAAAAGTCTGTGAGACTCTTATCTCCAATAAACTACTCAGAAAAAGGTAGAAGTGGCACTGTGGCCTCAAGTGATACAGTGCTAGCCTTGAGCACAGAGACTCAGGGACAGCACCCAGGCCCTGAGTTCAAGTCCCAGGACTGGTAAAAAAAAAAAAAAGTTGAGGCTTGGAATGCGGCTCAGTGGTAGAGTGCTTGCCTAGCATGCATGAAGCCCTGGGTTTGATTCCTCAGTACCACATAAACAGAAAAAGCTGGAAGTGGTGCTGTGGGTCAAAGGGTAGAGTGCTAGCTTTGAGCCAAAGCTCAGGAAGAGTGCCCAGGCCCTGAGTTCAAGCCCAGGACTGGCAAAAAAAAAAAAAAAAAAAGTTGAATGATATTCTGGATATATGTATGCCACATCTTGGCTAATATGAACATTGGTATATAAATATTTGTTTATATCTCTGCTTTTGATCCTTTTGTGTATATGCCCAGAAGCAGAATGACTGGCTCATATGGTAACTTGGGTTCATTTTTTGAGGAACTATCATATTGGTGTCCATACCAGTTGATTTTACATTTTACTTACAGTACACAAGAGTTCTAGTTTTTCCTCACATCTTTGCCCATACTTGCCAATTTCTTTTTGTTTTTTATAGCAGTCACTCTAATGAGCATGGAATGGTATCTCACTCTAGTATAGTTGATATTTCCCTAGTCTTATGATGTTGAACATTTTTTTCATGAGCTTATTAGTTATTTATGTATCTTCTGAAATATCTACCCAGATCCTTTGCCCTTTTTTTAATCAGATTGTGTGTCAGTCAGCTTTTCATGACTATAAGAAGTAATCAATTTATGAATAGAAAAGGGTTCCTTTGGCTCATAGCTGTAGTGCGTGATTAATTGGCTCCATTTTGGAACACAGAGCAGTACATCATGGTAGGAGTTTGTAACAGAACAAAACCTCTGGCCAGCGTGGCTGAGGAAGAGAAACAGAAAGAGGCCAGGGCCAGGTTGCACATGTTCCTCCAAGGGTACATTCCCACTGACCCAAACACCTCTCACCAGGCCCCAGCACTTAAAGTTTCTACTACCTTCCAATAGTGCTAAACTAGGGGCAAGTATTTAATGCATGGGCCTTTGAGCGATATTCAAGATCTAAACCATAGCCTTGTTTGGTTTCTGTTGTTGCTGAATTGTAGTTCATTATTCTATTGAATATATGAGTCACAAATATTTTCTTTCAAACTATGATTCAAAAATATTTTCTGCCATTACAAATATTTTTCTCATTATTATTTGCATATTTTTTTGGGGGGAGGGGTACGGTCGTGGGGCCTGAACTCTGGGCCTGAGCACTGTCCCTCAGCTCTTCAGCTCAAGGCCAGTGCTCTACCACTTGAGCCACAGCACCACTTCCAGCTTTTTTCTTTTCTCTTATATGGTGCTGAGGAATCGAACCCAGGGCCGCATGCATGCAAGGCAAGCGCTCTACTACTGAGCCACCTTCCCAGCCCCTATTTGCATATTTTTTGATATAAGAGATTTCAATTTTTTTATTGTTTATTTATATACTTTGGGGTCAGTCTTCAGGTTTTGAGCTTTTTTTTGTCTTTAAGCTTTTTTTGCTCAGGGCTAATGCTCTACTGCTTGAACCACAAATCTGCTTCCAGCTTTTTTGTGTTTAATTGTAGATAAAAGTCACACAAACTTTCCTGCTCAGACTGGCTTTGAACCACAATCCTCAGATCTAAGCCTCTTAAGTAGCTAGGATTAAGGTCTGAGCTACTGGCATCCAACTAGAAATTTCAAATTTTTGTGTAGTCTAATCTATTATTTTTGTTACTGCTGTCCACGCTTTTGTCCCACTTCCCAGAAATTGTCAAGTCAAATATCATAACGCTTTCTGTCTATATTTTCTCTAAGAGGCTGTAGTTTTAGCTCTTATAGATAGATCTTTGATCTATTTAGAAGTTTGTTTTTTTTTGTTTTTTGTTTTTTGTTTTGTACCAGTACTAGAGCTTGAACTCAGGGCTTCATGCTGTCACTCTGCTTTTTGTTTTTTTGTTTTTTATGGGTCCGGTCATGGGGCCTGAACTCTGGGCCTGGGAGCTGTCCCTCAGCTCTTCAGCTCAAGGCTAGCGCTCTACCACTTGAGCCACAGGGCCACTTCTGGCTTTTTTCTTTTTGCTTATGTGGTGCTGAGGAATCGAACCCAGGGCCTCATGCATGCAAGGCAAGCGCTCTACCACTGAGCCACCTTCCCAGCCCCTGTCACTCTGCTTTTAAGCTCACAGTCATTGCTTAACCACTTGAGCCAGACTTCCAGTTCCAGCATTTTGCTGGTTAACTGGAGAAAAGAGTCTCAGGGATTTGCCTGCCTAGTCTGGCTTTGACCTTTCATCCTCAAATCTCAGCCTCCTGAGTAATCCTAGGATTACAGGTGTGAGCCATCATTGCCCAACTTAAGCTAATTTATGTGTATGGTGAAAAATGAGGGCCTAAATCATTCCTTTACATCTAGATATCCATTTTTTCCAAAAACCATTCATTCAAGACTGTCTATTCCTCACTGAATGATCTTGGCATCCTTGTTGAAATTATTTGATCATATATGTGACAGCTTATTTCTAGGCTTTCTATTTTATCCCATTTGTCTATCTGTCTGCAATTATGTGAGTCATTACTTTTCATTTCCTTTTAGAATAATTCTAATGTTCAGTCTCCAGATTAAAGGTAATCAAATCACTCTCCTTTGCTTCCACACCTGCTCTACAGGGACCATGTCCTTGCTATCCTTGTAAATATAATGCCACATAACACTTGCCACACAGGAGACACCCAAAAACAAAGGATGCAAGCACAGCAAGATCCTGGTGGGAGTCTGGTGCTGGTGGCTCACACCTGTAATCCTAACTACTTAGGAGGCTGAGATCTGAGGATCGAGGTTCAAAACCAGCCAGGGCAAAAAAAAAAAAAAAAAAAAAAAAAAAGCCTGTGAGACTCATCTCCAATTAACCACCAGAAAAACTGGAAGTGGTGCTGTGGCTCAAGTGGTAGAGCGCTACCCTTGAGCTGAAGAGCTGAGGGACAGCGCCTGTTAGTGTTATGCTCACCTTTGGTCCTCAGCTTCACCCAGACCTAGGTCCCCCTCCCATTCCTGAAGTTTCTAGCTTACATCTGGCCCCTCCCTCTCTCCTTCCAGACCCACCTAAACTCCCATCTACCTCACTTCCTATCCCTCAGGTCCTCCTGCTACCTGGTTGGGGATGGAGGCCATGTGCTCCCTCTTGGGGAAAATATGGCTCCTTTAATAAACCTTATAATAATCCTTCTCCTGTGCCTGCCTGCCTCTGCGTGGTCCCCTGGGATGGATGTGTGGCATCCTCCTTCAGCACCCAAGCCCAGAGTTCAAGACCCACGACCCACACACACACACAAAAAGATCCTGGTGGGAAACTTTGTGTTCATCCTATTCCCACCTAGAAATGGGACTCAGCATTTCAGTACATCCTCAGGAGAGATCATAGTTCACCACACACTACCCAGGATACTCCATTTTACTAAAGCATGTCTGAGGAGGCAGGAAAAAAGATTATATTGTGCATAACACAACAAAACCTCATGAAAGTCCCTTTTCATATTTTTTTCTTCTCCCCCAAAGTCCTCTGCCCTGCCATCTGCTTTACTTTTCCTCCTTCCTTTCCTCTTCCTCTATTTTTAGCCTCTAAAAAAATAAGCTCCGTTGCCCCCCAATTATTCAGTGTTCAGTCTTAAAGCTCCAGCCTACTCAGTCAAATATGAACCCAGTAGTTTGTCAATGAAGCAGAACCATCTATTGTTCTTCAAACTGAATGCTTAGGAGCCCTTTCTCACTCTCACCTAAAGCAGCAGATCCAAGTACTGGCCTCCTACATGTGTCTCCTGAAATGTGAAGAGTGCTGAGACAGGGAAGGAGAGGAAACATAAAATGAATGGTTGAACCAAACAATTTGTCAATCAATCAGGAATATGGGATTCAGAGTAACTTAAATCTGTGATCTGGGCTACAGTTACTCATCTTGGGCTCAGAATAACTTATTTTTCTAATTTCCTTAAAAAAAAAAGATTATCACTATCAAATCTTAGTCAATGTCAAAACACGTATGCCTGCCACCCACTGGAGGCACCCCTAATCCTAACCTCTTCTTCTCCTACCAGGTCAGTTGCTGTTTAATAGGTGCCTGGCTTAATAGAACTACAGCAGAGCTGTGGGCCTGAGATTTAAAAGCTTTCTGCATCAGTGGTGTCCCTTCATTTGCTTTCCCCTATTCTTATGGGTCAGATTCCTGAGCCCACCAGTCTTGCTAGGATCTTGACTGGCACCCAGGCCCAGTCTCTCTTCCTGGTTCAATTCTGTTCTAAACACTGGATAATAATATTTCCAGAAAAATTGGAGTGGGATAGAAAAAGGGTCCAATATTAGGTGAGTCCTTGCTCTGTGGACAAGTGCTTTAAGTTTCACAATGCTATGATTAAAAAGCACTTAACACTCTAGACACATGACTTTGGGCAAGTCATGACTTACCCATGTCTTAATTTTCTCCTGTGGAAATAATAGTACTAACCACATACAATTGGTTTGAGGATTGAGTTAATGCATACAGTAAATGTGCAATTCATGTTAGTTGTCAGAATGATTCATGCATTGTCCTCATTTAATCCTCACAAAAACCTTGCAAGGTAAGCAAGGTAAGTATTATTCTTTCTGATTCATAGGCTTGACCAAGAGGAAACTCAAATCATGTGAGTAATTTGAATATGGCTACTGTTATGGTCCCACCCAAAAAAAATGTGAATGCTGAATTAGGTGATTCACCCTTCATGAGTGCTTTTATTAAGGAGACCACGGAGAGCTGCTACTAGAAGAGCATCCCTTCTATCATATGAGGATGCAACAATGAAAAGTATCATCTTATAAACCATGACATACCTAAACTGCTGTTGCCTTGATCTTAAGACTTCTAGCCTCTAAAATTGTGAGAAAATAAATTTCTGTTGTTTATAATCCACCCCTGCTATGGCATTTTGGTCATTGTGGGTATATAGCAGCCTAAATGGACAAGAGAATTACAATGGGAGGAAGTTGTGAAGGCAAGCTCTAAACCTCCTTCTGTTTGTCCTGCAGGCCTCAAGCCCTTTCCATTGTGTTATTGCCCAGCCAAAGGCATTTGCCTCCAAGGTATGCAGTAGACAAGACTCCCTAAGGGAAAAGCAAAGGAGGTTCAAGAGGCCACCAGGTATCATGTAGGGAAATGGAAACAAATATTATACCAGACTTAAAGGAAGTATTCCCACTCTGCTACTCAAAAGCTAAATGCAAATGTAGCTAATTCTTACTGACTTCATTAAAAAAAAAACTGAAATGATACTGTGTTAATGATCTTAATAATAACAACCCTGTGTGCCAGAACATGATAACAGCAGTAGAACTGGTGGTGTGAGCTATATGAAAGTACTTTGTGTATTGTGAAAGGTGTCAAGTGTGAGGTTGCTATTTAAAGTCTGCATAGTATAGTGGCAGAGACTCAGTTATTGAAGCTGAGAGAAATGGGGTCAAATCCCAGCAGCCTAGTATCCTGGGTAGGTGATCTCACTTCACTCAGCCTGGTGTCCTTGTAATTGGGGTGCTTCAGACTCTTTCAGGTACAAGTAACAGAAAACCTAACCATCATTTGCATAAAAAAGAGCATTTTATTGTGACTCAGATAACTAGACTATAGTTAGAGCGTACAGAATGTCAGTCCCAGACTTGCTCTTTGATCTCTGAGCTCTGTTCTCAGTGTTATTTCACTTTCTTTACACAGTGGCCCTTCCTCCTCCCATCAGGATTCCGTTTAACACCCTAAAGAACCACACAGCAAAAAGTTCCTAGTGAAAGTTGGAGAAGTAATTCTTTTTTGACCAATTCTTTGACTTGAATCATGTGTCCATCTCTAGACCAATCGTTGAAGCTAGAAAATAATATACTAATTGACTGTGCCTGGAATAAGAGAGGTTGGATGAATCCCACTAGAAACCTATAATCTTAGAATAGGCTGACAATGGATTCCCAAAACATAAAGTGCTATTATCTGAAAAGGTGGCAGCGGATGTTAGGCAAGTAGCAACAGATGTCCATGACAGAGACATGGGAGATATGATGGCCACCTCCAGGTAATATGAACCTTGTACATTAGTAAGTTATTACAATAATATATGAGGCCAGAATTTACAGTAAAATCTAAGCTACTAATAAATCAGTCCAGTAGGAAGCAAGATGAGCAGAGGGTGCTAAGACTGGTAGTAAATGGTAGAGTCCACACTAGACTCACCTTGGGGCCAAGGTCAAGAGCAGCTTCTCTAGGGGAAAGTTGGGGGTTCAGAATAGATGATATATGTGAGGCCCTGGCCAAAATACTGATGCTGATGAAGCTGGGGCCTGTGGCTTTTGGTTGAGTGGACAGCTTGTCCCTCTTCAAGGGCCAGGCCCAGCAGGCTAAGGAAACCATAGCAACCACAAGTTAAGGAAGACAGATGAAAAGCCTGTAAACACAGCTTTCAGCCATGTGGCATAGCTTCGGGCTCCTAGGAGACAGCCACATAAAGACCAGTCTGGCTCATGGCGACCAGGCGAAGGGGACTATTTCTGGGCACCACCATGAACCAACTCAGAGTCTGTGAGCCAGACAGGCAAACAGGCAGTATAAAGACACATGATGGCAATGAAGCAGGGCCTTGGGTTGCACATGCAGTTGCTCACTCCCCATCCCTCACCCCCCCTCACACACATGCCCAGTTGGGCCTACCTCCTTTTCCCACCTCCTTGACAATTTCTTCCCCAGCTTTCTGTGCTTCAGGGAACGTTACCATTTATACAGAGTGGCAGCAACTGAGAAACCTGCTGACCAGCTCTGAGTTGCTCCATCATAAATAATCCACTGCCTCATGCAATTTCCTGAGCTGCACAACTGGCAATGACAACCTGCATTTCCATCCATCATGAGGCCTTGATGGTGGGTCCTCAGCAGGAAGCTGATAACTCCATTTTTCAAGGCCATGGCCAAGCTTGCTTTTCACTGCTGGAGAGTTCACTGTTACTCTGTAGAGGCTGGGTACAAGTCTCCACTCAAAATTGACATTTAATATAATAGGACATAAAGTCTACCTTCTTTCTACTCTGATTTTCCAAAGGGGGAGGAGAAGAAAAGAAAAAAAAATCAGTGTAATTCCTGTGAGTGTGATAAATGCTTGAAATTTTAGGTGTACAAAACCCAAACAGTAACTATGGCAACACAAGCCACTCCAATAAGACTAACACAGATTATTTCCAGCACAATAGCCTGGCTTGTGCTCAGAAAGCAAAGGTAATGTTGGCTGAAAGCAATTCATGAATTGGGATTTTTTTTAATCATCCAGCAATAGAAGCTTTCTGCTTAGGTCTCTAGTTCCATGCTCTAAGATTCAGTGACAATATGATAAATTAACTACTGAGCTACTATCTTGCCTCTTCACTGATGGACTGGCCACTTCCTCATCTTCTGCCTAGGCAGGCTTCTTCACCCTCCTACCATACAGCCACCCAAACCCAGGACCATAGGGTTTGCACAAGCACACAGCTGTAAAAGTTACTGATCTGGCAGCTTGACCAGACTTTAAGCATCAGTCAAATGGGAACCTCCTGAAGGCAAAGACAAGAATGTGCTTTATGTTATTCACAGAGCTGAGAACCTCACCCAAGGAAGCTGTCTAACCCCATTTGTATTATAGACTAGGAAACTAAGACCCAAGAATATTAGGATGTGGGGTCTTGATCATTCAGGTCCTAGACTCAGAGTCAAGGCTGATGAGTAAGACAAAACAGCCTTTGACTCAGCAAGCATAGTGGTACACACCTGTAATCCCAGCACTGAAGGCTGAGGCAGAAGGCTTGCCATTTCCAGGCCAGGCCAGCCTGGGATACAAAACAAGATTCAAAAAAATAAAAACTAACAAAAATGTAAACAATGACTAAAACTAAACTTCCGTATTATCAACAGTCTCATGATGTCAGATTTTTAAGGACTGGGAAATAATATTCTAATTTCAACTGGAAAGCTTGCACTGTGATCTTAGGTAACAAATTATTATCGGTTGTTTTCCTTTATAGGCTGATTTCAATTATTTCTGAGATTTTTTTTTTTTGTCAGTAGTGGGACTTGAACTCTGGGCTTGGACGCTGTCCCTGTGCTCTTCAGCTCAAGGCGAGAGCTCTACCGCTTGAGCCATAGCACCACTTCTGGTTTTCTAGTGGTTTATTGGAGATAGGAGTCTTACGGAGTTTTCTGCCCTGGCTGGCTTTGAACCGTGATCCTCAGATCTCAGCCTCCTGAGTAGCTAGGATTACAAACATGAGCCACCAGCGACCAGCGAAATTTTTTTCCAAATATTCACACTAGAGTAACTATAGTGTTTCACAAAAGATATATGTGTGTATTTTTTTTTAATGATAAAACTCCTGCATGTTACAGGTTTTTAAATGGGGGAATCAGGAAGACGTTCTAGCTAGCTCAAAGGAAAAGTTAAAGATGTACAACTTCACAAGGAATAAAAAAGATTGAAACAAAATTACAAATGGATTTTTTTTTTTTAAAATGCTTTACCCACTGGGTGGGGAAAGGATGTCAGTCAACCAGGAAGAATTCATTTGCATATCTATAGATGAGACTGTTTTGCCTTGCTGTTGGTTATCTGCAATTTAACACAACTGTGTAACAGCCACTAGGCATCAGAATCAATTAAGAGTGTGCAGTAAACAATGTACAGTTTTCCTGAAGCACAACCCTTCTACAATTTTATGTCCCTCATTCTTTCAAGTAAAAATGACAGTTAAAGAGAAAAAAGGCTAGGTCAGCTCATAACCCCACAGTGGACAGCTAGCCTCTCTCAGTGTGCCACACAAGTGCTTTATGTGTATTTCCCATTTAATTACACAAACCCTGAGAAGACATGTGCACTTGAAGTTGACATTAAATGAGTAAGTCATTTGTACTGCTTCATCAAGCACACATGTAAAACTGAATTTTAGTTTAGTTTTGCTTTATCATGCATGTGGCAAGAAAGAATAATAGAGTGGCCTCAGCCAGCCCTCCATATTCAGAAATACCAGATCCACAGACTCAACCAACTGGAAAGGGAAAAAACTGGGGAAGGAGAGCATCTGTACTAAATATATGCAAATTTGTTTTCTTGTCTCCCAAACAATATAATAGAAGGACTATTTCCATAACAGTTTTATTGTATTCTGTTTTTGAAGTAATCTAGACTTAAAGTATGTGAGAAGAATAGGTTATGTACAAATACCACACCATTTTATACCTGACATTTGAGCATGGATTTTTGCAGATAACAAGAGTCAATTGTACTACTAAAGTTTAGCACCCATTGCCTTGATTGCTTTTGTAACATTTGTGCAAACACAGTAAAATTGCCAATGATGATCTTATGTTAATGCAAAACTATTTTTAACCTAGAGGACTGGTTGATAGAGTGTTGGGGAACCCAACAGTCTGTGGACCATACTTCTCAAACCAAGTAATATGGTTGAGCAAGCAAATGACCTGAATAAGATGGAGTGAAAAGAAGCCAGACATCTGCAGACTGAATGATCAGTGAAATCTAGGAACAGTGGCAAGAGTTACTTGGCATGAAGAATGAAAGCACAATAATAACACTGGATAAAAGTTGATATGCTTTTGTTGTTATAACTTACTGGCAATCCCAAATAATGCCAGTGACAAAATACTCCTCCTCACAGCCGTAGACCATCTCTGTTGTCCTGAAGGAAAGATGTAAGACTAGCATTATAATAATAGATTGCATAGGAAAGAGACAGCTACCATTCTCATTCAAATCCTGTCATCTTGGCATCTGAGAACAGCCGAAGCAGAATCTCTAACTTTCTTCTGAACTCCTCTGAAACAGGTCATTAAAAAAATTCTCTGACCCAGGGATGTCATTTTCACCACTCTGTTCAACACTAAAGTCCTAGCTATGATAATTAGGAGAGAGAAATAAAGGACATCCAGATTGGAAAGGAAGAAGTCAAATGGGTACCTATTTGTAAAAAACATGACTTTACATCTATAGAAATATAATGACAACAAAACCTGCTAGAATGGACAAATAAATTGAGTAAAGTTTCAGAATATAAAATCAACATGTAAAACTTGATAGCATTCCTATACATTACTGAGCTGTCTGAAAAAGAAATCAAGACAGCATTTTCATTTACAATTGCTAACAAGATAATAGCCCTAGGAATAAATTTAACCAAGGAATTTAACCAAGGTCTCTTTAATGAATACTCTGACAGTGAAGAACGAAACCGAAGAGGACAGTCTTGTTCATGGATTAGAAGAGTTAATTTTTTTAATATATTTTCTTTCTTTCTTTTTTCTTGTTTTTCAGAGCTGAGGACTGAATGCAGGGCCTTGCATTTGCCAGGCAAGTGCTCTTCCACAGAGCTAAATCCCCAACCCAACAATTAATTTTTTTTTTTTTTGGGTCCGGTCGTGGGGCCTGAACTCTGGGCCTGGGCGCTGTCCCTCAGCTCTTCAGCTCAAGGCTAGCGCTCTACCACTTGAGCCACTGCGCCACTTCCGGCTTTTTTTTTTTTTTGCGTATGTGGTGCTGAGGAATCGAACCCAGGGCCTCATGCATGCAAGACAAGTGCTCTACCACTGAGCCACCTTCCCAGCCGCACAACAATTAATATTTTTAATGTGTACATTACCCAAAGCTATCTACATATTCAATATAATTCCTAAAGACTATCAGTGACATTCTTTACAGAAATAGAAAAAATGCTTAAATTTGGAAACAGAAAAGACTTCAAATAGTCAAAGCAATTCTGGGCAAAAAAAGAACAAAGCAAGACGTATCACAAAACCTGAACTCAAAACATAGTACAAAGCTATAAAAACCAAAACAGTATAATACTGGGATAAGACAAAACAGACCAATGAAACAGAAAAAAAAAAGGCAGAATTAAATTCATATACTGCCAACAGATTCTCAACAAAGGCTCAAGAACACACAATGCAGAAAAAACTGTCTTCAACAGATGGCACTAGGAAAATTGACTATTCATATGCAGAAGAATAAAATTAAACCCTATCTCTCACCAAATACAAAAATAAAAAGCCGGTGCTGGTGACTCACACCTGTAATCCTAGCTACTCAGGAAGCTGAGACCTGAGGATCACGGTTCAAAGCCAGCCTGCAGGAAAGTCTGTGAGACTCTTATCTCCAATTAACCACCAGAAAACCAGAAATAGTGCTGTGGCTCAAGTGGTAGAGCTCTAGCCTTGAACTAAAGAGCTCAAAGACAGCCCCCAAGCCCAGAGTTCAAGCCCCATGACCAACAAAAAAAATTTTTTTTAATAAACTCAAAATCATTCAGTCTTCAATTTAAGGCCCCAAACAATGAAATTACTAGAAGAAAACACTGGGGAAACACTTCAGGATGGTATATGGATGAACAATAATTTTCTCCTAAATAAAATTTCTATTCTTAGAATTAAAAAAGAAATCAAAGCTCTAAAATTACCACATTCAGCAAGTATCTATGAGGAAAAAGATTTAGAGTTCTGTTTACCTTTCATAGTTTTAGATACATGAGAATTCCTGAATAAACTTTTGGCTCATAAACATAATTTTAAAGTGATTTTCAGATGTTAAGTCAATGTTTCAGCTGTTAACAGTACAAGAATCAGCCAAGGTATCTATCCTACATAATGTGAGAATGAACTGATATGGTTTGTCTGGATGGAACAGGAATCAGGGGAGGGTAGAGACTAAAGCCATATCTCTAGGATGAAAATGCACTTGAAAAGCTCAACAGGAATTAGACAGTAAAGGGCCTGAATGTCATTCTAGATTTAAACTATATCCTGTAAATAATGAAGGTACTTCCAACTTTGGACCACAAGATTCATAAATTTTTCTCATACATTAATATTTTTTGATTATATTATTGTTTCCCTTTTAAGTAGTCTTTCTTGAAATATGATCCAAGTTCCAGTCAAATAAGAACTCTCTAGGATGCTATGATAACTTGCAAATCCAACTGGATGAGGTGGCTTATACCTGTAATCCCAGCTACTTGGGAGGTGGGGATAGGAGAATCACAGTCCAAGCCAGCTTCAGGCAAAGAGTACAAGATCCTATATGAAAAATAACGAAAGCAAAAAGAGCTGGAGGAACATGATTCAGGTAGCATAGCACCTGTCTAGCAAGTGCAAAGTTCTGAGTTCAATCCTCAGTACTGAAATAAACAAACATGTAGATCCAAACCATAGCCCAAAATCACCAAATCAGTATGCCCAGAGAAGGGAAAGTGGGAAGGAGGAATGTCCAGAACAGGGGAATTTGAATTTTTTTCAGTTGTGGGGCTTGAACTCTGGGCCTGGGCACTGTCCCTCAGCTCTTCAGCTCAAGGTTAGCACTCTACCACTAGAGCCACAGCGCCACTTCTGATTTTCTGGTCGCTTATTGGAGATAAGAGTTTCATGGACTTTCCTGCCCAGGCTGGCTTTGAATCACAATCCTCAAATCTGTCTCCAGAGTAGCTAGGATTACAGGCATGAGCCATCAGTCCTGCTGGGAATTTGAATTTTAACAAACTTGCAGGTAAACCTCTGAACAAACAAGACCATTAGTGAATTAAGATTTTTTTATGAACTAGAATAGAATAAAAATTCTGAGTGTGACTCTTGCTATAAAATGAGAACTACTTTATGAAATCTTTGTTAAGAGTTTTGTGTGTGGGGGCTGGGAAGGTGGCTCAGTGGTAGAGCGCTTGCCTTGCATGCCAGAGGCCCTGGGTTCGATTCCTCAGCACCACATAAGCAAAAACGAAAAAAAAAGCCGGAAGTGGCGCTGTGGCTCAAGTGGTAGAGTGCTAGCCTTGAGCTGAAGAGCTGAGGGACAGCGCCCAGGCCCAGAGTTCAGGCTCCACAACCGGACCCAAAAAAAAAAAAAAAAAAAAAAAAGAGTTTTGTGTGTGTGTGTGTGTGTGTGTATGTGTGTGTGTGTGTGTGTGTGTGTGTGTGTGTGTGTGTGTGTGTGTGTGTGTGTGTGTTGTGTATTCATGCATGCACTATGCTAAGCTTATGAGTTGATTTCAAAAGTTGATTTGCCTTATAGGCAAATATAGTCCATCCTATTGCTTTTAATCACATCTTACTTGTAATTAAAATATTGGGAGGAAAAAAGATGTAGTAAAATTGCCCCCTGAATCAACCTGCAGGACACACCTATGCATGTATATAAACCAACTAATTATGGCATTTCCTGAAAGTGATGAAAAAGCATTTCTATGAGCCTGGTGTACATGAAAACATGCTGGTAACAGTCACCTATTCAATAACTGGTTTCTTATTTTTGTCAAGAGATCACAAAGGCTGTGTTCCAGCTCTCATTACATCTCAGCAGCCCTGTATTTAAGGAAATGAAATAGCACAAAATCATCACATAACTAACTCCAAAGTACCATGAGTTCCTTTTGCTATGAAAGATTTTGTTTATACAGTTTCTAGCATAAATGGGCCATAGGTGATAGTTGGGAACATTTTGGCTATGTTGATACTTTTTTCCTTGTACTTAAGCTTTCTGTGATGTGAATATTTCAAAAAAAAAAAGGCAAAAACCTGAGAAGTGCTAGGTATTATAACCCCAACTTCTCAAGAGACTGAGATCTGAGGATCATGGTTCAAAGCCAGCCCAGGTAGGAAAGGTCATGAAACTCTTATCTCTAATTAACCACCAAAAAGGCCAAAAGTGGAGTTGTGGCTCAAGGGGTAGAGTACTAGCCTTAACTTTAAAAAAGCTTGTGGACAGCACCCAGGATATGAGTTCAAGCCCCAGGATTGGCATAAACATGCACACACACACACACACACACACACACACACACACACACACACACACACACACACACACACACACACACACACACACACTCCAACAACTGAAAATTAACATAAATCTATCCATTCAAAATCACACATACCTACACACAACCACAACTGAGAATAAATATAAATCTATTCATTCAAAATCACACACACATGCATGCACGCATGAGCAAATGCATGCACACAGGCCATACACATATCCGCATAACCTTAAATATATTTTACAAAATGCAATCATATATATCATATAATGCCTCTATGTTTTCCATTTTACATACGTCTAGTGTTGTTATTTGCTTTTTTCTTTGTATTGAATCAAATTTTTATATAAATAAAGTTTCCATAAGGAATACATCTCCCTTGTAAATTGAAAACTAATATCACTTATCAAAAAAAGATGATAACTGTAAAAATAAGTGTAAGAGAAAGGGAACCAAATTATCTCAAGTTCAATTCTATTGCTTGCCAAATCTCTGAAAATGAATGAAGCCTGTCTTCTTAATCAGAGAAAAGAAAGAGGGAGAGAGAAAGAGAGTGACGGAGGATGGAAGGAAGAAAGAGATAAAGAGAGAGGAGGTGGGAGGGAGGGAGAAAGGGAGGGAGGGCGTAAAGGTGGCGGGGAGAGAGAAAGAGAGAGAGAGAGAGAGAGAGAGAGAGAGAGAGATTTCTTATTCAAAACCTGCTAGAATCAAACTGGGTCTTTTGCCAGATGTTATCAGAAGTCATGAGGGACTAAAAAAGGAAATAACTTTCTCCACAGTATTTCTCCATAATTTCATCTTGTTTCCAGTCTGATTTTAGACTGCACATGTCACAGTTACCTCTTAGAATCATCCACTGATTTGTTAGTGTCTCACATTTGGGGAGAGAACTGTAGAGATCTGTGGTTCTCAAACCGCAATGCATTAAAATACGCTGGTGGCTGTTTACAACCCAGATGGCAGGGCTCTGTCCCCTGAGCCCAGGAGTTTGTATTTCTAACAAGATTCCAGATGGGGTTGTTGCTGTTGGCCTCGACCACACTTTGAGAACCACTGCAGAAATAAGCTATGTGTGTCTTCTAAAACCATGCTTGGTTAAGTAAGCCCCTTCCTTGCTCTCCATGAGACTTGCCCTCTTTTCTCTACTCTCCTTAAAGTTCAAACTTTATCAATAGTCCATCTCACTGATTCCCAATCTTTTCACCAAAATAGAATACTTTATAATTTTCCATTCACAAATGGAACACTTTCTGCCAATCAAAACACATTTATCAAGTAATAATGAATTCACTTTCTCATGTTTTATTCATCAAAGACAAAGGTAAACTGCCACTCAGAGTTTCCAGTCAGCAGGGGGTAACTGGTGTTTCTCCACTGTGTTGCCATCATTCTAGCCTGGAGCAAAAAAAAAACAAAAAAAAACCTGATGTTTTGGTTTAATTACCCTGTGTATCTAATCTCCAGTAAATATGAGCTTGGGGGTTAGGGCTTTTGAAGTACAGGAAAGGGCACTTGGGCGGCCTTCTACGTTCTCCCCATTACTGTTCTCTAAGACTCTTGAGAATATGTGGAGCTCAGGTTGGGACCACCTGCTATATATCACTCACTCAGTAATTAATCTCTGAGTGTCTTCTGTCATTCATTCCATGTTGTCCCTCAAGAGTACAAAAGGGCTGCATATGACCCCTCCTTGACAACTATACAGTACCTTACTCAGGCTTTACAATTAGCAGCTGCCAAAAAATAAACTACAAAAGATAAAGAGAACCCATTGATTTAAATTATATATTTGATTATACTACAATTGTATCCAGGATACAACCCAATGAAAGTGGGCTTGCAGAAAGACAGACTTGCATTGTAAATACAGGAGCTAAACTCCAAAGTTATCTTTTAGGGAAAAATAAAATGAACCAACAAAACAATGGCCTTTCCAGAGTTGATACGAACGTGGAAATAACCATTTGCCTGAATGAGCTGACCAGAATGTAATCCTATTTGATGGCTTTGCCTGATCCTCCTAGAGGCTACTACAGAAGAAATGATGAGTCTGCCTTAAACACAAATGGACAAACTGAGATTGGAATAATGGTAAGATCTTCATGAACCAGCCTTCCTCAAGAGGCTCTTTCTTTTTTCCAAAACTCTGCTTACAATTCTTGAAGCCATCCTTTTTGTTGCTTAGTACCACCTGACCATGCTTGATTCTAACCACATTCTAAATTATAAACTTCCTTGCAATATGGTCTCAGTGCATGATACGTTGAAATTACTATTGATGATTTTTTCAGAGGGGTATGCACATGTCTACATGCAAGCACATGTGTGAAAACACCTTTTCTCCAAGAAACAACTCCCCACATCCCTATGATAAAGACCTAAAACTCGACTACCACAAAGTGATTTCTTTATGTGATCATCTTGCATATGCCAGGCATTTTCTTTCAAATGCAAATGCCAATTACAGTAAGTTATTATCTATTATTAAGTATCTGTTAGTGCTCCTTGATGCCCTGCTTCAGTCACATTGCTAACACAGCTTTGTACATTCCTACCAAAGAAATTCCAATGAGATCTTTTCACGTTGGATGACTCTGGAAAGGACGTAAAAAGCAAGATTTTCCAAAGACTTACTAGATTTGACTAATTATGTAGATTATCAAAGCAGCAGATCTTCTGGGTGCCATATGATTGTCTACTCGTCATTCATACTTGATTGGATAACATGGTTAAAATCCAAGAAGCTCTTCCTCTTAATGAAGTTCCCGTTTTGTTCTGTTGCTACGGCAACTTAGGGCTCCAGTCCAAGACAACAGCAAGTATATTAAAGATTGTTGTGAATCTATTTTCTTTACTCTTTAATGACCTCAGAGTCAAAACTGTTTTATACCAGTGTAGAAGGCTACCATGTTTTTTATTTCCCTTTCTTCCTTAAACATGAGAGGCCCGTCCTTGTGTTTTCGAGCATAGTACTATCCATATAGTGAGCATTCAGATAAAAATCCTAGGGGAGTTAGTTGCAATGGGTGGATTGACCACACATATTTATTTGTTCTTCCTGAGGCTCAAGGAATATGCTCAGCGACAAAGGTAATGGAGAACATCACAATACTCAAGAGATTTACAGTCTTCTTCAACCCTTTCATAATTATATAAAGTATACATACCATTAAATTTGCCATTTCAAACATTTTTAGATGTTCAAGTTACTGGTATTATGTACCTACACATGGTTGTGCAATTATCACCACCATTCATCTCCACAACTTTCTCACCTTCCCAAACTGAGCTTCTATACCCATTAGGCACTAACTTCCAATCTCTTTCTTCCCTGGTACATCATAATCTAAATTTAACTATCTCTAAGTACTTTACCACAGTAAAGACTTCATATAAACAAAATCATACCATATTTCACTTTTTGTATATGGCTTATTTCACTTAAACAATGTGTCTATGGCGCATCTATGTAGTAGTCCACACACACACACACACACACACACACACACACACACACACACACACCACCTCCTATCACATGTGGTTTCTCTGTTCCTCTACTGATAGCCAGTTGGGTTGCTTCCACTTTGGGACTATTATGATAATGATGCTATAAATATTAGTAATAAATATATGTTCAAGTCTCTGCTTTCAATTCTTTCACACATATACCCAGAAATGAAAAATGGTAATTCTATATTTACGAACCACCATACTGTTTTTCATTGTGACTATAATATTTCCCATTCCCATTCCCACCAATAATAAATAAGGACTGCAATTTCTCTACATCCATACCATATCAACAACTTTTGGGTTTTATGTTCGTGTGTATGTGTGTGTGTGTGTGTGTGTGTGTGTGTGCTGGCACAAGAGCTTGAAAGCAGGGCATGGGCACTGTCCCTTAGCTTTTTTTTGGTTGAAGACTGGTGCTGTCCCATTTGAGCCACAGCTCCACTTCCAGCTTTTTTTGGGGGGGGAGAGTAGTGGTTAACCAGAGATAAGAATCTTATATTAAATCTTATATTAAATTCATAAATTGCTTTGTTAAACGGCAACTTCTTTATACAGTTGAAGATAATAATAAAAAGAAAAAAATTTAAAAAGGATCTCACAGACTTTCCTGCCCAGGCTGGCTTTTTTTTGGGGGGGGGGGCTCCGGTCATGGGGCCTGAACTCTGGGCCTGGGCGCTGTCCCTCAGCTCTTCAGCTCAAGGCTAGCGCTCTACCACTTGAGCCACCTTCCCAGCCCCCAGGCTGGCTTTGAACCATGATCCTCACATGGCAGAATCCTAAGTAGTTAGCATTACAGGCATGAGCCATCAGCACCCAGCTTTTTCTGGTTTTTTGTTTTTGTTTTTAATCATGGCCACCATGATGGATGTGAGGTGTTATTTTTATGGGTTCAATTTACATTTCTCTAGTAATTATTGACTTTGAGAACTTTTAATGTGACCATTAGCAATTTATTCCATTCATTTTTAATTGTGCACATTCTCTCTCTCTCCCACCCTTCATTCTTTTTTACTTTTTGTCCATACTGTAGTTTGAACCCAAGCCCTCACACTTGCTAGCCAGGCACTCTACCACTTGAACCATTCCTCATATGCACTTTGAGGTACAGATATTCTAAAATATATTTCCCCTATGTCACACTTCCAACTCTTTGCTTATTCCTTCTACCTAGTATGTCTTTCACCCACCTTGTCTGCCATTTGTCTTTCTTGTACCTCCCCAGTCATGAAGGAGTTTGCCCCTGTACTCCTTTGAGCAATTAATTATTTTTTTTCTTTTTCTTTTTGTCAGTCATGGGGCTTGAACTCTGGGCCTGAATGCTGTCCCTCAGCAATTCAGCTCAAGGCTAACACTCTACCACTTTAGCCACTGCACCACTTCCAGTTTTCTGAGTAGCTTATTGGAGATAAGAGTCTCACAGACTTTCCTGCCTGGGCTGGCTTTGAACGACAATCCTCAGATCTCAGCCTCCTGAGTAGCTAGGATTACAGGTGTGAGCCACCAGCGCCAGGGCTGAGCACTTAATTCTTATCTCCATTGAAACACTTCCATGATGTCCTTCTCTCTCTAGCTAGACTATTTAAGGACAGAGTATATGTTTGGTTAACAAGCCAGCACAGAATGGCAATGTAGAAAGTTCTTTAAACATGTTCCAGAAAGGGAAGGAGGAAAGAATCTGCTCTTAGGACAGTGGTCCTCAACAGGAGTGGGAGAGCATAATTGTGTCACACAGAAGACACTCGGATGTAATATCTGAAATCATTCTTTATTGTCACACAAAAAGTGACTGTTATTTTTTAGCACGTATGAGAAAAACATGGTACTCACCATTAGATGATAGCCATCACCAAGAAAGTCCCTTAAGACAAGGAATTATCTTACACCAAATGTTGATAATGGTGAGGTGGAGAAGAAACACTGTTTATAAAATTGTTATATATGAGACAGATGGACAGAGATGGAGAGTCACAGAAAGAGACAGCGAGAGTGTCTACTGGCTGAATGTCATAAATTCCCAGTCTGGCTGCCCACCCCACTCACAGCTCAGCCCCTCTAGGAACTGAGAGTTCTGGAAAGGTACTGGAGACAAGCAAGGGCTTAAATCTAGTTACCTTCCTTGCTTTTAATAGGATCCTAATCAAGACTTTTCCCTGGTCAGGGTGCCATTTTGTACTTCCTAAGTATGGTTCCTTCTGGTCCTGCCTGGCATTCTTATTCTGGAAATGCACCATGGGCCTGCTGTTACTTTCTTAGCTAAAAGCTGCCAATATTTGCTGTACAAACTCTCATGTGCCAAGAGAGGAAAAATCCCAGACAAGCTGGCCTGAGTCACTGAGTGTTTTTGTTACATCCCAGGTGACTGAGTTTGAGGCTACTGGCCTCCTAGATAGCTACTAGCCTTGAGGCTGCAGAACAAAAAAAAAAAAAAATATGGAAGGAAGGTGACCCTTTCATGCTCTATGCTAACTCTGATATGAAAAGGGCTTTTTGTTTGTTGGTCAAAGCACTTTTCAAGGGAGCATGATTCTTGTGCCTCAGAATAAGAGGGATAAGATATCTAACTCTACAGTTGCGGGGAGGGGGGCGGCGGGGAGAGGTCCTGATTCTGGTAAGGCTGGGCCCTTCAGGGATCAATGAGCATAGGTGATGCCTGTGGCTGCTCAGTGACTTGTGTTTGTTTTCCTCGATTTCGGAGGAGGTAGAATGGAGTAGCCTAATTATTGTCTGTAGGTCCTCTTCTGTCACTAACCATATCATTCTAGGTAAATGACAATCTTACCCAAGCCTCCTCAGTGAAATGGGAACAATAATAGTGCCCACTTCATTGACCTGTGCTATGTATTCATTGAGATCATGAAACCCTAGGTTTGGCATCCTGTGTAGTGCACCTGCAATGGATGTCAGTGCTTGCTTTGAATGGATGTTGTGAAATCAGGTGAGGAGTTAAGATGAGTCATCCTGAAATTCTCATAGAAGCTCCTGTATCCAGGCAGAATGATGGTGAATCACCAAGGCCACAGCTTTCATGGCTCTCGCCATGGACCTGCCACTGCTGTGAGTGCTTCACCTGTATTAACTCTGTTCTCACTATGATCATATAAGGTAAGTCTTTTACTGCTCCCATTTTCTAAATGGGATAATGAGACCCACAGTTACACTCACTGCCAAGGTATGCTGCCTGTGAGAAGAGGATGAGGCAGGTTGGCTCCAGGGCCACCCCCCCCACATTCCCCCCGCTCAACCCTGCAACTACACGAGCCTCTTAAGTCCTTCTAAAGAAAGAGAAGAAATGGAAGGAGTGGGGGTGGGGGTGGGCTCACTTAGCACCTAAAGACTTTCCTTGCCTAGATAGCATAATTGGGAATTAACAAGGTAGCAGAGAAGCACACTGCTCTGCACACTGGGGTCCAGCATAAGCTTGTGTCTGCAAGAAAAGATCTAGAGGGGCTGGGAAGGTGGCTCAGTGGTAGTGCGCTTGCCTTGCATGTCTGAGGCCCTGGGTTCGATTCCTCAGCACCACATAAGCAAAAAGAAAAAAGCCGGAAGTGGCGCTGTGGCTCAAGTGGTAGAGCGCTAGCCTTGAGCTGAAGAGCTGAGGGACAGCGCCCAGGCCCAGAGTTCAGGCCCCACGACCGGACCCAAAAAAGAAAAGAAAAGAAAAGAAAAGAAAAGAAAAGAAAAGGAAAGAAAGAAAGAAAGAAAGAAAGAAAGAAAGAAAGAAAGAAAGAAAGAAAGAAAGAAAGAAAGAAGGAAAGAAAGAAAGGAAAAGATCTGGAAATGTCTGTGAAGAGGTAGGTAAATGATGCCACTCAGAAGTAGGAAGGAAATGGGGCCCAGAATGAGATAAACTGGGACTCCACCCCAGCACCACCTGGTGACCATAGATGCTTCTGAGCCCAGATAATAAAGCTTTATTTCTTTCCCTCTAAAATGAGGGTTTAGACATGCTTAAAATCCCTACTAGTTGTATAGAATGCTAGACTCCCCTAGAGAGAAAAGTCCAGGACCTGCCATGAGAGGGGGAAAAGGGGGCACAGTGGCCATGGTCAGATCCTATCCCAGGAAGTGAGCGCCACCTGGCGAACCATCCCATGAATGCTCCAGAGAATCCAACTTGAGATGTTCTAGTCACTGCTCTGCCAACACTTAGCTGTGCAATCCCAAGGAAGATGCTTCCACTCTCTGAACCTCAGAACTTTGGTCAGTAAAATAATCCCCCAAACTGGAAATAATGATAATACTCACAAAAGCTAACAAAAGCTAACAATCTTTTACCCTACATTCCCTAACTACTTTCTTTTCTTCCCTCCCCCCCCTCCCCCCGCCCTCTCTCTCTTTCTGTTGTAAGGCTTGAACTGAGGGCCTGGGCACTGTCCCTGAGCTCTTTTGCTTAAGGCTAGTGCTCTACCACTTGAGCTACAGAGCCACTCTCGTTTTGTGTAGTTAACTGGAAATAAGAATCTCACAGACTTTTCTGCCCAGGCTGGCTTCCAACCATGATCCTCAGATCTCAACCTCCTGAGTAGCTAGGATTACAAGAATGAGCCACTGGTGCCCAGCATACTTTATTTTCTTTAAGTGGTATGAGATTTGAACTCAGGGCCTCTTGTTTGGTAGGCAGGAGATCTACCACATGAACCACTTCACCCCCCCACCATTTTATTTTGAAATAAGAATGGGTTATAAACCAATGCAATTGATGAAAAATTTAAAGTTTCATAGCATTTGTTCTAGACATGCTGATAAATTGTAACAGTGCTTGTAATTTTTCCCTTTACTTCATTTGCTTGATAGTTTTCAGTTGTGGTTAGAATACAACATGAGACCTGTCCTCTTCATGGTTGCTAAGGATACAATATGGCAGTATTAACTACAGGCATGATGTTATACATCAGCTCTTTAGAATTTATTCATTTTGTATAACTTTAATTTTATATTTACACTTTTTTAGTGTTTACTAAATGAAAAGATTCACTATAAACACTTTATTCCTATTAAGTCATGTAATGTCCCCAGACAATCATAAAAGTGAAGAAGGCATGAAAAGATCATGTATTTATCCTAAAGATTATACCAGCCATGCATAGTAACTCACACCTGCAATCAATTTTAGCTATTCAGGAGGTAGAGATTACGACTGTGGCTCAAGGCCAGCCAAGGCAAAAGTTCATGAGATTCCCCACCAATTAAAAAAAATAAAACAAAACTAGACATCCCCACTTTGGACAGCAATCCAAGCCTGCATGGGAATAAATGTGAGACCTTATTCAAAATATAAAGCAAAAAGAGCTGAGGGCATGGCTCAAACTACAAAGTCATGAGTTTAAAGCCCAGCATTGTAAACAAAATATAGAACTACCAATTTGAAAAGTCTATACAACTTTCATAAGCTGAGCATAGGGACTCAAACCTGTCATCCTAGATGCTTGGCAGACAGACACTGGGAGATCAGAGATTCAAGGCCAGGCTGGGCAGAAGGACTGGAGGTATTGCTAAGCAGTAGAGGACCTGCCTAGGAAGTGTGAGGTCCTGAGTTCAAATCTTAGTGCCACACACACCCACCCACACACACACACACACACACACACACACACACACACACACACACACACACACACACATACAGAGCAATGGGACCGACTAACCATGGGCTAAAACTGTAAGCCAAAATAATCTTTCCTCTTCATAAGTCAATGGTCTCAGATATTGTACAGTACTGGAAACTGAATCCCAGAAACTGTCCACTATGTGCCAAGCACTATGCTGGGATCTGAGGGTGCATCTAAATGATATATATGGGGGTACTTGTATTCCCAAAGTTTTCCATATGGCATCACAGAGAGACATGAGTAAGAGCTCACAAGGAAAGTGTACACTATGGAAAAATCTAAGAGCTCAAAGAGCTAACTTAGTCTGGAAAGGGAAGAAATGTCAACAATAAAGCCCAGGGTAACATTGTTTGCCTCTGTCATGGGATCTAAGTGATGTACTATCTCAGACCTGTTTGTTCATACTTCTCTTCCCCTTTAACAACATCTATGCCCTAATCACTTTTATACTCAGCACCCCACAGAGCCTGGAACATGGCAATTGTTCAATAAACAGTAATTCAATGGGAGCCTCTTTTCTTCTTCCATGCTCAATTGCCCTCTCTCCTCTTTTCTTTCCTTGGGACCTTTCTCTTACTCCCAATAATCAATAGCGATTATGCCCTTGCTCCTAAAGAAACACCTAAGGACACAGCATCCTAGGTGCAGTCCCTTGGGCTAAACCAGCTGATGAAACTGAAACCAGCAAATACCTGGAGGAGGAGATCACTAGGGAAAGCAATCGTAACAATATACATCCTGCACTGAGCAACTAGCCCATGTGGGCATTCTGCTTTTTTTGTTGTTGTTATTGGTGGTCATGAGGCTTTGAACTCTGGGCCTGGATGCCATCCCTGAGCTCTTCAGCTCAAGGCTAGCGCTCTACCACTTGAGCCACAGCACCACTTCCGGTTTTCTGGTGGCTAATTGGAGATAAGAGTCTCATGGACTTTCCTGCCCGGGCTGGCTATGAACTGCAGTCCTCAGATCTCAGCCTCCTGAGTAGCTAGGATTACAGGTGTGAGCCACTGATTCCCAGCATAACTTCTTAACATTATCTCATTATCCTCAGAACAGCCTTCAGAGGTAGGTGCTCTTCCACTTCCACTATGTCAGGTTCTTGGGAACAGAGTCATCAGGTTGAGCCCTCTAGGATGCTGGTATTAAGACATAATTAATTACACAAGGGATGTATTGGGAGAACCACCTATGGGGTTGAGGAGACAGCAAAGAAAGCCTTAGACTTTATGGCCTGACACTGAAAGAGAGACAGACAGACAGGCAGGCAGAGACAGAGACAGAGAGACAAAGAGAGACAGGGACAGAGAGACAGAGAGAAAGGGAAGAAAGTGATTGGTGGAATAAGCCTCAGCTCTGGTGTTCTAGGGTCTTTGCATGCTCAATCCCAAGAAGAATGTTGCATCAACATGAATTCTATGGTGCAGTCTCAGGAGGCTGAAGCTAATTACACTTCTTGCAGAAGGTTCTCTTAAGTTGATCTGAGAATTTCAGCCCCACAGTTGCCACAAAAGTCTAATTTCCAAGCACCTAGAATAGTGCCTAGTCTGAAGCAGGCACTCAATAAATACATTTTAAGTCATCTGTTGCTCGAAGTAATTCCCTTTTGTGTACGATTAGAGTCATATGCAGTAGAACTGAGTGACTTTACTCAAAGTCACAATTGGTAGGCAGCTTTGTTCAGATCTGAGCCATTGTTTTCTCATAATTTCTATCTTCTACTGCATGTTGATTTTCCCCGAGTTTCTCCTCTTTTGCTCACTGAGCACCCAAACATTGGCTATTATATTTGGTAGTACTGGGGTTTGTTCTCAGGGCCTCATCTTGCTAAGCAATCACACTACTGCTGAACCATGCCTCCATCCATAAATTAGCATTCTTTCTTGCATTTTTTCACTCTCTGGTAATTTTTTTATTTATCCATTCAACATATATTTCCTATGAATTATTATGTCCCAGATGCTATTATATCTGATACTTGGGGGACATAGATGAATTAGGAAAGATTCCTCATTTTGAAAAGCTTACAATGTGGGGCAGAGAGGTACTCACTAGACAAAAGTATGAGCAGGCAATGTGACAAGTATTACAATGGCATAGAACTACACTGGTCACAATTAAGTTCCTGGAGAGAGGAAGGCCAAGAAGTGGGGAAGAAGCCTTCCAAGTACCAGTTAGGTTCTGTCACTGCCCACCTAGCCCCCACCCCAGCCAAAGCATCAGCTTCTGGTAGCAATTTAACCACTGAACACACAGGCCAGCCACAGGGGTCACAGAGGCTGGAAATGCTGATGATATGACAACCCTGTAAGAAGGAAATGATAGTAAGCCTGGTAACCATGGTTACTCACAATGCCATCCAACAATGGCCATGGAGACAACCAGCCCAGAAACCCATCACACAGTGATTGAATTCTTTTAGGTCAACCACATGAAGGCTCTATTTAAGGAAAAGGTTAAAAGAGGCCTTTAAAAGCCTTTCATATATTACCTGAAAACCACTTGGAAAACTTCTATTAGAGGTCCTAAATTTATGCCTAAAATCAAAACAGGCAACATCAAAAAAAGAAGAAGAAGACAAAGCCAAAAGAACAAATCTCTACACAGATGTTATCTTCCACCAAAATCAGAATAAGTGCTAAAGACAGAGACTAAAAAAAAAACACCACAAAGGTCTATGTGAAATTAGAGTGTCAAAAACTTACTCATAGTAGGAAAAAATGAACACAGCCCTAAAACTCATCAATAAGGGATGGCATAAATTTTCACATGCACAAAAATGAGGTTTGAAAATTAGGCCACAGCACACTCTTGTTCCTGCATGCTGGCATGTGTGGATGGTGGGGTGAGAACAGTGCTCATTAACACTTGTGGGGGCCTCTGGACTTTTATATCATTCTTTATATATGTTTGGGTGCTTTAAAACAAGCACATATTGTTTATAAAAATCAAGGGGAAAGCACTTTGAAAAACAAAATGATTAGAAGAACCCTGAAATGGCTCAAAAGCTGAAGACCACAGGAGGTAGAAGAAAGACTGCTCAGGAAAATTCTTAGGGAAAAAGTCCATTGTTTTTTCTGCAAAAGGCCAACTACTAAGTATTTGAACTTTAAAATCTGTCAAAACTACTCTACTCTGCTTTTACAGTATAAAAGCAGCTACTGACATGTGTAAACAAATAGATGTGGCTGGGTACCTAAAGAACTTTTCTACAGACACCAGGATAGGAATTCTGTTTAACATTTACATGTTACAAACTGTGATTATTCCCTTTGACTGTTTTTCTTGTCGTGTGTGTGTGTGTGTGTGTGTGTGTGTGTGTGTGTGTGTGTGTGTGTGTGTGTGTGTGTGTGTGTGTGTGTGTGTATGTTTTGTGTGTGTTACTAGGGTTTGAACTTAAAGCCTCAGATTTACTAGGCAGGGGCTCTACCACTTGAGGCACGTCCCCATCCTTTTCTGCTTTAGTTATTCTTGTACTTCTGGTCAAGGCCAACCAAACTTCAGACTGAAATCCTCCTACCTCTGCCTCCTGCAAAGCTGGGATCATAGGCACGAGCCACCATCACTGATCCTTTGACTACTTTTCTTTCTTTTTTTTGGGGGGGGGTCCGGTTGTGGGGCCTGAACTCTGGGCCTGGGCACTGCCCCTCAGCTCTTCAGCTCAAGGCTAGCACTCTTACCACTTGAGCCACAGTGCCACTTCCGGCTTTTTTTTTCTGCTTATGTGGTGCTAAGGAATCGAACCAGGACCTCATGCATGCAAGGTAAGCACTCTACCACTGAGCCACCTTCCCAGCCCATTTGACTACTTTTCAACTATTGAAAAATGTAAGAACTTCCAGCCTGCACAAAAACAGTTCATAAGGGTCTGAGGTTATAGCTCAGTAGTAGAACTGTGTGAGATGCTGGGTTCAATTCCTAGTACCAAAAAAGAAAAGAAAAAGAAAATGAAACAGGCTACAAACTTGATTCAGCCTGCTGGCCATAGTTTATCTACCCATGCTATGAAGTATTTCCTAAAGTTAATGTGAGAGGGAGAAAATATAAGAAAGAGAAAGCACTCATGTAATGCTATAACCTACCCAGCAATATTTTGTATATGTCAACTCTGTATCAGGTTTGAACAAAGAATTCTAACACTTTTTCTAGAATAATGGACTTGCCTTCACATACCAACGCCTAGGGCTCAGCTGGCTAATCACAAACAAATGTTCTAGTTTTGTATCTAACATATGTAGAATGGGAGCACTCTGAAAACTCAACTAGCTGGGTCGAATTTCTGATACCTGCTATATAATGACAATAAATATCGACATGTTTAGCCAAGGACTCAGGCCTTCATTCAATTAACAAACCTTCACTGAGCCAGATGCTGGGCATGTCATTGAAAGCAGTTGTGAACAACACAATTCTGGTCTCTGCTGTCATGAAATTAACTGACTGGCATCCTCCACCCACTAACAGCAAAGGGATCTTCTAAAACAGAAAACAGAAACTGTGTCCCTCTGGGGTTTGCATTCACCTTCTAAAACTCCAGTTGAAATGTAACTGCCATTGGGCATTAAAAGGTGAAAGCTGTCTTTGGGAGGGGTAAGTGGAGGTACAGAAATGGAGGGACAAAGGATGAATAAATGCAGCCATGGTACTCACTAGACATTATGTTGAAAATGCACTACAACTTGTGAGTGGGGATGGGACAGAAAAACTGGTAGCGAGAGAGGAAAGGGGTGACATGGTCCAAAAACAAATGTACTCTTTATCTGACTTATGTAACTGTAACCTCTCTGTACATCTTTATAATAACAATAAAAAAAATTTAAAGGTAAAACCTTGCAATGTGCTTAAGCAGTCAATCTGCCCTCATAAATGGATCAAAGCAATTATCAATCTCATTACTGAAGAAGTGGGTTCCTGGTAACAGAGTTAAGTTCAGCCCCTCCTTGTTCTCTCTGTCTTTCCTCCCTCCTTTCTCTCCTTCCCCTGTTCTATTGTCATGTGATGCTTCTACCATGTTCTAATACAGCATGAAGGTCTTATGAGATACAGCCTCTTATCTTGGACTTCCCAGTCTCCAGAACCATAAGCAAATAAACCTCTATTGTTAATATGTTACCCAGTCTGTGGCAATTTGTTACAGCAGCAGAAAACAGTCTAAGATAAGTTCCTCATCTGCTGACAATCCTCAACCGCCCATCATTTACAAAGCTCAAAGTGATCTTTAATCCTTCCCATATTCCCAAACCATTACTCCACCCTCAGATGCTTTCCCTACTCCTCCCATATACTACCTTCCTTGATGTTCCTTAAACATAACAGGCTACCAAGCCAGGACCTTTTACAGTTGGCCCTACATTCACCTGAACAGGTTTTCCCCATACACCAACAGAACTTCAGTTTTTTCCTTCATTGGTTTGCTTACATGCCACTTTCTCTGTGAAGGCTTCCCTCACCAGCTCATCAAAATTATAAACACATTCCCTGTTGGTTCCTATCCTCTTTCCATATTTTTCACTATTGTATTTAATCCACTTGGAGTACAGACAATTTGCTATTTTGTTTTTCGTATATTTCTGACCATTCAAATAAAACTCCCTGAAGGAAAAGGGTTTTGTTGTTGTTGTTTGTTGTTGTTGTTTTGCAGTCTTGGGGCTTGAACTCATGGCCTGGGCACTGTCTTTGATCTTTTTCATTCAAGGCTAGTGCTCTACCCACTTTGAGACACAATTCTACTTCCAGTTTTCTGGTGGTTAATTGGAGCTAAGAGTGTCACAGACTTTCTTGCCCAGGCTGGCTTGACCTATGGTCTGAAGATCTCAACCTCTTAAGTAGCTAGAATTACAGGCATGAGCCACTGGTGCCCAGAGGAAAGGGGTTTGTGTCTGTTTTGTTCATTGCTGTAACTGTGCTATTCTGTACTGTGTCAAGAACAAAATTTGGCACATAATAAGCACTTGATAAATGACAGATAACCAGGGGATACTAAGGAGAAATGTTTGATTCTACCATGGAAGTTAAGCAGATCATAAAGAAACAGGAAGATGTTCAAAGCAGACTCTGAGTAGACCCTGCTCTTACAGGCCCTCTGAGCAGAAGGAAAAACAATGTCTGTGCAATGAAAGAAATGTAGCCAGGGCCTCGTGCATGCTAGGCAAAATTTCAAAATAAATAGTGAAGCTGGAAATTGGTGACTCATGCTTGTAATCCTACCTACTCAGGAGGTTTAGCTCTGAGGATCGTGACTCAAAACCAGCCCAGGCAGGAAAGTCCATGAGACTCTAATCTCTAACTACCAAAAAGCCAGAAGTAGAGCTGTGGTAGAGCACCAGCCTTTAACACAAAAGCTCAGGGACATTGCCCAGGCCCTGAATTCAAGTCCCAGGACCAGCACAAAGGAAAAAAACATACAGACAGACAGGCAGGCAGGCAGACAGGCAGACAGGCAGACAGGCAGACAGACAGACTATAATGCTATTATAACGCACCTTTAAAAGAAGTGGAAGGAAAAAATTAGGAAAGGAAATATAAAGATGAATGACTTAAATGTCTATTTTTAAAATTCCAACCTTCTCCACAGATTCCAAAGACTGACTTCTCGGTAATACAATTTTGCTCTGTCAAATATTTCATAAGCAGATCACTGGTTATAGCAAAAATCTTTTGAGTTTGGGGTTTGTCTTTTAAACATATAGCAATTTGTTCCGTATGATTTTTTTAAACTGGTTCTTCTAAAGGAATGTATCAAGTGTGTTTGTTTTAAAGTCAACTTTCCGAGTAATTTCTAAAATAATAAAGAAATGTTTTATTTAATCATTGTTCTGCCTCTCAACTACTCCCTGCCAAGCAACTTAAGGCAGGAGAGGAGACTGCAGAAAGGTTGCTTTGTTTTGTTTTTCTAAGCCTGAGAAACTGGGACTTCCCTGCATTTCAAAGCACAAAGGCTTATTATTTGAGGCAAGGAGCCAGAGAGGCAGAATAATTCAATTTTGTAGGCCACAGTGTACTACTTCCTTTCTCCTGCCAAATCAAGGCTCGCACCAATCCCAAGTGGACCGAAACGGGCAGTCCTCTGTGAAAAAGTGAAAGCAGTCGAGGAAAAAGAAAAAGGGGGCCAGCCAGGTCTTCCAAGAGCCTGGGGAGCACTCATTATATTTGAATCGAGCCTGTGAAAGGGCTTTTGCTAAGCAGCATTGGTGGGGCTTAACAAAGTGGACTCCATTCATGCTCCCATTGTAAATTCCATCTGTGTGCTATCACTTCCTGACCCAGAAACAGGGAACTGCTTTAACCATAAATTTCCTTAGGAGCTTGCCTGGCCACAAATTTATTCCTTCTGAAGTTCACCAGATCCTTGGAGATTTGGTATAGGTTTAAAATCATGACTGCCTGCAAGTCATTCTCCCCACTCATTTACTAAAGGGTCTTTTCATCATCTATTTTCCTTCCAGAGATAGGAGCCTCAATTAAGCAAAATGAAGTTGAGATATTTACAAGGAAATTCTGGAGGAAATCAGAAGCTCCCATCTCCATATAAGATCACAATGTTTGGATGACCTCAAGCTAAAGTCAGTCAAATATCCAACGGGAACTTGATGGTTCGTGTTTAATCTGAGTGAGAATAAGCGTGAGAAACTGAGGATGTGGATAAAACAACAGAAATGATGTAGAATGTGGTTCTCAAACTCTAGCATGCTCAGAAAGATGGAGAAGACTTTGTGATTCAGTAGTTCTGTTGTGGGGCCTGAGAATGTGCATCTCTAACAAGTGCCCAGGGAGGCTGATGCTTATGCTCAGAAAACACACACTGAGAACCACTGATGCAAGAAATGGCTATTCGAGGCTTTGGATAGGAAAATCCAATGTGAGACAGACTCAAACAACATCTAATTCAGACTCAGTAAACATATTGCATTATCTACCTACAGATACTAGTTAATTGCTCTCTATGGGCACTAGTTAGGATTATTCTAAATCTATCACAAAAGATACAAAAAAAAAAAAAAAAAAGCAGCTCTCGAGCTCAACTTCACTTTTAGCCCAATCAGTTTGGCAGAATGTGACCATGATTAATTTGAACTTTCCCTCTCATTTTCAAAGAATGTGTCTGGGTTCTGAGAACTTATGGGAAAGTATAGAGGAAAGGAAGTGTGCATTCTGGTCCTTGTTTCCTTGTTTCGTCTGTCCATCACCTTGCCTGAGCCATAGGCATTATTCTCACTGATTAACAGTGATATATCCACACTCCCAAGTTGTATAACTTCTTTCTGGCCAATATTTTTCTGGCTATACTTGGAAAACCCAGAATCTGCTGACTTACTACCTAGTAATGTCCTAGAGGGTCTCCAAGACTGCCCAGAAAGCAGGGCACAGGACCCCAAACTCTGCAATTGGCTACATTTCTACTTACTTCACAACTTCTCAGTATCTGTTAGTCTGAGGGAAAATGTTCTCTCTTTTTTGTACTCATCATTTTGCCAGGTCTTGTTGTTCCATGAGGGCCTCAAGCTCTTGAAAAGTAAAGCTAGAAAGATTCCTATTATTTTTTTTTATCCTGCTGACATTTCCTTCCCTTAGAGACTGGCCTGCCTGCTGGAATGAGGAAAACAGCATAAAGAGGAGTTTGGACAAGGACCAAATCAATTCATTTTAAACATTCCCATATGCATTAGCTTCTTAGAGTTACTATCTTGCAATGCCTGCATTCTCCCTTCACCCTACCTACAGTACTGGGGCTCTGGACTTGAAACTTGCAGGACAAGTGCTCTACCATTTAAGCCATGCCCCCAGTCATACAACACACCCAGCTTATTTGTTGAGATGGAGTTGCACTAACTTTTATGGCCCAGGCTGGCCTCCAACCTCAATTCTCCTGTCTCTACCTCCTGAGTAGCTGGGATTGCAGAAATGCACAATCATTCCAATGCCTATATTCTCTTGTTTAATCTTCAAGGCAATCCTGTGGAGTAGACACTATTCTTGTAATTTTACCAATGAAAAAAAACTGAAGCTCTTAGAGACTTAAAACTCTAGTGAGTGCCTTAAAAGTCCAATGAGTGCCCTAGCATGGTATCTGACCTTATTATCTAAAAGAGAAAGGAAGACCTTTTGGCTGGAACCGCCATCTTCCAGTAATTTGACAAAATGATGAACACAAAGAAAAAGAGGAGAGGAACTTGATACATGTTCTTTAGGCCCTTCAGGAAACATGGAATTGTTCCTTTGTCTACATACATGAGAACCTACAAGAAGGGTGATACTGTAGACATCAAGGGAATGGGTACTATTCAAAAAGGAATACCCCACAAATGCTACCATGGCAAAACTGGAAAGGTCTATAATGTTACCCAGCATGCTGTTGGCATTATTGTGAACAATCAAGTTAAGGGCAAGATCCTTGCTAAGAGCATTAATGTGCATATTGAGCATATTAAACACGCTAAGAACTGAGAAAGCTTCCTGAAATGAGTGAAGGAAAATGACCAGAAAAAGAAGGAAGCCAAAGAGAAAGGAACCTAGGTTCAACTGAAGCACCAGCCTGCTCCACCTGGAGAAGCACACTTTGTGAGAATCAACCGATAGAGCCTGATCTATTGGAACCTATTCCCTATGAATTCATGGCCTGAGAGATGTAAAAATAAGACTGGGCTGGGAAGGTAGCTCAGTGGTAGAGTGCTTGTCTTGCATGCATGAAGCCCTTGGTTCGATTCCTCAGCACCACATAAGCAGAAAAGGCTGGAAGTGGCGCTGTGGCTCAAGTGGTAGAGCACTAGCCTTGAGCTGAAGAGCTGAGGGACAGTGCCCAGTCCCAGAGTTCAAGCCCCATGACCGACCAAAACAAAAAAAAAAGAAACAAAACAAAACAAAAAAAAAAAAAAAAGACTGCTGGATTATCAAAGAGGGAGGGGGGAAGACACATGCTAATGCAAAAGGCGTGGCCTAGCAGTGTATCAGTGGCTCACACCAGTGATCCTAGTTACTCAGGTGGCTACGATCTGAGGATCACAGTTCAAAGCCAGCCCACGCAAAAATTCCACATGAGACTCTTTTTTTTTTTTTTGTTGGTCGTGGGGCTTGAACTCTGGGCTGGGCGCTGTCCCTCAGCTCTTCAGCTCAAGGCGAGCACTCTACCACTTGAGCTACAGTGCTACTTCTGGTTTTCTGGTGGTTTATTGGAGATAGGAGTCTCACGGTCTCTCCTGCCCGGGCTGGCTTTGAACCGCAATCCTCAGATCTCAGCCTCCTGAGTAGCTAGGATTACAGGCGTGAGCCACCAGCGCCGGACTCCCCAAGAGACTCTTATCTCCAATTAACCACTCAAAAACCAGAAGTGGCACTGTGCCTCAAAGTGGTAGAGCACTAGCCTTGAGCACAAAGAGGCTCAGGGACAGCACCCAGGCCCTGAGTCTAAGCCTCACAACCACCAACAACAACAAAAGGCATGGCCCAGAATACTGACCAGGGACTGTGTCGGGAAATAACTTGGGCCAACAGATACTATTAAGCTAAACTGTGGATGGTAAACAGGTTCAGCAGTAAGAACACAAAAGATAAAAGCTAAGGAAAAGTTTGTTATCAGCAGAGATTAAGGTATCAATAGCCCAAAGTCAAGACTAGCAGAGATTAAGGTATCAATAGCCCAAAGTCAAGACCAGGGGCCAGGGAACAATCATTTCCTAAAAGATAGGTAAAGAATGTAGAAAATTAGAATCAAACCCAGAGCAATCTGTGTCTCAGAAGTACTGATGAGGCTGTCGTAATCTAGGGAGACATGGAAGTAAATCAAGTTAGTAGTCAAGAGCTAGACCTTACACTAAGAAGTACACTTCCTCTTTATGCTGTCCTCTGCAGAGAAAATTAGAGCATTCCAGCTTGAGTTAAAACACCATTGTGAGATTAAGGAGCGAAAGCAAGTCCTCAGAGTCAAAAAGCATGTCAGTGTATGCACAGGGAGTTGTTCTTTTTGTGTAGCATGCCTTCTAATAGCAAAGCTATCTCATCCTTCTTATAAACAAATTCCCTAATCCAAGTTCATGGGTTCAAGAGGGATTTCCAAATGTTCAGGCTGATTCCCTGACACAGTGACTGGCACTGGATAAGCATGTGACCCAAGGCAGGCCAATCAGTATTCATTTCAGCATTTACCTACTAGTATAGGAAAAGAGGCAGCATAATCCACTGTGCATTTTAGCCCCACAGGATATTAGCTTGGAGCAGGTGGTGTACATTTGGAACATCTCCCGGGAAGAGCTTGCCTGAGAATAAAGCCAACCAGAAGAAAGTAGAGCTAAAATAAAGGAGATCAGGAGAGAAAGAAACTATATCCTAAGAACATTCCTTGAGGACAGGAGCTATTGCTCAGAGATAGTTTCTGCACAGTATGTGCTGGGTTCAACCCCCAGCACCAAAAACAAAACAAAACAGAAATAAGACCTCAAAACCCTGGATGCAATCCTGACAAACTCGTTTACCCACTCGTTTCTCAGTTAAGAAAAAAATGTTATCTTTTTCTTTTGGTTGAGTATAGATCACTTTCTCAAAGTCCTTGCTAATTTCCCTGTGCATAAAAATTTGCAGAACTGAACACCGGTGGCTCTCAAGAGACTGAGATCTGAGGATTGTACTTTAAAACCAGCCCAAGCAGGAAAGTCCATGAGACATTTATCTCCAATGAGTTGTGGCTCAAGTGGTAGAGTGCTAGTCTTGAGCAAAAGGGCTCAGGACAGCACCCAGACCTGGAGTTTAAGTCCCAGGACCAGGAAAAAAAAATTGCACTAAATAATGAAAACATGGACACGGAAGGCACCTCAGAGTTTTATGAAATTACTTAAGGAGCAATCCCTAAATGACCCTGTTTTGTCAGAAATTTACTTCTAGGTCTACCGAAACTGATCACTGGTTAAGGAAGTTAAGTTGTCTTTAAGACACAACAAAGGGTAGAGAAGACAGGATTCTAAGAGAATTCTTTCCGACCAGCAAATATTCATATAGGTATATGAATAATATACCTGAATAATAACATCTTCCAGCACTACCAGTAAAATATATAATATGTATAATTACTACATTTAATAGTTCACAATTCTACATTTTTCTAAATTATCTGACAAGAAACCTTTTTTACAGAACACTTCAAGAGCCTGGTATTTTCTAGATTCACTCTGGAAACTTAGGATCTTGTAGGATGAGGAATGAGCTGGTGTTTTGATATAAGGAAAAGTAAAATGACAAGTTTTGAACAGGGTACTACTTAACATTATGGTCTTTTTGCCCTAACCTCTAAGTATGAGGAGATACAGAAAAGAGGAAGTAATGAATACTTATGATTTTCTTTAATTTCATACATATCTCACCTTTCCTTTTCCCATCCTCCTCCTCTCACTATCCTTTCCCCCTATATGAGAGGCATTGTTACAGATCCCAATTTAAAGATTTTTTTTAATGAGGCTTCTTTCATTTCATATGAGGTGATAACTTCAAAACATTAGTTCTTGCCTACCCTCTACTCTAAAGAAATACACTCCACTCTAAGATACCTGGCAGAGATGACAATCTAAATATTCAAAATTCAGATATGACCACCTCGCTGGCCCCAAGTACCCTAATAGCTCTTTCTCAGGTAACTACCAATGTGGTTTGTTGAAAAAAACTTGGTCACAATGTATGTACCTATTTCAAGAAGTATATTTCCCATTCTTTAAATATGAGCTGACTTACTGTTCACAATAGCTAGGATATGGAAACAACCCAGATGCCCTACCACAGATGAATGGATCCAAAAATTGTGGTATCTATACACAATGGAATATTATGCAGCCATTAGAAATGAAAAACTAATGACATTTGCAGGGAAATGGATGAAGCTAGAAGAAATCATGTTGAGCGAGGTAAGCCAAGAGCAAAGAGACAAATGGTACATGGTCTCCCTGATAAGTGGATGTTAAATCCAAAATGTTAGGTAATACGACAAAATTAACAGGAATTAAGAAACAAAGAACTTCCACTCATCTGGTCGAACCACTACTAAATATCCCCATGCTGCTGATCACATGTATGGTGTATATGTGTACACTGTTATATGTTATAGACCGTGATAGACAATTTGCTCCAGGAAAGTTAGAATGAGCTTGTGACTTTAAATGAGCATCATTATTCCACAATACTGTGAAATTTGGGAAATTATGTAATCAATCACAATTAAAAAATAAAAAAGCACCAGAAAACTAGAAGTGATGCGATAGCTCAAGTGGTAGAGCATGAGCCTTGAGCTAAATTGTTCAGGGACAGCTCCCAGGCCTAGAGCTCAAGCCCCATGACTGACAAAAAAAAAGAGAGAGAGAGAGAGAGAGAGAGATCTTTCATGTGATTGTTTCTAACATGTTTATAAGATTATGTCTTTGTTGCCTTGTATGTCCCTCCCCCATGGTACAACCCCTGTTTTCACTATATATGATGTTGGTATATGTGGAGGGGAAGAGAAAAAACAAATTTTAAAAACAGGGATACAGGAGGACCCATTGCAACAATGAGATGTACAAGTCGTTATGTCAAAAAACGAACTTTACAACTTTGGTGGGGGAGGACTGAGGGGGGAGGGGGGTTACGAAGGGACCAGAAGGGTAAACAAAAGCAGGAAGCTACAATGCTTGATAAGAAATGTACTCATTATCTTACCCACGTAATTGTAGCCCCTCGGTACAGTATTTTCACAATAAAAATATATTAAAAATAAAAAAATTAAAAAAATATGAACTGACTTTAAGACTTGCTTTGACTGACAGAATATGGCAGAAGATGCCATGAGTTCCAGAGAACTTGCAGATTCTGTCTTCATAGTTGCAGAACCCCAAGATCACCAGGCAGAATGGTGATCCAAAATGTAATACCACATGGCGAGTGAAACAGCCATTTTTGTTATCCCACTTGGGTCGAGCCCACAAACAACTTTCCAAACAAATATAGTCATATGAGTGAACTCAGGCAAAACAAATGAAATATCTACCCAGAAAAAACATAAAATAGTAAAAAGTAATGCAGTCATGCTTGTGGTTTGTCAACAACAGATTACAAATACAATGGTGGTTCCTAAAAAACAATATAACCCAATGACAGTAGTTTGAACAACTATACTATTCTATGATGTTTGCTCATACAAACAGCTAAACAATACATTTCCTGAAATGTATCTGCATCATTAAGCAACAAGTGACTGTTGATTTAAGCCAATAAATTGTAGGGTGATTTGTTATGTGGCAATAGCTAACTGATCCAACTTTAATATGCCAGTGAGAAAGATGTCAAGTCCTGAGATGCCTGTATTGACTGAGACTATTAAGTAAGACAAAGCCAAGCACCAGTAACTTGTGGCTGTAATCATAACTACTCAGGAGGCTGAGATCTGATTATTGTGGTTTGAAGCCGGCCCAGTCAGGCAAGACCATGAGACTTATCTCCAAATAACCACCAGAAAACCAGAAATGGTGCTGTGGCTCAAAGTGGTAGAGCACTAGCCTTGAGTAAAAAGCGCTCAGGGACAGCACTAAAGCCTTGAGTTCAAGCCCCACAACTGACTAAATAAATAGAGACAATATGGTACAAGCCCTTTCAGTAAGGTTCTCTTTATTCCTCCTTTTTTATTTTTATTTTTTTATTTTTAGTTTGGTTTTTTTTTAATTTTTTTTATTTTTTATTGTAAAGATACTATACAGAGGGTTACAGTTACATGAGTAAGGTAATGAGTACACTTCCTATCGAGCATGTTACCCCCTCCATGTATTCTTCCTTTTTCAGTACACAGATGAATACCAAATACCATGCTCAGAGATCAATTATAAATCTCACATGTCCTTCTAAATAGACTCAAGGTTTCTTTTTCTCCAACCAGAACTATCGATAAGGGAAGATCATCCCCCCCCCCAAAAAAAAAAGTTCAGAGAGGGCTTATTCATGACAGCAAAGAATCATTTGCATAGGAAATCATGAAATCATTTTTTCCTTTGCTTTTACTGCACATTAGGGATTTTTTCCTCCTAAGATTTACTGACTCATGAAACAATTGTGGCAGGCTGAGTTTCAATTAAGACAAAAAGCAGGGGTCATTTACCTACAACTAAATGATTCTTCAATAATAAGACTCATGAACAAAAGGAACTTGCTACAAGGAGAATGAATATGACAAATTGTTACTAGAACTGCCATTTTTGTTCAGATATAAATGGCTCTAGACCAGGAAATCATATTAGCTCAAAATATGATATGGAAGCAAGATGCTGATGGCTCACGCCTGTAACCCTACCAACTCTGGAAGCTGAGCTCTGAGGATTGCAGTTCAAAGCCAGACCAGGCAGGAAAGTCCGTGAGACTCTTATCTCCAATAAGCTATTCAGAAAAAGACAGAAGTGGTGCTGTGGCTCGAGTGGTAGAGCACTAGCCTTGAACACAAACAAACAATAACAACAAAAAATATTTGGAACTCAGGAGATACAAATACCAGGAGATGCTTCTTGTATACAGTAATTTTCCTTCTTTCCTTTCTTCCTTTCTTCCTTCCTTCCTTCCTTCCTTCCTTTCTTCCTTCCTTCCTTCCTTGTCCTTTCTCTCTCTCTCTGTCTTTCTTTTCTTTTTCTTTCTTTCTTTCTTTTTTTTTTGTCTGTTGTGGCATTTGCTTAAACTCAAGGTCTGGGGGCTGTCCCCAAACTCTCTTACTCAAGGCTAGCCTCTACCACTTTCAGCCATAGCACCACTTCTGGTTTCTGGTGGTTAACTGGAGAAGAATCTCATGTACTATCCCCCTGGCTGACTTTGAACCTTAATCCTCAGATCTCAGCCTTTTGAGTGGCTAGGATTATAGGTGTGAACCACCAGCACCTGCTTCATATGGGTAATTTTCTATCAAAAGCAGAAAACATGACAGTAAAGGGAAATATCCTTGCTTCTTGACAGGCTTTCTGAGCAAAATACAAGAACATTCACTCATCTTTATCATGTCATTATTAAAATAAATCACCATTAACTATTTTTAAAGCTTTTCTTGTCAGGCACCAACATGGCTCACACCTGTAATGCTAACTACTCAGGAGGCTATCTGAGAACTGCAGTTCAAAGCCAGCTTGGGCAGGCAAGTCCATGAACCTCATATCTCCAATTAACCACTAAACAAACTGAAAGTAGAGCTGTGGCTCAAGTGGTAGAGCTCTAGCATTGAGATAAAAGCTCAGGGACAGATCCTAGGCCCAGAGTTCAAGCCCCAGGACCAGCATATGTGTGTGTGTGTGTGTATACACACACACACACACACACACACAAAAGCTTTTCTTTACTATTAGAACAAAAATAATAAGACCACCAGACTTGCTGGTATAAAGCTATGTAACTCATAAAAAGCAACACCAGTAAATTACTGAAGTGGTAAGTGGAGTTGGAAGGTGACAATCCTTTTGAGGAGAAAGTGTTTCACAGGGAGAAGAATCCAGATGGTATCTTGGAGCTCCTTCACAGCAGGTTGCTTTGCAGTCTCTACTCTTCTAAAAGCTATCCACCTAACAGCCTCTCAGCCTTTCCTTCCTCTCCAGTTCTCATATTTCCAGGCCCAACTTCCTTTGTTGATTTCTATCACTTGGCCCCTTCTAACTCCTCCTTTCCTTGAACCTTGTTCCTCTCCTTTCTACCTTACCTGATATACAAAGAGTACCATGCCTCCTCACATGACAGTTTTGCATTCCTCTGGTGTAGTACAAAGAAAGAATTCTCTCTCAGTCAGGTTCAGATTACTCACCAATTTCCCATGCTCTTTTCATAGAGCACAAGCTCTTTCTCTCCTCCCCGCACCTCCTCTCTATCTTTCTCTGTCTCTGTCATATCAAATATGCATTGTGTAGTGATAAAAGAATGAGGGTACTTTTGGTTACTAGTAAGAACATACTAGTGAACAGTGAACATACAATTTACTTACAGACAGCATTTGTTGTTTTGGCAGTGCTGGAAGGAAACCCAGGCCCCCCTAGTGCTAGCAAGCACTCTGCCACTGAAATAAACTCCCTAGAGCCAATCGTTGGCATGGCACTTTCAAACATGTCTCAAAAGTGTACTAGACACTCTGTGGCAGAATACTCAGCTAGCACACACGAGGTTCTGGTTCAATCCTCAGCATTGTTAAATAGTAGCCACAATCAGCTGCTGGATAGAAACCTGGTAGGTAGGACCAAATGGTGAAGTAGATTCTCAGAATTCTGGGCCTCTGTTTCCTCATTTTAATCACTAGCATGATGAGATCAACAATAATACCTATTTCACAGGATAACTGCTATAAGAAGTCAAATTAGAATGTGTGTATGTTTTGAATATGTAACTTCCTCTGAGTGTATTATTTTGGCAAAGTTAGAAGTTAAAAGAAAAAGAGGCTGGGAAGGTGGCTCAGTGGTAGAGCGCTTGCCTTGCATGCATGAGGCCCTGGGTTCCATTCCCCACCACCACATAAGCAAAAAGAAAAAAGCCAGAAGTGGCACTATGGCTCAAGTGTTAGAGCGCTAGCCTTGAGCTGAAGAGCTGAGGGACAGCGCCCAAGCCCAGAGTTCAGGCCCCATGACCGGACCCAAAAAAAAAAACAAAAATTTAGGTAACTGATTTCTTGCAACTATGTAATTCAATTTCAGTTTCATTCACTACCCAGCTATTCCATCAGATCCCGTGCTAGAGAGACTGAAAATAAAAAGGAAATCTTTGATCCCTAAATATAAAGCATGCAAGGTATGAGAGACAAGATACTTAAGCAATGTGATACAGTGCTAACTGAGTGATGGCTCATGCCTGAAATCCTAGCTACCCAGGAAGCTCATATCTGAGGATTATGGTTTGAAATCAGCCCCCAGAAACAAATCCGTGAGACTCTTTATCTCCAATTAACCAGCAAAAAGATGGAACTGCAAGGGGCTGGGAAGGTGGCTCAGTGGTAGAGAGCTTGCCTTGCATGCCTGAGGCCCTGAGTTCGATTCCTCAGCACCACATAAGCAGAAAGAAAAAAGCCGGAAGTGGCGCTATGGCTCAAGTGGTAGAGCGCTAGCCTTGAGCTGAAGAGCTGAGGGACAGCGCCCAGGCCCAGAGTTCAGGCCCCATGACCGGACCCCCCCCAAAAAAAAGATGGAACTGCAAAAATGACTCAAGTGGAAGAGCTTCAGCCTTGAGCAAAATAGCCAAATGAGAGCACAAGACCCCGAGATCTTGGGGGGGCGGGGGGAGGATGGGAAAGGATAGGAAGGGGAAATAAAGGACGAGGCTACAATGCTTGATAAGAAATGTACTCATTATCTTGCCCATGTAATTGTAACCCCTCTGTATAGTATCTTCACAATAAAAATAAAAAATAAAATAACAACAACAAAAAAGACCCGAGATTCCAGTACTAGCATCTATATGTGTGTATGTATGTATATACACATATATACATACATATATGTATATATGTGTGGTATATGGTGTGACAGATCTATGGAAAATGGATTAGATATTAACTAGGAGATTCAATAATCCAACCAGAGGTATGTGGGTCAGGGGTAGAGACATCAAAAAAAGCTATAAAAACAAGAGTGAGGAGCTGGGAAGGTGGCTCAGTGGTAGAGTGCTTGCCTTGCACGCATGAGGCCCTGGATTCGATTCCTCAGCAACACATAGCAGAAAAAGCCAGAAGTGGCTCTGTGGCTCAAGTGGTAGGATGCCAGGCTTGAGCTGAAGAGCTGAGGGACAGCATCCAGGCCCAGAGTTCAGGTCCCACAACTGGGAGCGGGGTGGAGGGGGAGGAAACAAAAACAAAAACAAGAGTATACAAAATAGAGTAACTATCTCCTCATTGAGGCCCTGCTACATACAAGGCACTGTATTACACAACCTACAGACAATATCCTCAAAAACAAAGACTAGATAGTGTTCTACTTCTTAAAAAATCCTACCCATTAATTTAAAGTTTGGCTTTAGGGCCCGGCAGGTCTTAAGGCCTAGAAAGACTAAAAGCTGACTACCCAAATGGAAAAGAGGGGAAACTGCAGACTGGAAGTGAAAACTGATGGATTTTCATCCTGTTCTGTTATTATGTGGCTTGAGGGTACCTCTTAGTCCCGTGGCCCTCAGATTCTTCATCCTCAAAATGGAACTTTTTCAAGGTTGTTGGAATAATGGTGAGGAAAAGGCTTTGACATATGTTCAGTGTTTCAGAGAAGTAGCATAACTGAACAAGGTAGGCCTGTGGGGACTGGTCTACTTTAAGCAGCTAGCTATTGACACATACAAACCAACCCACTCTTTATTGGCTTAAATCAGCAACAGTATATTGCTTTTCACTATTTTATGGGTTTCCAGGCAGTTTTTCTAAAGTTTGGTCTGACTTACTTATATGACTACCTCTATTTAGAATATTGACCCAGGCCTGGGCTCATCTGGGGTAGTAAAACAGCTACCCCTTGCTGATTTATATTGTAGGTTGCTATGTAATATCTTGGATCTCTTGCTGTCAACCTATTTTTTCTGAAAAACAAAGATTTCTATTTGTGAGTGTATAAAAATCTCTCTCTTTTTTTGTGCCAGACCTAGGACTTGAACTCAAGGCCTGGACACTGCCCCTGAGCTTTTATGCTCCAGGCTGCTCTACCACTTGATCCATAGCTCTACTTCCAGCTTTGGTGGTTAATTAGAGATAAAAGTCTCACAGATTGGGCTGGGAAGGTGGCTCAATGATAGAGTGCTTGCCTTGCATGCCTGAGGTCCTGGGTTCGATTCCTCAGCACCACATAAGCAAAAAGAAAAAAAAAGCCGGAAGTGGCGCTGTGGCTCAAGTGGTAGAGCACTAGCCTTGAGCTGAAGAGCTGAGGGACAGCACACAGGCCCAGAGTTCAGGCCCCACGACCGGACCCCCAAAAAATATATATATAAAAAAAGTCTCACAGATTTTCTAGCCTGATGTTGCTTCGAACCATGATCCTCAGATCTCAGTCCCCTGAGTAGCTAAGATTATAAGCATGTGTCACTAGTACCCAACTTTTTTTTAATTAATGGAAAACACTGTGTAACCCTACAAATTTTACCTATAGACTGGATTTAGATTAGTAACTTTCATGTAAGAGAATATGACAGTGGTCCTTATTTCTGTGTGTAGTTTATTAGGCCCTTCACAGTCCCCAGGAGATAACCTGAGCTTCCTTCCTCAGTCCTAGGCCCATTAGATAGTAGCATCCCCAGACAAGTAGCATCAGCATCACCTAAGTATTTGTTCTAATAAATCCTTGGGCCCCATTGCAAATTCTTCATTTTACTTTTTTTTTTTTCATTTGTGGGGCTTGAACTCAGCCTGAGTGCTGTCCCTGAGCTCTTTGCTCAAGGATAGCATTCTACCACTTTGAGCAACAATGCCACTTCCCCCACTTTGCAAATTCTTGAGCCTTACCTCTAACCTATTGATTCAAACCTTCTGAGTATGCAGCCTAAGGAACAGGTAGATTTTACACTGGCCCTAAATCACAGCTATGCAATGAAATCACCAGGTGAACACTACAAAATACCAATGACAGGATCCTATTCTCAAGATTCTAATTTATATGGACTGACATCAGCTCTTCAGCTCAAGGGGAGCACTCTACCACTTGAGCTACAATGCCACTTCCAGTTTTCTGGTGGTTTTGGGGAGATAAGAGTTTCACGGACTTTCCTGCCCATGCTGGCTTTGAACCTCAAAACCTCAAGATCTCAGCCTCCTGAGTAGCTAGGATTACAGGCATGAGCCACTGGTGCCCAGCTCTTTTTTTTTTTTTTTTTTTTCCATTCTGGGGATCAAATTCAAATCCTTACACATGCTAGGCAAGTGCTCTACCTTTAAATTACATCTCCAATCCTAGACTATTTTATTTATTGATGTGTGCTTGTGTGTGTGTGTGTGTGTGTGTGTGTGTGTGTGTGTGTGTGTGTGTGTGTGTGTGCGAGAGAGAGAGAGAGAGAGAGAGAGAGAGAGAGAGAGAGAGAGTGCATGCACACATGCATGCGCATGCAAGTCACATGCATACTGGGGCTTAATCTCAGGGCTCTGTGATCTCACTCAGCTTTTCTCCACTCATAGCTGGCACTCCTCTTGAGCTTTACCTCCATTTATGGCTTTTTGCTGGTTAATTGGAGATAAAAAGCCCCACAGATTTGTCTGCCTGCAATTGTTCTGAACCACAAGTCTCAGATCTCAGCCTCCTGAGTAGTAAGAATTCTGTAGGTGTGAGCCACCAGTGCCTGGACCTTCACTCATTTTCCACCTACCTACGTTTTTGTCATGGGAACTTCCTCCAGTAACTCCTTCTTGACCTTGCCACAGACTAACTCCAACTGTTATGTTCGGAAATGGTGGCAATCAACTTTTCAAAATTAAGTTTCAGAGGCTGGGAAGGTTGCTAAAGTGGCTAGGTGGTAGAGTGCTTGCCTTGCATGCATGAAGCCCTAGGTTCATTCCCTGGAACCACATAAGCAGAAAAAGCTGGAAGTGGTGTTGTGGCTCAAGTGGTAGAGCACTAGCTGTGAGCTGAAGAGCTGAGGGCCAGCGCCCAGGCCCAGAGTTCAGGCCCCACAACGGACAAAAAGAAAAAAAAATTAGGTTTCAGAATATGTTAAGGAATTTTTTTAATGTTGTTAGAAGAAAAATAAAGGGGAAAGAAAGAGTGGGCTAAATGTGACTATATAGGGAAAAGAAAGGGTCATGTTCCAAGCTACTGTGGTTTGGTTGATGAATATTTCCTATAGGTTTGGTCTCCATACTCTGGCGTCTTTGGAAGGTGGTAAAACCTTGAAGAGGTGGATAGAATAGGAATAGGAAAAGGTTAGGTCATTGAGGGCGTGTCTTTGAAGGGGATATGCGAACCAGGCTCCTTCCTGTTTCACTGTTCACTTCCTACAAACTCAAAAGCAACAGGGCCAACTGATCATAGATTGAAACCTCCCAAACTCTGAGATCAAAAAACAAAAAATAAGCCGGGCGCTGGTGGCTCACACCTGTAATCCTAGCTACTTAGTAGGCTGAGATCTGAGGATCGCGGTTCAAAGCCAGCCCGGGCAGGAGAGACCGTGAGACTCCTATCTCCAATAAACCACCAGAAAACCGGAAGTGGCGCTGTAGCTCAAGTGGTAGAGCGCTAGCCTTGAGCTGAAGAGCTGAGGGACAGCGCCCAGGCCCGGAGTTCAAGCCCCATGACCGACAAAAAAAAAAAAAAAAAAAAAAAAAGCTCTCTAGATAGATTGATTATTTCAACATCATTAAGAGCAATGGAAAGCTAAATGACATACAAGCCAAAGAAACAACTTGGTCAAAGGCTAGAGGTGGATTTTAAAAGGAATGCTTACAGATAACAAGAGGGACATGTTATCAGGCTCACAAAGTGTGTGCTGAGAAATGGAGGGAGATAAACTCTGATAGAAGAAGTGGCTTAAACAGTTCTGAAGAAGATAGACAGTACATTACCCAAGGTTCCTCAGAGAAGCAGAACCTAAAGGACGTACATAAATGCTCCGGGGCTTACAATGGAAGTTATACCCCGCTAACCCATCAAAAAGTAAAAAAATCATAAGCAAATCCAGGGACAGTGACTTATTCCTGTAATCTTAGCTACTCTGATGATCGTAGTATGAGGCCAGCCAGGACAAAAAGTTAGCAAGATCTCATCTCAATAAACTAGATGTTGTGGTATGGGTCTGTGATCCCAACTACATGGGAGTCTCCAGGTAGGACTGAGATTGAGATCCAAGGCTGGCCCTGGGTAAAAAGAAAAGACTTTGAAAAAATAAAGAAATATAGCACTAGGGATATGGCTTAAGTGATATAGGGCCTGCCTACCAAGCCTGAGACCCTGAGTTTAAACCTCAGTACTACAAAAATAAAATAATTCTCCCCAACCATATATATACATATATGTGTGTATGTACACACACATATATGTATATATGAACTTCATATATATTCGTATAGCTATCAATTGGTTCAAATAATTATGGAGGCTCAAGAACTGTAAATTAAGTCAGTAAGATGAAGACCCAGAAGAGCTAATGCAAAAAGGCAGAAAATTTTTGGTAGCCAATTCAAAGGTAGTCAGTCAGGTGAAATGAAGTGCCTAGTTATTCTTTTTACTCTATTTAGGCCCTCAACTGATTGGATAATACGGCTCCACCCCCCATTAGGCAGAGAAATATGCTTTATTCTGCCTACTGATTTAAATGTTAATACTAGATATATACTCACAGAAATACACCAAATAATATTTGGTGAAATGTCTGGGCACTCCATGACCTATCCAAATAGACTCATAAAATTAATCATCACAGAGAGTATAGACTTTAATCTGTGGATCAGTATTACCAAAATCTACTTTGTGAAAATGTGGCTGTGAAATACTCCACCAAATAGGTTCTGTGTACATGCCAAGTCTTGAGAAACACTGTGGAATAAAGCATATTACCGTATCAAAGCTATGAGTCATCCTGCAGGAGAAAAATGGCTCATTCCTTTGTCAACCTTGGCATCTGATCACAAACCTGCTTCTTACTTAACACCTATTAATTTCCCATGGAACTTAGTTTTACATAACATACATTGGGAAATGCTACTCTGAGCCATGAGAAGATAATATACATTGGGAACATGGGAAGGCACATGAAAACAAGATTTCACTAAGATAAAATCAGCACTAGTGTACAATGATATTAAAGGAAAAGGAGCCTAGAAACAGAAAGGTTAGCTGGGAAGACATTTAGCCATTGAAATCTGAAGTGACAGAGGCTTGTCCTCAAGTAGCAGTGGGGGATAAAAGGAAGATAATGACATTAGTTCTGGAACAGTATTTACATGTATGGATTGTAAACAGAAAAGGGTGGTAGAAAACTCTAAAGTTTTACAGTGGCAAGTTAAAAAAAAGGAAAAAATAAGAAAAAGAAAGGCTGGTTCCAGGACAAACATATGAGATGTAACAATAATTGTCACAAGTGGTAGAGCATGTGCTCAGCATGTGTGAGGCTATGAGTTCAGTCTGCAGAAACACACACACACACACACACACACACACACACACACACACACACACATACACAGATGTTCAAGTTTTCAATTTGCTGAGTTTGGGATCTTTAGAAGAAAAAGGTCTGTAAGAAATGTGTATCTGGTTTTGGAATTCTGAGATTGTGTAATATCAAAATTATACATCAATGGGAACTGTCAGCATAGAATTGGAAACTATGTCACTTTCATTTTCTCCTTTACCCTCAATCAGCCAATCCCTTCTCTTTGAAAGAGGTCATTCTTAGCAGCATGCTTCTAAGCCAGCCTCTGGTTCTTTTAGCAAGTCTCACAAAGCACAGAATGGCGTACATCCCTGCATACTTGGTGGTAGACGCACTATTAGCAGGAAACTTAAGGAAATGAGCTTTGGAAGGTGTTCCTTAGATGGGTAAGAATTAGCCTTGGAGTTGTACTACATTTATGGAGCACAAGTCAGCAGGAGACAGAAGCATTATGTACTTCTCGTTGCATGCCAACCATAGCCTCTACAGCATTACCTTCGTATCGTATAATTCCAAAGCTCAAGGTATCCAACACCAGACGCTTTTAGACAAATTTCGTAAGATGAAAAACATATAGTCTTCTGGACGCCTATCCTCATGATAACACATTGAGTACTACTGTCATTTAATTTAGGAAGTACTTACCAAGTACCTTCTGTGCACTTGGCCCATGTGGTCCTGAAGTGGTCTGTTTCCTTCTCCTCCATACTAGATCTCTGAAGTCACACAGTGTCCTACTTGAATTCTAACAGCAGTCCATATCAAGTGTACAAATTCTGAACAAGTTGCTTAACTCTTTGGGAGCTTGGTTTTCTTATCTACAAAAATAGGATTAGATTCAATATCCACTTATGTATGTATTCACATATGCATTGATTCAACAAATATATAAGAGCTCCTACCATGTATCTGTGAGGATGCCAAGAGTTGTGTTCTCTCACACTGGCAAAAGATGCAGCCATGATCCCTGTAGTCAATGAGCTTAAATCTCACTGGTTTCTTAAGAGAGAAAAAAAAAATCAGGGATAATATGCAAATTACGAGGCTCAATGGTGCATGCATAGAAGACACTCAATAAATGCTAGGTTTTTTTCTTTCCTACAGAGCAGAGGACAGAAAATCAAGTGTCTATGATGGCCAACATAACAGATGCAGTAGTAAGAACTGGGCAATCTGATCTGTACAGCTCATGTCTTCACTAAGGACAGTGGCCTGCTTGGCATCAGCTGGTTGTTCTAAGGAGGGATGAAGGCCCAAGATTCTTTCAGTTTTTAAAAAGAAGCAGGAATAATCCCTATCTTTAAATGGTAGCAACTAAATAAACCAAACAAAATACATCTGATCCAGTAAATGCCAGTGAGAAGACAGCCAGTTTTTCTACTCTCCTAGACATTATGCAGGAAGGCTAATGGACCCTCAAATAAAACCTTTATTTAACTCCAGCTCAGTCTCAATCAATCAGTCTAACTCTCTTCATGCTCTACTAAAACAGGAACCTGGAGTGACAGAATCATTATCACCAGAGGAAAGAAAAATCTCCACATGGGTCATCAGCTGGCATTACATAAATGACTATAAGGGCTAGACATGAGGCAACAATGGGAAGGTACCACAGAGAGTGAAGCAAACTGTGCTGATTGGATTTAAAGATTTCCACTGGTGGGACAATCACAAATACAGAGAACATTTAGTTGGCACTTTCAGGTGGTATTTGCCCACTGTGATACTGATTCCTTCATTTCTGATGCATTCTTTCCAGTTCCATCTAAATTTTGTTTATGGGTTTTATATCTGGCATCATTTCTCTAAAGAGTTCATGATTTTCCTCTGTGTTCTCTGCCTCCCCACCCCAACTCCTGCTGTAGAGCAGGGAAAATGGAAAAGCAATGATAATAAACAATGACAGATATAAAAAGATATGGATCTTCGTATTGTTTCCTTATAGAGCTTAGGTGAAGCTGGATTAACAGACCAGAATAGAGCTGCCTTAGCCCATCCATTGCTTATCCTATGCATTGCTAATTCCATCTTCATTTTAAAACCCAGAAATTATAATTCTAGGCTAATTCATGCCCTTTTTAATATATCATTTGTGTTAGCTAGACAGAAATGATTCTATACACTTGAGTCATTCCAGAAGTTCATCATGTGCTCCAGGAAAACACACATCCAAGAGTCTTCTCACCTACAGAGAAGCTTTGAGAACAATGAAATGAGTATCTAGCATTATTCTTTGGGCAAAGGACACAAGAGTCTAGGTTGTATATCCCAGTTGTAGGTTACAATCTAGGTTATACATCCCACTTTGGAATATATAACCTTGTGTGGTATAATCCTAGCTACTCCAGAGACTGAGACCTGCCTGAGAATTGAAGTTCAAAGCCAACTGGGCAAAAAAAAGTCCATGACATTCTTTCTTCAATTAAACACCAAAAAAATCTGGAAGTGGAGTTGTGGCTCAAGTAGTAGAGAACTAGCCTTGACCAAAACAACAACAACAACAACAACAAAAAGAGTCTATGAGGCTGAGGCTACTAAGAGAAAATCATCAATGAAGAAGTCTAGAAGAATATCTTAATCTGATTGCCATAACAAAATATTATAGACTTAATAACTTAAAAATAGAAATTTATCTTCTGACAATTCTGGAAGCTGGAAGTCTGTTATTAGAATGCCAGCATGGTTAGATTATGGTAAGGACTCATTTTCTAATTGCAGGTAGCAGGTATCTTCAGATAGCAGACAGACAGACAGATTAAAAAAAGAGAGAGAGAATTTTTTTTCTTATAAAGCCTGTCCTCCTGGTACTGGGGCTCTGCCTATGATCCAAGCTACTCGGGAGGCTGAGATTCAGAGGATCTTGATTTGGTGCCAGCCTGGACAGAAAAGTCCAAGAGTCTCCTTCTCCAAAATAACCAGTAAAAAAAAAGTTGGGCTGGAGGTATGGCTCAGGTGGAAGAGTGCCACCAGCCAAGCAAATGAACCAAGCAAGCACAAGGCCCTGAGTCCAAACCCTGTACCAGCAAAATACAATAAAACATTCATATAGCCTATCCAGTAGGATTAGGGCCCCACCCATATGCCTCAAAGTCATACTTACAGATAGACATATTAAGTTACACAGGGGGTTAGAGTTTCATCATTTGAATTGGGGGATGGTGCCAGTGAGTCAGAAGAATGGGTTAAGCAGAGCAGCATGAAGTGAATACTGAAGGAACTGTCATTTGATTATTTCCCCAATCCAATATGACTCTTTTCTCACCATCCACACTCAAGCACTCTTTTGCTCTGGGAAAGAAAACCATAGGGCTGGGAAGGTGGCTCAGTGGTAGAGCGCTTACCTTGCATGCATGAGGCATTGGGTTCCATTCCTCAGCACCACATAAGCAGAAAGAAAAAAGCCGGAAGTGGCGCTGGGGCTCAAGTGGTAGAGCGCTAGCCTTGAGCTGAAGAGCTGCGGGGTAGCGCCCAGCCCCAGAGTTCAGGCCCATGACCAAGACCCCCCCCCAAAAAAAGAAAACCATAAAGCAGAGAACTGTGTCATCTCCCTGCTGCCTAAGGACATGAAAGAAGATGGAAAGCTAGTCTTCTGATGGTAGAGCTGTTGGGGAGAAATGCTGCAGTCCATGTGAACCATGTGTGTGTAGATTGGCACCCAGAAGAGGTAGCAGACAATGGGATCAATGAGTAATGGACAGTTTGGATATCATGACTGAAAGAAAGCTGGTGAAGACAACAGTAAAAGCCAGGAGGGTACCATGCTTGTGTCCAAGGAGGCAGAAACAGAGCAAAAGCAGTGGCTGTGCCAGGTGCTGGTGACTCACACCTGTAATCTTCACTATTCAGGAGGCTGAGATCTGAGGACTGAGGTTCCAAGCCAGCCCAGGTAGCAAAGTCTGTGAGACTCTATCTCCAATAAACTACCAAAAAAGCCAGAAGTGGAGCTGTGGCTCAAGTGATAGAGCTCTCTAGCCTTGTGCAAAAGAAGCTCAGGGACACAGTGTCCCCAAAAACTAAAATAACAACAACAACAACAACAATAATAATAATAACAAGCAGTGGATATAAGCCAAAGGGATACAGGTCTGAAGACTCAGAGCCCTTTCCAGCACTGCTTTTCCCAATCCTAATCCTTTGGGCAAAGTTTCTCAGAGAAAAAACACAGGCTTTCTTCTAATCATGGACTGAAGGATGGCATATATACTTAGTAGTAGGTAAGGCCAGAGAGCACATGCAATAACCAAGTTTTTCTACCATGACACAGAGCACGTACTTGTGGATTCTATTATCTGAAACTGTTTAAAAATCTAAAAACAGACTTGGTTAACACTTTGCCTACAAGAGTAGCAAAATGTGCTACAGTCTAATTTAAAGCCAAGCAGAGATACTAAAATAAGTATCTGTATTCTATTTTATGAGAATGAAAATAACTGTGGGAACATTAAGCTCAGGGCCCTACATATATGGTTGCCAATCAACTGAGAATTTTTCAGTCTTGACCTCTACTGCTGACAATTCCTTCCCTAATATTTTTCTTCTCTGTTAGTCTCATTTTTCTACTGAACTCATAACTTATGGTATGCCACAGATGAGCATAATACAGGTAGAGGGCTAGTAAGAAAATAAATACTTAAATGTGTGCCTGTGGAATGGCAAGGAACTGCCATAAGCAGAACTTCTGACACTTTGGGGATCTGGAGCCTGAAAAGCAGTAAGCTGAGGATCAGACTTGAGAGGGGCTGTGCTGACCCCCAAACTTTGGTCACGATTCCAACAAACTCAAGAATCTATCCATTTGCCTTTTTCTCATTTCCCTATCTCTATCATATTGCTTACTAGCAGGTTACCCAATAAGATAGAATGAAAGCAACTTCAAACTTGCCCAACTAGTCATTCTTGCCAGGTTTAAACTCAGACTAGCAGATTATGAGCTGGCCTACCTCACCACTCCCATTCAGTCTTTTTAGTGGTTTCTCTGCCTTGTCTGCCATGAACTCTCACAGTCCCACAGCAGTTCCTGCCCACCTATTTCTGTTTCTATTTCTGTTTCTCACTAGCTACTTCTAGGGAGCCTTTTAACAGTGATAACTTATAACATTATAACTATGTTATAATTTATAACAGTGATAACTTATACTGATGATTCTCTATTCTCTATGTACAGACCAGACTCCTGAGCTCCTGACTCAAGTACCACAGTGTAGTACAGGCTCTACATGGCCCTCACACTCAACATGTCCAAAACTAAGTTCATTATCTTCTTCCATAATCCTGTCTTCCTGTTACGCTCTTTGTTAACTGTACCTTCAGTAACTTAACAAGCCAGAAATCTGAAAACCCTGTCATCAGAGACGGCTCTTGAGTTTCTTTATAAATGATAATAACAAAGAGAATTAACATAGAAAAACAAATTTCAGTGAACATGTGAAGGTATAATAAGGATAAGAGTGAATCACAGCTCTTTCTAAAGACTAATTTTATTATTGACTTGAAGGCATGGTATGTGTTTATTGTTCTCACCAGACTACTAAATAAGTCTAAATTAGCTTTTCTCTCTTCATCCAACCACCAAAGCCTTAGTTCTTACTTGCATTGATTTTTTTTAATTTTTGGGAGTGGCTATATGTACAAATTTTATCACAAAAATACATACAATGAAAACTTCAAATCTAGACATGTTTTCCTATCATAACACATATATGAAAATCTCTTGAACAACTCTTGAACATATAATTGATATATGTATTTATAATATATATATATATACTATATTAGTACTATATATATGTATATATATATATATATGTATATATATATATATAAATTTCACAATACTATGGCTTGCATTGCTTTTGGCCTGAATCACTGTAACTATTTTCCACCCAATATCCTTTTTTCACATTCTTCTGTTTGCCAAAGTCATCTCTTTGTTTCAACCATACGCAAATATTCTTCCTTTTCACATAAATAATACATATTTAGTGTAGAAATTTCCAAAACAATCCTTAATACACATAAACACTACTACTACCGTACTATACATACTAGCCATAACCTACAAATTGGCAAGTATCTTTAAATGATAGGTCTATATTATGCACACTCTCATATGCCCCATTTTTTGTAGTTTTTTTTTAAAATTATGTGCTTTTTATTATCTTTAAGTAGTTGTATAAAGGTGTAGGGTTTTGTTTTTGGTGTGTGTGTGTGTGTGTGTGTGTGTGTGTGTGTGTGTGTGTGTGTGTGTGTGTGTGTGTGTGTGTGTGTGTGTGTGTGTGTGTGTGTGTGTGTGTGTGTGTGTGTGTGTGTGTGTGTGTGTGTGTGTGTGTGTGTTGTCAGTCGTAGTGCTTGAACTCTGGGCCGGGCACCGTCCCTCAGCTCTTCAGTTCAAGGCTAGTGCTCTACCACTTGAGCCACAGCTCCACTTCCAAGGTATAGTTTTTTAATGTCATACAAAGGCAGGTTATGTTATTTTATTTCAGATTAGTAAAAGTCTTGCAAAAGAATATTTATTAGTTAAAAAAAGGGGTGGGGGCATTTGAATCGCAAGTGGTCGAAACTCACTATTTCACTACATCTACATCACGTGCTGAGTGTTTCCCTTCTATATAATCAGTCACTTATTAGGCATTTTATATATGTCATCTTACTTTATTCTCATAATAACCCACGTTTACAGTGGAAAAACATAAAGCTTAGAAAGGTTCGGTAACTTGCCCAAGCTAATAAGAGAAGTATAATACAAAAATTGGAATCCACTAGATCAGTTCTCATTTTGGAAAGTATGTTGATAAGGTTTTTATAACTGTGACAAAATACCTGACATAAACAACTTAAGGAAAGGAATTTTTTTTTTTTTTTTTTTGCTTTTTGTGTGCTGGTCCTGGGGCTTGAACCAGAGCCAGGTGCTGTCTCTAAGTTTATTTTGGTCAAGGCTAGCAATCTATCACTAGTGCTACGGCTTCACCTCTGGCTTGTGCTTGGTACGGCAGGCAACTCTACTACTTGAGCCATACCTCCAGCCCTTTTTGCTCACTGTTTTTGAGATAGGGTCTTGATTTTTGTCCAGGCTGCCCTAGGCCACAATATTCCTATTTATGGTCCCATCTTTCCTGGGATGACAGGCATTCATACCACCCCCAACTACTGATAGAGATGAGAAAGATCCTCAAAAACTTTTTGTCCAGGCTGGCTTTGAACTTTAATCCTCCCAAATTATGTTCCTGGATGGCTAGGATTACAGGCATGAGCTACCACTACTTGGCTCCTTTTTTTTAAAAAATTCATTTTAGAGTAGAAGCATCCATGATCCTGTTATTCTTGCATTCTACATGCTTGCAAAATGAGCATCACACAGATGATAACAAAGTCTGCTGCCAACTTGAGCAGCAGATTACTATCAGACCCACTTGGACCACAGCTACAGTAGCCTCTGAGTGGTTGGGAATGGTAAGTAAATCTTAAGGAAAATATTTCCTAGAAAGCTGTGTGAGGGCTGGGAAGGTGGCTCAGTGGTAGAGTGCTTGCCTTGTATGCCTGAGGCCCTGGGTTCGATTCCTCAGTACCACATAAGCAAAAAGAAAAAAAGCCAGAAGTGGCGCTGTGGCTCAAGTGGTAGAGCGCTAGCCTTGAGCTGAAGAGCTGAGGGACAGCGTCCAGGCCCAGAGTTCAGGCCTCACGACTGGACTCAAAAAAAAAAAAAAGAAAGAAAGAAAGAAAGAAAGCTCTGTGTGAGCTAAGTGCATGAGTGGGATCTCTCCTCTCTGAGTTCACACTTCTATCCCCTTGGCCTGCAATGGTTAGAGTCTTGCTGACTTCTCAAGGGAGTCCTCAATGCATTCTTCCTATCATCCAAGTGCAAAGAACTTACCTTCTTTGTAACATCAAATGTCTTCAGCAGTCACACGTTTTTTTTCTTTCTCTTTTTGCCTGTACTGGGGCTTCAACTCAGAGCCTGCCACTATTCCTTAGCCTTTTCACTCAAGATTGGCACTCTACCATTTGAGCCACACCTCCACTTCTGGTTTTGCTGATTAAATGGAGATAAGTGTCTCATGGACTTTCCTGCCCCAGCTGGCTTGAAATTTACAGTCATCAGACTCTACCTTCTGTGAAGCTAGCATTATAAGCATGTCTTACAGGCACATACCACATTTCTTTGATCCCAATTTCACACTTTTTTTTTCTGAGCAAACTGCAAGTTTCTCAAACTTGTCTTCTCTACTTTTTGCTCACAGTTCTCATTTATAAACTTGGTTAACACAGCCAGCAAAGGCCATGTCACACCCTGAATTATGGACTGCCTTAAATTTTCCTCTGTCAAATGAATTCATTAGTTTCCTTTAAACTCAGTTTTCCTCAATGTCTTAGGCATGGACAAAGTATAAAGTTCTTTGCCATGATATAACACAAAGGACCTCTAGTCCAGTTCCTAACAGAGTCTTCATTCCCATATGAAACCTCATAAAAGACTGGCCTTCACTGTCCACATTCTATCAACTTTCTGATCTTCTAAGGTACAGCCAGAATCAACTATTAAACCCACTTGTGGCATTCTAAGAGGTTTCCAGCCCATTTCTCCAAGTTCTTCCCAAAAACCAAGTTGTAGGGCTTCTGGAATACATGTCCAGGAAAGAATTTTCATTTTTTTCATTTTTATTTTTTATTGTGAAAATACTGTACAGAGGGGTTACAATTACATGGGCAAGATAATGAGTACATTTCTTATCAAGCATTGTGGCCTTCTCCTTTGTTTCCCCTTCCCATCCCTTCCCATCCTCTTCCCCCCCCCCCCCCGCCCTCCAAGAATTTTCATTTTTTTTTAAAACGTTTTTTATTGTTACCGTAACAGTAGAGGGTTTACAGCTACATAAGTTAGGTAATAAGTACATTTCCTTTTGGACAATGTCACCCCTCAGGACATACACTTGTTTTTGGGGGGGGGGGGTCCGGTCGTGGGGCCTGAACTCTGGGCCTGGGCGCTGTCCCTCAGCTCTTCAGCTCAAGGCTAGCGCTCTACCACTTGAGCCACAGTGCCACTTCCGGCTTTTTTCTTTTTGCTTATGTGGTGCTGAGGAATTGAACCCAGGGCCTCAGGCATGCAAGGCAAGCGCTCTACCACTGAGCCACCTTCCCAGCCCCCAAGAATTTTCATTTTTATATGACTAAATATTTAATAGCTTGCTGTTAATTAAGGGTAATTTACTTTTATGTTCACAAAAAGTACAGTACTGCCAATTACTGAGAACTCTGGCTGATGAAAATCCCAGTTCACATATAAGAACATATATTACTAGAGTTTCTACAATTTTCAAAAAGATCCTTCTTAGTATGTAATAATGCTTTGAGTTTCAATTACAGTCTTCTTATATGAGTTATTTCACACGTCAAATAATTTTGTTTTGCTACTTTTTATCATTTTGTTCAAGCTATGATTTTTTTTTTTTTTTTTTTTTGGTCAGTCCTGGGGCTTGAATTCTGGTCCTGGACACTGTCCCTGAGCTCTTCAACTCAAGGCTAGTGTTCTACCACTTGGGCCACAGTGCTACTTCTGGTTTTCTGGTGGTTAATTGGAGGTAAGAGTCTCATGGACTTTCCTGCCCAGGCTGGCTTTGAACTACGATTCTCAGATTTCAGCCTCCTGAGTAGCTAGAATTACAGGCATGAGTCACTGGCACCCAGCTGATGTTGATATTTGAGGTAATTATTTTGTTCCTCAGTAAATTTTTATTTTTGTGCTGGTACTGGGCATGAATGAACTCAGGACCTTGCATTCTCATTCTGCTCTTTTGCTCAAAGCTGGTACTCTTATCACTTGAGCCAAATCTCCACTTCTAGCTTTTTGCTGGTTAACCATAGATAAGACTCTCAGACTTTTCTGCCTAGGCTGGTTTCAAACCATAGTCCTCAAATCTCAGACTCTTGAGTAGCTAGGAGTGAGACAGCAGCATCCAGGTCCTCACTCATTATTTTCCCATCAGAAGCAGAATGATAGGAAATGATAGGGCAGGTGTATCATGAGGTCTTTTGACACAGGGAAGTAAGACTTGATAAGACTAAATGATTCAAAATCTCCCTTTTCCAAGTCTAAGTTGGTTTACTAGATTGACAGTGGTGGCTAGCTAGTAACAAGGGCTGAAAAATAATTGTCTACAAAATGATCAGATGTTTGGAGGGAGGAATGAGCTGAAAGCCATCTTGAGGAAAGGAGACAGGGAGGATTAAGGATGTATCCCTTTTCCTCTCAACTCTCAGTTTTTAAAACACTGGTTTTGTGTGACAGAAGAGCATATGTGGGGTTCTGTGTAACATTAATAGGGCTAAGAAATTTGAGCTGAATCCAACTAAATATGAAAAGAGCTGTGTTTAAAACTGGATTAACACTTTTCTGTATGGGACCTGAGCTACCCAGCCAATGCTGGCAGATTCAAAATACTCCTGATTTGAATATGAAAGACCAGCAGGAAGGAGGAGTGAGATCTTCTCACATGAGTAACTGTCCAAGAAAATAGAGACATCTATACAACTGCTTTTAGCAATTGGCTCAAAGGTTCTTTTTTCCCCCCATCAAGCCCCCAGGAAGTCGTGCTTTTAAAATTTATGGGATTTACCACTGCTTAAGAGAGGATATGGGAGTCTGATTTCTGCCAGCCATCCTTGCATTTCAACAGGGATTCTGTAATGTTACCAGCCTGAGAAAGAACTGGATTACCATGTGTCAGTACATTTCCATTCCCTTATGTAGCAAAAGAAGATGAGAAAATTGGCTAATCAGTCCTACAGATTCTGCTCACATTTCTACTGCCAAGAGTAGCATGGTTACTCACCAATAGACACTAGAAACACCCACACACTGATACATGTACAGTCAGGCATTTGTTAGGCTTAATAAGCTTGCCATTTTCATTCATCTAGGCCACTGGTTAAAGTATTTAGCAGCACCAGAATCAGGCTCACTTCAACAACAATCCTAAATCAGCTTTAAGTTACAGATAATTACACTCCATCCAGGACAACGTTCCAGTGCCTTTTCTCCACACATCCTCCACACATTCTCCACACATTAGAGTAACTAATATCTATGAAGGTCTCTGGTAAAGGTAGAAAGAATATGCCAAGATAGAGAAGGAAAGGATAGGGATAAAGAGAAAACAAAGGGAAACAGTGAAAAGAGAGAAAGTCTTACAATTTAACAAGGTATTAAAGTAGGGCTGGGAGCATGACTCAAGTGGTACAGTGCCTGCCTAGCAAGCCCTAAGCCCTGAATTCAAACCTCAGTACCACCAAAAGAACAAACAATACAATACTTATACAATATCAGAAGAGTTCCTTTCCAAATAAAATCAGATGCAACTATTAGTACATCATCTTATATCAAGTATTCAAAGACTTAAGTATCTTTGAAGTTTGATGTCCATGGTGTGTCCTTAAATGAATCTTCTGTAGTAGCTGAGTGACTATCTGATTACTGTTGTTCTGAGCATCCAGGTTAGTTTTCCCTGTGTGAAGCAGTTCTGGACTTCCAAGACCACGCCCCCCAAAGATATTGATGCCCAATAAAATGGGCCCTCTTGAGTGACTTCATCATGCCCCTCACTGCTGACTCTATTTCTGATTGCTTTTGCCTCTGATGACATGGTACCACTTCAGTGACTATTACTAAAGGATGCTGCCCCATTGTTGACCCTGACTTTTTGTTCCTTTTTGCAGCTGCCACTCACACTAGAACTGGACCTGGTGACTCAATATTCTTTCTTGCCAGTGTCCTTTCTGTTCTTCTGGCAACAAAAGGAGGAGGGAAAATAAGCTTCCTAGGTTTAGGATATTTGTAGGTTTGTTTCCTGTACTTGCAGTTCTTTTTTATGTGTTCTGTGCTTGGGTAAGAGCTAAGCTGCGTTTTAGCATAAATAACCACTAGGTGGCAGGGGTGTTTCGCTACTCAACTCATTGCCTTTATTCCTATGGTGATCTCAATATCAAGGAAGATAGAGTTCCTTTCCAAGTAAATGAATTGCTTTTAAATCAACTTATCAATATGAAATTAAAGGAGAACTAATAAAGTTCACATTCATTCTCCTGAAAATTCACTGTGTTGTCACTAATTCCATCCCAAGCTCTCACAGGGGTTATATTACCAAGTTTTACAGCCTTGGGCTTGAAAGAACATGGGAAAAGTAAATAAACCAGCATTTGTTTAGTGTATAGCCAAAGCTGATTGTTTTTCTCTCTAGTTGTTAACACCCAACAGGACAAAGGTCCTTTGGGTTTAGGATTCATGGACTCTCAGGCTATTATTTCATTAATAGGACTGTAGACACAGCTCTCATTTCCCAATGAAGTCCCAAAAGGTTTTCTTGAAGGAGATGGAATTTCAGCAGTTTATTAAGAGAGAAACAGGTGTAGGTGCATCCCTTCTTTCAATTACATCCCCACAGGAATCCAACCTGCCAAGTGGGATCCTCTCTTAACAGGATTAGGAGGTATGCAGAAGGAAGGAGGCATAGAAGACAGGCCAGACATGTAATAAAACCCTCACTTTACAATGTGAAGGCTCAAGAAATGCTATCATCAATGGAACAAAAAGATGCTTAACATTAAAGTTTAAGCTTAACATTAAACTTTACAAAAGCAAATTTAATGCCCAGAAAGAAACTACATTGGGTTGTAATTACAGTGGCAGGAAAAGGAACAAGAAATAGTTGGTAATGTTAACAACCTAAACCTCAAGTACAAACAGAAAATCCACAGAAAATTTTTAGTTAAAAATTGAAAAAGGAAGAATACTCTAAAGACATTTATTTGAAGACGTGGACTAGAATCAAGTGAATTAAAAGCACAAATGGATAAAGAGGACACAAAGGGCAGTGGATTTTCTAACCATGATCCTGATTTTCGTTAAGAGTAGACTGGGCTGGGGTGCAATTTTTAACAAGAGCTCAGCATTCAAGAAGCCATGAATTCAATCCCAGCACCATCTATAAGGAAAGAGATTACACCTGTAATCCTAGCTACTCAAAAGGCTGAGCTCTGAGAATCACAGTTCAAAGCCAGCCAGGACAGGAAAGTCTATGAGACTCTTATCTCAATTACCCACAAAAAGCTAGAAGTAGAGCTGTGGCTCAAGTGGCAGAGCGCCATCTTTAAATGAAAAAGCTGAGGGACAGTGGCCAGACCCAGAGAGAGAAGAGAGAGAAGAGAGGAAAGATGAGGGCCTCAGAGGGTAGGAGGAAGAGAGAGAGGACAAACAGGATATTTGTTCAAAAGAGATAGCTAAATTCATTAAAAGAGATACCACTGAGTTTTTAATTTGTGTCACTATATCTTATGTGATTTATGAAATTGAAGTATTTGCTTGCTTATGTAGGGGCACTTAAAAACTACTGCTATAAGTTAGAAAGATATCAAACATTTCAGTGTTAACCAACATGTTCTAGAAAGGATCCATTTTAGAAAACATTTTCAAAGCAGATCATCAGGCCCTTCCTCTTCCTCCTCCTCCTCCTCTTCTTTTTTCTTTGTGCCAGTCCTGGGTATGAATTAGGGGCCTAGGCACTATCCCTGAGCCCTTCTATGCAAAGCTTGAACTCTACCACTTGAGCCACAGCTTCACTCCTGGCTTTTTGTGTGGGGGGGTAATTGGAGGTAAGGGTCTCTTGGACTTTTCCTGCCCCAGCTGGCTTCAAACCATGATCCTCAGATCTCAACCTCCTGGAATATCTAGAATTATAGGCATGAGCCCAGCCAGCCTCTTTCTGATAGAATAAACTACTATTTCCCTACATAACCAAGAACCCTAAAAATGAAATGTGTCCAATTTTACTTCCTTGTGTCATTTTGACCCAAGGAAGACATGCACCTACTACCAGAATGTGGCTACTCTAGAGCAACAAATCTGTATGGTCTGATTTTTTTTTTGGGGGGGGGAGGGTTGGTTGTGGGGCTTGACCTCTGGTTCTGGGTGCTGTACCTCAGCTATTCAGCCCAAGGCGAGCACTCTACCACTTAAGCCACAGTATCACTTCGGTTTTCTGCGTGGTTTATTGGAGATGAGTCTCAGGGATTTTCCTGCTGGGGCTGGCTTTGAACCGTGATCCTCAGATCTCAGCTGAGCAGTTAGGATTACAGGTGTGAGCCACTGGTGCCCAGCTTGGTCTGATTCTTTTTTTTTTGTCAGTCATGGGACTTGAACTCTGGGCTTGGGCGCTGTCCTTGTGCTCTTCAGCTCAAGGCAAGCACTCTACCGCTTGAGCCACAGTGCCACTTCCGGTTTTCCAGTGGTCTATTGGAGGTCAGAGTCTCACGGACTTTGTCCTGCCCGGGCTGGCTTTGAACCTTGATCCTCAGTTCTCATCTTCCTGAGTAGCTAGGATTACAGGCATAAGCCACCGGTGGCCGGCTTGGTCTGATTCTTATGTGGTGCTGAGGAATCAAACCCAGGGCCTTGTGCATGCAAGGCAAGTGCTCTACCACTGAGCCACCTTCCCAGCCCTGGTCTGATTCTTAAATTTACCATTCTTTATCTTTTCAAACCCACATCTAATCCATCAGCAATAATAATCTTTCAAAACACACCGTAACCAGACAACTCATGCCATCCCTAACACTAATACCCTAGAGCTTGTACTTCCTCATCTCTCATGTGAGCCACTGAAATAGCCCAGTACTGTAATTGTTTTCAACCCTCCTCTAAGCCATTCTTTAGGCAGCTTCCAGAGTTGTCATTTTTAATTATAAAGTACGATATCATTTGCAAAACATTGGCCTATCTGAAGTACTTACTGATTCTCATGTCTTCTGCCTCTGTCTCATTCATTCCTCCCCAGCCTCACTGTCCTGATGGCTCTCCCTAAATTCTACTGAGCATGATGCTACTCCAACCTGTAGTACCTTCTTCCAGGTACTTCAAAAAGGCCTTCAAGGTATTGTCCCCTATGTCTCCAGAAATTGCTACAGTCTTCCACACTGACCTTGCTTAGTTTTTCCTCAGAAGGCTTAACACAGGAATGCTATGTATAAAGTGTACTAACTATATATTTTTTTATTAGAATATAGGCCCAAATAGAAGGTCAGACACTTCAGGAATTCTAGTTTCACTGCTGTATACCCAGAACCTAAAATAATACCTGACAGATAATGCCTGACACATTATGGTCAATAAGTTTGTTGCTTAAATGACAAACCCAACATGATATTACTGGTGGGTAATAACTGTTAGAATCATACTTCCCCTAAGAATGAGACATATTTATGGTACATGATTTTATAAAATATGAAGTATACATCAGGTATGCATTATATTAACACTAAGTCCAATGGACAGAATATTTTCTTTTCGATGTTTTAGTCCTTCTCATTATGTCAAAGTTTTATTTAGTGCTAGTTTTCCTCTAATACTTGATAATTTATCTGTAATAGACTATTTATAGGGAAAATAAATATTTATATTTTTATAAGTAATATCTTTCAGAATTTTGTTTTGTTTTCACACTATTTTTTGGTAGTGATCAAACTGATGTAAGTACTCTACAACTAAGCTGTATGTTTGTGCCTGGCAATGTATTAATATCACTTAAATCTCCCAATGACTATAAGAGGGAAGTATGATTCTGCAGATGAAGAAAATGTAGATTAATTTCTCATGAGATCAAATTTTCCTCTTACCTTTATCAAGATAAAATTCACGTAGATGTGTTACTTTAAGTATTTTAATGTGTTTTCAGATTTCTTAGTATATTTGCTTTTATGTATTCATCCTAATTCCAGAACGTTCTCCTTATCTCCCCCAAAACTCATATCCTTTGCTAGAACTTCCCAATTCCTTCCAACCAAGCAACCACTGATCTGGTGTCTCTGTATGTTGGCCTGTTTGGGGTATTAAATGCAAATGATCATGTATGCGATGTTTTATATTTGACTGTTTTCACTTAATATGTTTGCAAGATTCATCTATATTATAGCATTGATCTGGAATTCAATACTTTCTTTGACTGAACATTATGGGATGGGTAAGCCATATTTGTTTATTATTCATCAGATTGTGGAAGACATTAGGTTGCTTTGATTTTAGGGCAATATGAATAATGCTGCTGGGCACCTATGAGAACAAGTTTTTTTTTTAACAGCTTTCCACTTCTCTTGCATATAGGCAGGCCTCTTAGAATTGCAAGGTGTATAGGAAAATTTGAGGAATACTAAGTACCATTACCACTAATAATGTATGTGTTCTGTTACTGCATATACTCACTTAATACTCACTTAAAACTTGGAAATACCTAATTTCTGCTTTTTAAATTTAGCCATTCAAATATGTACCATGTTGTGTTAATTTACATTTATTTGCTGACTACTATTATTGAACAACTTTTCATGTGCTTACTAGCTATTTGAGTGTCTTAGAGAAATGTCTTTGCCTTTTGAACGAACCTTGTGCTCACCAGGCAGGCAATCTACAACTTGAACCACACCTGGATTTTATTTGTTTTTGTATTTGCCTGTTTGTATGTGTGGCTTGAACTCAGATCCAGAGCACTCTCCCATGGCTTTTTCTGCTCCAGGTTGGTGCTCTTCCAGTTGAGCCACAGCCCCACTTTGGCTTTTTGGAAGTCAGCTGGATTTTCCTGCCAGAACCAGGATCCTCCGATCTCAGCCTCCTGAGTAAACTGTCTAAAAAATAGGCTTGTCTTTGCCTATTATTTAAGTAAGATGCCTTTTTGTTGTTCTTAGGTTATACAATTTCTTTAAAAAAAAAAAAAAAAAGCTAGCTAGGTGCCAGGAAAGTTCATGAGACTCTTATCTCCAATTAATCGCAAAAAAAAAGTCGGAAGTAGCGCTGTGGCTCGGTGGTAGAACGTGCTAGCCTTGAACAAAAAGAGCTCAGGGACAGTGCCCAGTCCCAGAGTTCAAGCCCCACGACGGGGGGGGGGGGGGGGAGGAAGGAGGGAAGGGAAGCTACCTTTGAAGCTACAGGAAAAAAAAAAAAAAGTAAAGACAGGAACTGGGGATTGTGTGTGCACGCGCGCTCGCGCGGGCCAGTTCTGAAGCCTGGGGGCTGACCCTGAGGTTCCGTGCTCAAGGCTAGCGCTCTACCACTGGAGCCACAGCGCCACTTCCGGCTTTCGGAGATAAAGTCTCACGGGCTTTCCCGCCACGGCTGGCTTCACTGTGATCATCACAGGGAGTAGAGTCACATCCTCCGGGTTCAAGCCCCAACTCCACGTCTAAACTGCAAAACGCCGCATCCGAGGCGAGGGGAGAAATACTTTCATCTCTTTGGGATTCCAAATGTTTCTGGCTCGCGGCGCCTCACAACTGCCGAGGCAAACGAGAGGCTCGCTGTGAAACTCTTACCCCACCCTGGGCATCACTACGCTCTCCACAGGCGCCACCAGAGCCACCGCGCTACGCGAGGCGACAAGGCCCGGGCTCTTCCGGCCCAGCTCGCGGCCATCCGGTGCCCCGCCTCACCACAGCTCCGCGCAGACTCCTCTCTTCACGACCTTGTCCCCGGAGCCCGCCTCTGGCACCGGACTTCCGCTTCCGTGATCCGCTCCCTCACTTCCGCTTCCGGGCCAGGCGAGCCGGCTTCCGGTGGCGTGACGTGAGTGCGCTGGGCCGGCGGGTGCTGGCGGCCGGTAACCGGGCGGCGGTCAGGAGTGGCGGGAGGGAGGAGCTGCCTTCGTCCAGGGCCGGAGTCGGAGCGGGGGCGTCCCTCGGGGTGGTCCTACGGCGGAGCCCGCCACGTGGCCTGTCCCTGGCCTGCACTGCCCAGCGGGCCTCGTGTGCCCGCGGGTCCCGCCTGGCGGCGGGGGAGATGCGGTTTTGTAGCTCCGCTCCCCTGCGCCGCGCTCGGATCCGAGGCCGCACACCCCCTCGCTTGCGGTAGACGGCGTCTCGGGCAGGTGGGCTCGTTCGGGACAGGAAATGGCTAACTAGCGTTAAACCCTGCTGCCACCTCGGCCCAGCCGACCCCCCACGCTGGGTCCTCGACGTACGGAGGTGGATTTGGGTTTCAGACCCTTTGATAATCGGTTGAGAGCTTCATCTTCTTAACCCCTCCCCTTAACACGCGAGAACGTTCAGATAACAGGACGTTCGTTTACAATTACAGAGGTCTCTTCTGATGCCCCACAGTATGTATAGTTATTAGTAGTAGGTCGAGGTAATCTTCCTTAAATTAATGAACCACTGTCCACACGAGGAAGATAGATAGGCTGCAAACAGTTTTTAAATTATTTTGAGCACCTCATACTTGGAACGTTGCCTGAGACAACTATGGAATTCAGTCCTGTTGTGACGGGCTGGTGTCCAAACTGCGATCCACCTACTTTGGGCCTCCTGCCATTGCTGGGATCAGCGGTTGGGCAGTCCACAACTTCCCTTCGGTAGAGATGTGGGAAGGCTCTACTTTCCTGGACTGCACCTAATGCTCCCACTTTTCAGCCACAAACCTTGGGGTGACAAGCATGCATAGTAGCAAACCATGGGTTAAGAAGGAATCTGGGAGAACTTTTCTGCTCAGGCCAGTCTCTAACCTTCCTATTAAGTTTTAATCACTGGCCCAGCACTATGCTATTCTCAAATCCCTCAACGACTTTAGGGAAAGAGCTAATTTCCTATTTTCAGGTTTGGGAGAATTAACTTGCTTTAGGTTATTCAATCTATGAAACTAGAAGCAAGAATTCAAACACATGTCTATCTGGCTTTGCTGCACTTCTTTTGGGAAGTTTCTAAAGTGCTAGATAAAAGGAAAATATTCAGAAATGTCAATATTCTAGCAGCTTCTTTATTGTTAAGTAGTGTAATTAGGAAATATCTTCTTATCAACATAGATGAGTTCAAACCAAATACTGCATGCTGTGGAAATACTCTATGTGTCTGCTCCTATTTATTCATAGTACATATGGTGCTTGTTTAGTAACATGTGTTTTACAAGCTGCACTCTGCCTTTGTTTATTCAATGTTGTGATTTTGATGTATACTTAATTAGGTGTCTTGAATGTGTGTGCATATATATATATGTGTATATATGTTGTATTTCTTGCTTTTGTTCTCCAAAGCAGGTGTTTTCATTATAAATGAAGTAGGTTTGGGCTTTACTTCTTTCTCTTTTCTGTATTTTATAGAGATTGTGTTAGGATCGTGAAAATACTGCAACATGGCTGACGTTAAAGAAGCTATTAACCGACTCATGAATGTGAATCTTCATGTGAACCAGAGATCTGTAAGGGTGACAGAAACTGATGTCAGAAGTGAGTCTGAGCATTTCCGTGTCACTATTGGAGCCACTGTACCTACTGGCTTTGAGCAAACAGCTGCAGATGAAGTAAAAGAGAAATTGGGGTCATCATGCAAAATCAGCAAAGACCGGGGCAAGATTTATTTTGACATTGCAGTGGAAAGCCTTGCTCAGGTTTGAAGCAATATTTAAAATTAGTAATTCTACACTTACATTAAAATTTTATTTTTAAATGCAGTACTGGGGCTTGAACTCGTAGCCTCAAGCTGTTAGCTTTTCCAGTCAAAGCTGGCACTCTGCTACTTGAGCCACAACTCTGCTCTGTCTTTTTGCTGGCTAATTAGAGATAAAAATCCCTTGATTTGTCTGCTTCTCCAGGGCTGCCTTCAGATCTCAGCCTGCTGAATAACTGGGATTGCAGGTGTGAGCCACCAGCACTGGATTTGACTTACATTTTTCTAGTTTACAGGTCCCTCTGAGGTTCTCTTTGCTTTGCTCCAAATCAGGTGATAAAATTACTGCTTCTTGTTGTTAGGTGGTGATTTGTAATTTTGACTACTTATTATCTTTTTAAGTAGTTGTACAAAGGAGTTTCGATTCCACAAGAACAGTATCTTGATCAATGTCACCCCTTCCATAGATCTCTCCCCCATCACTTCCAACCCTACCTAACACCACAAGTTAACTGGTTCCATTTTCATATATGTACGCTGTATATTACGACTATATTCTTCCACCTTTCCTTTCTAGTCTCTCTCCTTTTGACCTTACCTCCCCGATAAAACAAATTTAGTATAAGTTTGACCACATTTTTAGTTTTGTATGCATTTGTAACATACATGTATTTAAAAAGCAAGTCTTTTAAATATACTTTGTAAATATGCTTCCATTTGCTATGCTTTGAGTGTGTGCATGAGTGCATGCATGTATGTGTGCATGTTGTGTTTACTGGGGTTAGAATTCAGAACCTGAACTTTGTCCCTGAGCTTTTTTGTTCAAGGCTGGTACTGTACCACTGGAACCATACTTCCACTTCTGGATTTTTGCTGGTTTATTGTAGACCAGAGTCTCATGGACTTTCTGGCTTTGCTGCACTTCTTTTGGGAAGTTTTAAAATACAGGTATTAGGTACTGTAAAACTATTGTGCCTAGCCAGGCTCCAATGACTCTTGTCTGAAATCCTTGCTACTCAGGAGGCTGAGATCCAGAAAATTGAGATTTAAAGCCAGCATATGCAGAAAAGTTCCTGAGACTCCATAGTAACAAGCAAAAAACCTACCTGGAGGCATGGCTTGAGTGATAGAGCACTACTTGGTCTAGTAAACCTTGCATGTGAGGGAGGCCCTGAATGCAGACCCCAGTGCTGGGTAGGTGATGGCAGAACATTGCAATGGTAGCACTTGGAAAGTTCAAGACAGGATTGCGAGTTCAGAGCTACATAGCGACTTCCAGGCCAGCTGGAGCTACACAATGGGAACCCTTCTTAAACCAACAACGTAAAACTATTGCACCTAATTTATATAAATTTGGATAGCTTTTTCCAGAAATTTGTTTTTAACTTTTTTTTTCCTTCCCAGGTTCATTGTCTAAGATCAGTTGATAACTTGTTTGTGGTGGTTCAAGAATTTAAAGATTATCAGTTCAAAAATACAAAGGTGAGCTCTTCCAAATATAATAGATATCTTCTCAAAAAAAAAGCTTATTTCTGTTTTTCACAGTCTGCCTATCATTTAGTATTATTAATTTTTTTTGACATGCTGGGAATCAAACTCAGGGTCTTTTTTTTTTTTTTAATATTTTTTGGGGTCCAGTCATGGGGCCTGAACTTTGGGCCTGGGTGCTGTCCCTCAGCTCTTCAGCTCAAGGCTAGCGCTCTACCACTTGAGCCACAGCACCACTCCAGAAAATATGTGACCTATGTTTGAGAATCCTTATTTATCTTTCATTTCTCTAATGCTGTAGAGGAGACTCAGGGAAGTTCCCTTCATTAATCTATGTACATTCCTCCTATTGTAGACAAAGTGTGCTGCCCGCTTTGTAAACAGTCTTTATACTTGAGAGCTGTAGGCCTTCTCCCTCTCCATGTCTTCCTGTACTTCTGATTTTCTGATTGACTTTTTTTTTTTTTTGTCATGGGGCTTGTATTCAGAGCCTGGACTCTGTCCCTGAGCCAGACCCATGCTTCCAGTTTTCTGGTAGTTAATTGGAGATAAGAATTTTTACAGACTTTCCTGCCTGGGTTGGCATTAAAACCATGATCCTCAGATTCCAACCACCTGAGTAGGTAGGATTTCAGGCATGAGCCACTGGTGCCCAGCTTGACTTTCATTATAGTTGAGAAACCTTATGTTATAATTCAGGGTTACAAAAACCATATAGTTCAATTAAGATACGATTGGTATTCCTGTTATTATTTTCTTTAAAACAGTTTCTGAAGAAAGGGTTGATGCCCGTGTTATCCCACTGGTTTAAATACCAGTCTTCAGGTGACTTTTATGGGAACGTTATTTGTAAATAGAACTTAATTAGCTAACTCTAAAGTTTATTATTATTTCAGCAGGTTTTAAGTAGTAGCAAAGCCTTCACTTCCATTACCAAGTCTCATTTCTATCAGTTAGTTGACTCCAACTGGATACAGAGAACATCGTGCTGTGCTTTGTGAATAACTCTGAAGTTGCTGATCCCTTGAGGCTAGTGAGAAGTAAAGATTGAAGTAAAACTTTCTATCTCATGGCACTGGTTTTGTCAGTACACATGAATAAGGATTGAAGCACTGGTGATAATATAGGAAAAGAGAGACTTAGGCTTTTAAGTAGAGCAGGCCTTTCAGAGGTTATACCTTTTAACTTGCTATTTTAAGTAATATGCAAGGGGCTTGCACTGCAAAGAGGCCATGTGAACAGCAAATATAGAGATCAGAAATGAGACAGAATGATCTTGAAAGAATGTAAGAGAAATAGGCCAGAATTATATTCCATTGAACTTTTAAGGAATATAGATTTTCTGTGTGTAGAGGGAAGCTCTCAATGGACTTAAGCATGAGGGTACATCACTACATTTAATTTTCAAAAAGGTGGCTATATAAAAATTAGATATATTTTTAACTGTTTAAAGTTCTTTTCTTTTAAGTTGTCTTTGCGTTCTCTAGGTTTATGACTTTTCATACATGGGCATTCACTGCAGTATTTGGGGAGGGATGCCAGCTGGAAACCCTACCCTATTGGTTACTAGAACTACATGCCCTGACAGCTTCTATATAGTTGGCCAGTACCCAACTGCCTGCCTCAAGCTGTACTTTGACTTCACTAATAAATCATTCCTTGGTTTTTGTTCGTTTTTAAGTCTTTTTTTTTTTTTTTTAGCATAGTTAATACATATATACCCAAAATTCTAAAGGTCCAAAAAGAAGTCTGTCAGTGAGGCATATGTTGCCCTCTTTTCCTCTCTTTCATTCACCTATTTCTTCTTAATGATTTTCACACATTGTTTCTTTACCACTTTTTGGCTTTTTGCTGCTTAAATTTTTATCTTAGTTGTATTTCTGATCGTTCTATCAGATTGCTTTTAACTTAATGTGTCTGTACCCTAATTTGTCATTGAAACTCGGATTTTCTTAATTGCAGGCATTTTCATTACTGTAGTAAATAAATAGACTAATGCAGTTTGTAACTAAAACAAAAGCAAGTCTTTATTGGTTCAAATACAGTTATATATTATATTAACTTATTAATTAATTAAATTTTTGTTGGTCTTGGGGCTTGAACTCTAGGTCTGGGAGCTGTCCCTCAGCTCTTCAGCTCAAGGCAAGCAATCTACCACTTGAACTACAGTGCCACTTCTGGTTTTCTGGTGGTTTATTGGAGATAAGAGTCTCTCAGACTTTCTTGCCCAGGCTGTCTTTGAACTGAGATTCTCAGATCTCAGCCTCCTGAGTAGCTAGGATTACAGGCAAAAGCCACTGGCAACCAGCATATTTATTTATTTTTTGTTCTTAATATATATTTTTATTGTAAAAATACAGTACAGAAGGGTTAACAGTTACATGAGCAAGGTAATGAGTCTATTTCCTATTGAGCATTGTTACCCTCTCCTTTATTTTCCCCCTACCATCCCTTTCGTCCCCTCCTCTTTACCTTCTCCCCCCGCCCCCTGCAAAGTTGTAAAGTTTGTTTTCAACATACTGTCTTGACATCTTATTGGTACAATAGGTCATCCTGTATCCTTATTTCAGCATTTTGTTATTTCCCTTTCCCTCCCCAAATTAGAAAAATGTATATACAAGATGCAGGACACTGGAATCAAATACAGTGACAACAGGGGTTGTACCATGGGGGAAGAACATGCAAAGAAACAAACAAAAAAAACACGGAGTACATTATAAGTGCATTAAAAAGAACAACAAATCAAATAACAGTTATGAAAATAGGTTTTATTCTCTGTCCTTTATAGGAAGAAGTTCTAAAGGATTTTGAAGATTTGGCTGGCAAACTTCCATGGTCTGACCCTTTAAAAGTATGGGAACTTAACACCAATTTCAAGAAAAAAAAAACAAAGCGTAAAAAGATAAATCAGAATTCAAGTAAAAGGAAGATGATTGATAATGGACAAGGAGACAAGTTAGATGAGAATAATGTTAAAAAAGAGTTTGCTGACGATCTTATAGGTTCACACATCTTAGACTATTATGAAAATCCAGCCATTAAAGAAGAGATATTAACATTAGTAGGTGAGGACTTGGCATCTTGCAAAGATGAGGCTGATGAAAGCTCAAAAGAAGATACTGAGCTTCGAGTGCTGAAATTTAGAGTCACATGCAGCAGGGCAGGAGAGAAGCATTGCTTTACCTCAAATGAGGCTGCAAGAGATTTTGGAGGTGCTGTTCAAGATTATTTTAAGTGGAAGGCTGACATGACCAACTTTGATGTGGAGGTAGGTACACTCTCTGTGATTATGCAAGAAAGTTGTCACAGATTTGTAAAATTTTCCAAATTAACTGGGGCAAGTAAGATGGGGTTAAAAATAGCATGGGCCAACAGATAGACATGCAAATTTTAATTCCACAACTATGTAACATTGGACAGATAATCTTTCTGAGCTGTTTAAAATAGTCATTTAAAACTATACTGAAGGTAAATGAGATAAGACATTTGGAGTTTTTGTGTATGCTAAGTGCTCAACACATAGGAGCTATTAAAAGTCCAGTTTTATAATTTCATTCTATCTTTTCTTTTTCTTGAGACAGGGTCTGACGTAGTAACTCAGCCTGAAACTCTCAACCCTCCTTGCTTTAATGCCATGATTACATTGAAGGCTTGTATCACCATGCTTAGTAAAAGATAAATACTTCTTATGGTGGGGCTACTTATCAAACTCAGAGCAAGCACATTACAACTGAACTACATACATAGTCCTCTAAATCCTCATCTAAAACTTTTCTATATTATATAGACTTTCAGATTATAAAATTGATTTAGAATTAAAATATTTAAAATTTGGTTTTGGGTGCTTGCCTGCAACTAAAATGTGAAGTACATTTTAAAAATAAACTTCAACCTGAAGTTAGATATCAGTGCTATATTATCAACTCTAGATACCTCTTACTAGCTTGTTGCTTTTTCTTGTGACTACTCATGTGATTGATGTGGGTAAGAGATACTGAAATCTTTAAACCTCTTACATTGTTAAGAAGTTCCTAGTAGCTAACATTTTTACCAAGAAGTTAATTTCTGTAGCTTTGAGGACACTTGAATCTGAGAAAAGTTATTCACTCTCTGTAACCATTTTTCCCCTTTGTCAGCTCAGAATATTTCCTGTACAGCTCCATTTCTCATACAGCTGCCATGAGAATGAATATGCCAATTAGGACAGTGATGTCTAAAAGTTAGCAAGGTGGCTCAGAGGGCAGATTGTAGAGTCCTGCTATTTGTATTTAAATCTCAACTTGTATGACTGGGCAAGTGAGCTGATATACTTGTGTCTCAAGCTTCTTATCTATGAAGGAGTTAATAATTAGCTCCAAAGGAATTAGTATGAAATGGGGTCATTAGTATAAATTAGAACAGTGCCTTGCATGTAGGAGTGTCAAGAGAAAGCTTTAGGTAGAAGACTGGGGAATGTATATTTTTGGGGGATGGGGGCCAGGCCTGGGGCTTGAACTCAGGGCCTGGCCACTATGCCTGAGTTTCTTTTGCTCAAGGCTAGTGCTTTACCAGTTGAGCCACTTTTTGGCTTTTTATGTGGTACTGAGGAATTGAACCCAGGGTTTCATGCATGCTAGCTAGGCAAGCACTCTGCCACTAAGCCACATTCCCAGCCCAGTGTTGTACTTTTCATTTGAATAGTTTCTGTGTTAGGACCAAAAAAAGGCTACTCAGACATTACTTAAATGAGTCAAATTTTTGAAAATCTTATGAAATATGACTTGTTGAACAGAAACCCCTCATACAAGTGCTTAAAAAAATTTTTAAGTAAATTTCCTATATATGGTTAAAAAAAAAAAAAGTGAAAAAACAGCCATTAATGTCTCACTACCTAAATGAAAAGGTAGCAAATAGGAAGATCACGGTTCCAGGCTAACTCTGGCTAGAGTATGCCAGACCCTTTTTCCATATAAAATATAGGATGGCTTGAGCATCTGTCCCAGGGTGTGGAGAGAATAAATAGCATGCCACTCTAGGCTAGCGCACCCTGTCTAAAAAATAGCAAGAGCTGCCAGGCATCAGTAGCTCACACTTGTAATCATAGTAATATGGGGCATGGAGATCCAGAGGATCATGGTTGGAAGCCAGCCCAGGCAGAAAAGTTCCTGAGACTCTGTCTCCAAAACAACTAGCAAAAATCCTAGAGGTGTGTGATAGAGCATCAAGTGATAGAGCATCAGTTGAGCAAACATGAGGCTCTGAGTTCAAAGTCTAGTACCAACAAAAATAAACCAGAGCAAAAAGAGCTAGAGGAGGGGCTCAAACAGTTCCTATACAAAACAAAAGAACCCTACAAAAACAATAAAGCATCCGTAGCATGGTGGTAACAATGGATTAATTAGGGTAAAGGGTGTATTTAGAAGTACTGGTGGGAAGGAAGGGCTGATAGGGGAAAAACAAAGTAGGGGGGGTAACAAGGCTTGATAGGAAATGTACTCATTACCTTACTCATGTAACTATAATCCCTTTGTACAGTGCCTTTACAATAAAAAAAAATTTTTTTTTTTAAAAAAAGTACATGGTGAGCTCACACCTGTAATCCCAGTATTGGAGAGACTGAGATCTGAGGATTGCGGTTTGAAGCTAGCCCAGGCAGGAAAGTCTGTGAGACTTATCTCCAATTAACCACCAAGAAGCCAAAAGTGGAACTGTGGCTCAAGTGGCAGTGCTAGCCTTCAGAGACAGTGCCTAGGCCCTAAATTCAAGCCAAGCCTGGCATACACAAGAATAAAATAGATTTTTAAGGGTGTGAACTGTAGCTCAAGTGATGGAGCAGCTGTTAAGAATAAGGTTCTGAGTTCAAATTCTAGTACCCACAAAAAGAATTGATTTAGAATTAAAATATTTAAAATTTGGTTTTGGGTGCTTGCCTGCAACTAAAATGTGAAGTACATTTTAAAAATAAACTTCAACCTGAAGTTAGGATATCAGTGCTATATTATCAACTCTAGATACCTCTTACTAGCTTGTTGCTTTTTCTTGTGACTACTCATGTGATTGATGTGGGTAAGAGATACTGAAATCTTTAAACCTCTTACATGTTAAGAAGTTCCTAGTAGCTAACATTTTTACCAAGAAGTCAATTTCTGTAGCTTTGAGGATACTTGAATCTGAGAAAAGTCATTCACTCTCTAACCATTTTTCCCCTTTGTCAGCTCAGAATATTTCCTGTACAGCTCCATTTCTCATACAGCTGCCATGGGAATGAATATGCCAATTAGGACAGTGATGGGTACCTAATTAGATGCCAGTGTACCTCAAGAAAGGGCACAGTGGCACACACCTCTAATCTCAGCACTTAGATTAGAAAGATGACCATGAGGATTGCAAGTTCAAGATTTTTAATGAGTTCAAGACCAGCCTGGGCTACAAAGTGAGACCATGTCTCAAGTCTTAGCAATAAGTGCAGTTTGAACAATCCTAATCGCTTCCTTTTCTTGTTTAACTTGATTATAGGTTCTCTTGAATATTCATGATAATGAAGTCATTGTGGGTATTGCATTGACTGAGGAGAGTCTCCACCGTAGAAATATTACACATTTTGGACCTACTACACTTCGATCAACTCTTGCCTATGGGATGCTCAGGTGAGAGAATGGATTGATGCTGTCTTATTTAAAGTGAGTTCACCTTTTTTTTGGTCCGTCATGGGGCTTGAACTCAGGGCCTGGGCACTGTCCCTGAGCTTTGCAGCTCAAAGCTAGCATGCTGCCACTTTGAGCCACAGCGCCACTCCGGTTTTCTGATTGTTAATTTGAGATCAGAGTCTCACAGACTTTTCTGCCTGGGCTGGCTTCAAACTGTGATCCTCAGATCTCAGCCTCCTGAGTAGGATTACAGGGTGAGTCACAGGTGTCCAGCTTGAATTTACCATTTTAAAATATTGTGTTAAAATTTAGTGGATGACAAAATTAAAAAGCTACTAATTATTTGTCATATTCCAGTATTGATTCCTTGTGATATTAAAAATACCACTAAAGGGCACTAATAGCTCATACCTATAATCCTAGCTACTCAGGAGGCTGAGATCTGAGGATTGCAGATTGAAGCCAGCCCAGGCAGGAAAGGCTATGAGACTTCTATCTCCAATAAACTACCAAAAGGAAAAAAAATACTAAAGTTTCTCATTTTTTTTATTTTAAAATGGGAATTCTAGTTTTTATTTATTTTGGCAGCTTAGGGCTTTGAACTGAGGAGACTCAAATTTGCTGGGCAGGCAGGCACTTTACTTCTGAACCAAGCCCCTGCTCCTTCAGCCCCCTGGCTCCTTCAGCTTCATTTTTTTTTTTGGTTTGGCTTGGTTTGGTTTTTGTTTTTTTTGGTCGGTCGAGGGGCTTAAACTCTGGGCTTGCGTGCTGACCCTCAGCTCTTCACCTCAAGGCGAGCGCTCTACCACTTGAGCCACAGCACCACTTCTAGTTTTCTGGTGGTTAATTGGAGATAAGAGCCTCATGGACTTCCTGCCCAGGCTGGCTTTGAACCGCAGTCCTCAGATCTCAGCCTCCTGAGTAGCTAGGATGACAGGTGTGAACCACCAGCATCCAGACTGTCTTTTTTATTGAGATGGTGTCTATCTAACTATTTTGCATGCAGTGGTCTCTAATCACCATTTTTTCAGTCTCTGCTTCACTAATAGCTATAAGTATGGACAAAATCCCTCATTCCTGGCCTGAAGCAGAGTTTTGTTTTTTGGGTTTTTTGTGTTGTCGGTCGTGAGGCTTGAACACTGGGCTTGGGCGCTGTCCCTGCACTCTTCAGCTCAAGGCAAGCTTGAGCCACAGTGCCACTTTGGTTTTCTAGTGGTTTATTGGAGATAAGAGTCTCACAGACTTTCCTGCCTGGGCTGGCTTTGAACCGCGATCCTCAGATCTCAGACTCCTCCTGACTAGCTAAGATTACAGGCTTGAGCCACCAGCACCTGGCTGCAGAGATTTTTTTTTAATGGTATATAATATATAAATGAACACATAGAGCTTTTATTTTTTTCTTCTGGGACAAGATCTTTCTATGTAGGCCAGATTAGCTAAAACTCACTATCTCTCCTGAGCCTTCTAAGTTAACAGTTGGGTATCACCAAACCTGGCTTGCTCATATTTTCAATTATTATACTCACTGCAACCCAGGAATTATAGCAGAATTTTCCACTTTTCAAAGTGCAGCACCAAGCTTTCATTTTCCTTTGCCATTCTTCCTATTATCTTCTCCAGGCTGCTAGTTTTGATACTACAAAATGAGTTTTGATGTGGGACTTCAAAGACTTTGTGAGGATTGAGTGCAGAAACATGCAAAATACCTGTTCTTAAACATGTCTAGCAAGTCCTTGTGGTTAAATGATTTTCTTGCTTTTCTCTTTTTCTGCTGAGAACACATTGGAACATATTAAATCAATGCCAGTAATGGAAAGCTAGACTCCATTGCTTAAGGAAAAGCTCCTGACCTTCATTAATTTAACCAATGTATTATCTAATACTAGACAATATTGTTGGAGGCGGAGATAGAGTTATTTGGGGTCCAAATATTAGAAATAAAAATAGAATAGAATTTTGATGTTGGTATAATTTGTGGAGGGGAAGGGAAAAAAACAAATTATTTAAATAAGGATACAGGTGGACCCATTGCAACAATGAGATGTGCAAGATGTTATATCGATAAACAACAAACTTTGGCTTTGGGGCGAGGGTTGGGAGGAGCAGAGAGCAGATGGGAAGGGGAAACAAAGGAGGAGGCAACAATGCTTGATAAAAAATGTACTCATTCCTTTGCTCATGTAATTGTAGAATGAGGGCTGGGAAAGTAGCTCAGTGGTAGAGTGCTTGCCTTGTATGCATGAGGCCCAGGGTTCAATTCCTTAGCACCACATAAGCAGAAAAAGCCAGAAGTGGCGCTGTGGCTCAAGTGGTAGAGTGCTTGCCTTAAGCTGAAGAGCTGAGGGACAGTGCCCAGGCCCAGAGTTCAGGCCCCACAACTGGCCAAAAGAAACACAGAGTAGAATGAAAAAGTAATAATAGTGCTGTGGGGCTGAGAAAAAAATCTTAGAGAATCATAGAAAAACTTAAAGCTGTGTCTCAAATTTGGGATTGAACTCAAGGCCTTATTGCATGCTAGGCAAGCCCTGTACCCCTAAGCTACATCTCCAACCACAAATAACTGTCTACTTATGTACCTACCTATCAATCTGTCTGTTTTAGAGGCAGGGTCTCACTATGGGTAGGCTGGTCTTGAATTTAAAATCCTCCAGGCTCAGCTTCTTGAGTGTTGAGGTTAGACATGCATCAAGACATGTATCACCTTATCATAGCACAAATTATTTGAGTCTTTTCATGTAGGCTATTTTTTTTCCTTATTCCTCTAGGCTCTGTGCACCGCAACCCACTGATATAATAGTTGACCCGATGTGTGGAACAGGGGCAATACCAATAGAGGTAATAACATTTCCTTAGTTTTTGTTTTTTTTTTTTAAGATAAGCAGATGATATACCTATAATGTTCTAGACCTAATGTGCAAATTAGACAATCTACCAAAGTTTAATTAGTGAACCTGAGTTTTAAAAGAATTAGAATAGTAAAGTTAGAACTTTTGTGCAAAGAACATAAACATTTATTTCACATAACAGTGTCATAGGACTAGATAATAATATCTGTGTCTGGATTACAGAGGAGGCAGAGAAGGAGACTAGGGAGTTTCCTTTCTGCAGCAAGTAAACTATTTCATCCACGCCAATTAACAGCAGGTAAGCTTTTAATTGAACAGTAAAAGATAATTGAAGCTATAAGTATAAGCTGGAGGGTAGTTTCATCTCTTTATAGTGAAAGAAATTATGCTTTTTGGTCAAGGTAGCTTTCTGGGAGACAAGTGTAATTGTAAGAGGGGAGAACTTCTGAGGGGTAGCTCAGTGGTCAAATGCTTTCGCTAGTATGCAAGAGGCCCTAGGTTTGATCCATGTAGCACTGAAAAGAAAAAAAAAGTTAGGAATATTTTTATAAAGTTTAACAAGCCTGTACACAAATGTAGTTTTTAAAATTACTATGGCATCAAGGAAACTCGAAATGAAAAGATTTTTTTTGTGTGTGTGTGTGTGTGTGTGTCGGTCATGGGGCCTGAACTCTGGGTCTGGGTGCTGTCCCTCAGCTCTTCAGCTCAAGGCAAGCACTCTACCACTTGAACCTCAGCCCCACTTCCAGCTTTTTCTGCTTATGTGGTGCTGAGGAATTGAACCGAGGGCCTCATACATGCAAGGCAGGCACTCTACCACTGAGCCACCTTCCCAGCTCCGAAAAGATATTTTCTAATGAAAAAATGTTTGAAAGAGTTTAAGTGAATCAGTGTCATCTGTAAATGATTTAGAGAGGGAGCTATCAGTAAAATCCCTTAAATTTGGATGAAACAGTAAATTCTTCCACAAAGTATACCAAAAGGTAATGAGAAGAAACTATAGGGAGATCCCACAAATTCTTTTGAGTAGGCAAAAACTGGACAGATGAGCAAGTCCAAAGCAACCCACAAAAGGACAAATAATCCAGACTAATTAGAAAATGACATCTGTGACCTGGAAGTAAAAATCCAAGTGGGAAGTCTACATGATTATTTTCTGCTAGTAACAGCTATCGAGAAATGATTGTGTTTAAAGAGACCTGCACAAAGAATACCCAGTTGTGATCAAGAAGAATGCTAGGGACAGAGCAGAATACCATCTTGCATTCAGCCATGGGGTGTGTATGAAATGTTAAGTAAGGCCACTGCATGCCAAGCCAGAGACACATAATGAGAATCAAAAAAGGCTAAGAAAAAAGTGAGCCATTTCAGGGTAAAAGTGAAGATGAAGTTGCCCACGTAGGAAAGCTTAAGCTGGTATATGATCAAAATGAGTAACATACGAATGAAATAGATCCACCTTTCCCTGGGTACTAAGACCAAAGTTAAGTACTCCAGCTGCCTTTAGCAAAGACCTGATAACAAAGCAGTTGGACTGCCCTCATGCCGACACTCAGAACACCACTGCAGCTCTAGAAGGCACTGCCCCAGTAAACACTTTGTACCAGAGTTTTGCTACCATAGTAGCATTTCCACCCAGACCAGAGCAGAGCCAATTGGGCCCTACAGAAGACTTGTGACTGGTATAAAAAGTCACAGGTCTTTCATTTTCATAACAGACACCCTGTCCTTTTTCCTTTTTGACAATAGTCTTGTCAACTTCGTAAATTGGTGAATTACCCTCCTGTGTTCCCTCTCCTGCTATTACAAAATCAGATCCCAACAAGACTTTTTCTCAGGTGGCAACTATCTTTATTGAACACTAGAGGAGCTTTTCTTGTCTATCCATTATTTCTACATGATGGAGTAGAAAGGATTCCATTCACCTGGCTAGAGGTGAGGATCCAGAAGTAGAGTACTGCCTTACCAAGCATAAGGCCCTGAGTCAAACCTCAGTATTTCCACACACACACTAAAGAATTAAACTTAGAAGTACTATAAAAAAATACATGTTGGGGAGTCAGAATTGCTGAGACTTGCATTGAATTCTGAATTCCTTTTCCATCCCTCCCATTCAAATGTAGCATACTTTTAGTATTCCTTGTTGGTTGTGGGGCTTGAACTCGGCCTGGGCGTTGTCTCTCAGCTCTTCAGTTCAAGGCAAGTACTCTACCACTTGAGCCACAGTGCCACTTCTGGTTTTCTGGTAATTTATTGGAGATAAGTCTCATGGACTTTCCTGCTTGGGCTAGCTTTGAACCTCTGGCTTTGAAACCACAATCCTCAAATCTCAGCTTTCTGAGTAGCTAGGTTTGCAGGTATGACCCACTGGCAAAATAAAAAGCATTGTATTCATGGTTGGGATATTCATTCCTCTTACAAAAGTGGTATTCTTACCACCAATCAGGGTAGAATCTTTCTCAGTTTTCCTATTATAAACTTCCTTTTAATCAGCACAAACGACTGTTCAGGTTTAGGATAGTATGTCATGACCTTCCATAAATATGTCACAGCTTGGTATATATGCTCTGACTTAAAATCCTTTCAGGGAGCCAGATGCTGGTGTTTCTCCTGTAATCCTAACTACTCAGGAGGTGGAGATCTCGGGATCAAGGTTTAAAGTCAGACTAGTCTATGAGACTCCAATTAATCACTAAAAAGTCTGAGATGGAGCTATCACTGTAGTGGTAGAACACCAGCCTTGAGCAAAAAAGCTAAGAGATAAGCTCCCAGACCCTGAGTTCAAGCCCTAGTACCAGTATATACATACTTGCACACACAAACACACAGTCCTTTCGTTGGTATGCTCATTATTCGAAAGTATTTTATTATAAAGTGCTCAAATATACCAATTTATATAAACTTGCACAAACCACAAGGATGTGGGTTTGTTTAGCTTTTTAAAACCGTTTATTTAGGTATTATAGTAAGTGCTTTCAATATAATAGACATTACTGGGTGATGGACTGAATAAAATACTGAATCTATCTTTTGAGTTGCTAGATCAGTTTGAAGGCAAACAGGCATAGACACAGTTAAAACTGGAAATGTACAGTGGAAAAGGCATGTACAGAATACTTTCAGAGGGACAGATCTGAGGTAGTTTGAGAAGATGGGATTGGTATCAATAGACTGAGATTTTGAGATGCGTACCAACTGAGCAAACAGAGAAAGAACAGGAAGGCAGTTCCAGCAAGGGAATTTGCAAAGTTGCCAACATGCATAGTTTTAATAATTTCTTTTGTTGGTCATGGGGCTTGAACTCAGGGCTTGGCCACTGTCCCTGAGTTCTTTTTGCTCAGAGCTCCACTTCTGGTTTTCTGGTGGATGATTGGAGATAAGAGTTCTCATGGACTTTTCTGTCCAGGCTGGCTTTGAACCACTCCCCTCAGATCTCAGCCTCCTGAATAGCTACAATTACAGGCATGAACCACCAATGCCCAGTTCCCTTTAATAATTTAGCTTGTTTCTAGTTTGTTAATTTTTTAAATTAATACTCTTTGTGTTTCAGGGAGCTACTGAGTGGTATAACTGTTACCATATTGCTGGTGATAACAATCCACTGGCTGTGAAAAGAGCAGCAAATAACATCTCATCTTTATTGACCAAGAACCAAATTAAAGAAGGGTAAAAATTTTTAAAGATTTTGTAGCATTTGTTAAATAATAACTTTTTGTATTGACTTAATATCCCCATTGCAGTATGACACCATAAATGAATAGGTGGCTCAGGGGTAGAGCGCTTGCCTTGCATGCATGAGGCCCTGGGTCCGATTCCTCAGCACCACATAAGCAAAAAAAAAAAAAAAAAAAGCCGGAAGTGGCTATGTGGTTCAAGTGGTAGAGCACTAGCCTTGAGCTGAAGAGCTGAGGGACAGCGCCCAGGCCCAGAGTTCAGGCCCCACGATCGGACCCCAAAAAAAATTTAAAAAAAATAAATGAATAGTAAGATTCCATTTAAATTTATTGAAAATAAGATTTTTAAAACATGATTTTCCCAGTTATACTTTTTTGTTTCTATTTTTTCTTCCCTTCATATATCTTTTTCAAAAAGCAGTTAACTTATAGCTTATAAGTTTATTTAACCATTGTTAAACTAGATTCATTTTAATTTCTCAAAAACGTTAGTTATGGGGCTGGGAAGGTGGCTCAGTGGTAGAGCACTTGTCTTGCATGCTCGAGGCCCTGGGTTCAATTCCTCAGCACCACATAAGAAAAAAGCCGGAAGTGGCGCTGTAGTACTAGCCTTGAGCTGAAGAGCTGAGGGACAGCGCCCAGGCCCAGAGTTCAGGCCCCACGACCAGACCGAAAAAAAAAATTTTTAGTTACGTTTAATGACTATATACATAATATTCCATCATGTAGAAATACCACTTAATGTAGCCATTCTCTTGTTATTTGACCCTTAAAGGAACTTTTGTTGAAAGGACCTGAAATCCATCCCATACTTTATTTTCTCATTTTGTTAGTACTGGAGCTTGAATTAAGGCCCTCATGTGGTTGCATGGCTTGTGCTCTAACTGTTGAGCCATGCTTCCAGTCTGGTATTTTGCTGATTAATTGGAGATGTTGTCTTGCAGACTTTCCTGGAAGGCTGGCTTCAAATCAAGATTTTCTAGGTCTCCTCTTCTCAATTTCTGAATATCCAAAGAGATGCTGACACACTATCCAGTTTAAGTTCTCCAGTCACTCTTGTAAAAGTTCGTGTGTCTTTTACATCTGAGTGTTCTAGCCATTTCTTTTTTGTTTTGTTTTCTTTTTAATTTTTTGAAATGGTCTTCTGGCATTTGCTTTGTTGCCTCAGGCTGGCTTTGAACTGCCTTGGGCTTCCAAGTTCTTAGATTATAGGTATGTATTTCCCAAAGACTTTAGATACTTAAGACATAAAACTGCCACCCATACATCCCAAATATTTTTTTGGGGGGGGGGGTCCAATCGTGGGGCGTGCACTCTGGGCCTGGGCACTGTCCCTCAGCTCTTCAGAGCCACAGCGCCACTTCTGGCTTTTATCTTTTTGATTATGTGGTGATGAGGAATCGAACCCAGGGCCTCAGGCTTGCAAGGCAAGTGCTCTACCACTGAGCCACCTTCCCAGCCCCCAAATATTCTTTTCTAAACAAAATATTCCAAGGCTCTTTAACCATAAGCCCACTTTTTTCTTTTTTCTTTTTGTCAATCGTCGGGCTTGAACTCTGGGCCTGGTGCTGCCCCTCAACTCTTCAGCTCAAGACATGCGCTCTACAATTCCACTTCTGATTTTCTGGTGGTTGGTTGGAAATAAAGAGTTTTACAGACTTTCCTGCCCAGGCTGGTTTTGAATCATGATCTTCATGAGCCTTCTAAGTAGCTAGGAGTAGTGGTAGTATGAGCCACCAGTGCCAGCTGTTTGTGTTTTTGAAGGGCAGGGATGGAACCAAAGTCTACACAAGTGCTATATGACTGAACTGCATAGCAGCCCTCAGGCTTAAGTTGTAAGTTCTATAGTTGACCATAGCATACCATTGTGTCTTCGTTAACTTTTGAAGTCACTGGTTACATGCATGTTTTTCTAGTAAGGTGAATTTCTTTTCATCATTACCATACATGTGAATCACGGGTATCCTTGTTTATGTGTGTTCTGATTTAGTAGTATGTATGGATTAAGACCTGAGAATGTGTATTCTAGCAAGTTCCTAAGTGAAGCTTGATGCTGTTGGCCTACAGATTAAATTTATGGTTTTAGAACATTTTATTTACCTAATATTTGGGTTTTCATTTTTTTAAAGTATTTTAACAATTGTCTGATACACTGTTTCACATTTATTGAAGTTTTGAGGCTTAATATAACTACATAATGTTTGTCTAGCTTCTAAATATTCTAATTATTCAAATTCTCTGCAGTCAAGTTTTGTTGACTTACCTTATAGTAGTATATTCATCAATTTAAGGGTAGCTTTTTAGTGTTTAATTTATATATTTTGTTATATTTTTAGCACCTATGTTTACAAGGTGCTACGAATTTTCAGCATACGAATCACCTTTATTGTTTTGGGTGCCAGGACGAGGGTTTGGAACTGAGCACCAGGCCAATTGATCTATCATTTTAGTAGTTATGCCTTCAGTACTTTCTGCTTATTTTTTGGATAAGGCCTTAAACTTTCTTCCCAGGCAGGTATGGACCAAAATCTTGTATTTCCTGCCCTTCTGTATAGGTAGGATTATGAGCATTAATCACCAAGCCTGGCTTGTTCTATGAGATAGGGTCTCAGTAACTTTTTTGCGTCCTGGCCTCAAACTTGCTCCTGCAATCTAGTAGCTGGGATTAGCAGTATAAATCATTACACCTAGCCTGAATTTTATTTTTAAACAGCTCATTATTAAATACTCTGTCAAATTTATGCTCACAGTCTTTGACTAGCATATAATTCTTAGATTATACAGTATTGCTATGTCTTGTTTATTAGAAGTTACTTCTGAAATGTTTATTAAATCTTTCATATTATTATGTCCAGTCTGTCTACTGTCAAGCTCTCAATAGTTTTTTCTTCCTTGGGTTCTTTAAATATAGTGTGGCACATATTTTTTTTTTTGTAATTTCAAAACAACTAGCTGTTCGTGTACCAGTTTTGTTTTTTGTTTCGTTTTGTCAGGGGGCTTGAACTTAGGGCCTGGGCACTGTCCCTGAGCATTTGCATTCAAGGCTATAGTGTTCTATAACTGAGTCACAGCTCCACTTCCAGTTTTCTGGTAGTTGGAGTTCAAAGTCTTGACTTTGCTAGCAAGGGTTGCTTTGAACCGTAATCTTAAAATCTCAGCCTGAGTAAGTAGGATTACAACCTTGAGCTACAATTGCCTGACCAATTATTTCTTTAGGTTCTCTGTTTATACTAGATAAGTCACCACACTTTTTTCTTCAAATGTGTCACTTCCTAACCTTGTAATTCATCAATAAACCTCCTTGTGTTTTAAATTTGTGCTTCAGTGCTGTAAAGTTCTCTTAACAATTTTTTCTTAAAATAGTTTTCCCTTAATCTGAATCCTTAATTTGTAGATTACGCGTACATCTTTTGAAAACCATTTGTAACCACTTTTAAATTTTACGTCACTTTCCATCTCAGTCATTTTTAAGTTTTTCCTTATGACCATGTTTTCTTCCTACATCTAGTTTTAAGATTCTGATTAAGAAGTTGATGTTCTCACTTATTCTTATAGCATCTTATACTTTTCTACAGCAGTCTACATTTCCTACTTCAGAGTGTGTTGAAATACCTCTCCTTTGTCCCCACAGCAAACAGTCCTGGGGCCTGCCTATTGATGCTGTTCAGTGGGATATCTGTAATCTCCCATTGAGAACTGGCTCTGTGGATATCATTGTAACAGACATGCCATTTGGAAAAAGGTAGAAGATGGGATAAATGTTTTATTTCACCCTTTGGTTGTTTTTTTTCTCCCAGACAGAAAAAACCTTAGGTTCTTTTTTTTTTTTTTTTTTTTTTGTCGGTCGTGGGGCTTGAACTCTGGGTCTGGGCGCTGTCCCTCAGCTCTTCAGCTCAAGCCGAGCGCTCTACCACTTGAGCTACAGCGCCACTTCCGGTTTTCTGGTGGTTTATTGGAGATAGGAGTCTCATGGTCTTTCCTGCCCGGGCTGGCTTTGAACCACGATCCTCAGATCTCAGCCTCCTGAGTAGCTAGGATTACAGGCGTGAGCCACCAGCGCCCGGCTCCTTAGATTCTTTTTAAAACTTAAGAGTACTGAATAATTTTAACAATTTGAACTCATCCAGTTGTTTCTTATAAGAATTCTGGAATATAGTAACACATTCTCATCTATCACAGGAGTTTCATTTTGAAACTATACATGATTTTCTAGCCCATTGCTGAATTATTTAATATATATCACATAACAAGACAGGAAACTTGGTTGTTTCTTAAATGATTTCTACTCACTAGTTTGGTTTATATGGTTTGAGTGCCTAAATTTTTATTGAGAACAAAATTATCATTATTAAAAATTGCTTTTTTCCCCCCTGTCCGTCATGGGGCTTTAACTCAGGGCCCTGGAGCTGTTCCTGAGGTTTCTCACTCAAGATTAGCACTCTGTCACTTCAAGCCACAGTGCCACTTTCAGATTTCTGGTGGCTAGTTGGAAATAAAAGTCTCACGGACTTTCCTGCCCAGGCTGGCTTCAAACGGCCATCCTCATATCTATGTCCTGAATAGCTAGGATTACAGGCAAGAGTTGTCAGTGCCTGGCTTAAAAAAAAAAAATCCTTTTCCTTTCCATCAAAATCATAAGCAGTTTACTAATTCTAAATTTATTTCACTGAGATAAACTGGCAAAGCTTTGGCTTCTCAAAGTACCTTTTTAATACCTCATCATGCATCAGATTTTATTTTCATTTATGGTAGGCATGAATATTTACTATTTGGAACATTAAGTAGTTAATTTGTTGGTCTTATTTTGTAGGATGGGCTCCAAGAAGAGAAACTGGAATCTGTATCCAGCTTGCCTGCAGGAGATGAGCCGTGTCTGTAGACCCGGAACAGGCCGAGCAGTACTACTTACTCAGGACAAGAAATGCTTTACCAAGGTGCTGTATATTTGCTTATTAACTCTTAACCTGTGACAACTTCAGTATTTTTAAAGCAGACCTATAAAGTATTTGTTCTTCCCTTGTCTCTTAAAACATTAAACATCATAGGTTGTAGTGTAGAAGCAGATTTTCAAGCTTGCTTACTTCTGCTTTTTGTTTCTACGCAGGCATTATCTGGAATGGGACAAGTATGGCGAAAAGCTCATACAGTGTGGGTCAACATAGGAGGTCTTCATGCTGCAGTTTATCTTCTAAAACGTACACCTCAAGCTTTTGTACATCCTTTAGAAAATGAAAGAGCAACTTCTTAGTTATACAAAGAGTGAAGGTGATTAATACATTTGGACGTCAGAACATTGAAAATGTCAACATGAAGAGCTTCTTAGAAAAGTAACAGAAGCGCTATTTAAATTATTCCAAAGTTCCACTTCGGTTAACAAGAGATGTGAATGTAACATGACACAATTTTTGAGAATGCAGAGCTTTTTCTTGTAATTCCTTTGAAGGGGTAGCTAAGCTGTGTTTTCCTTAAAATGCTTGGGAATCTAGGCTTTAGAACATTTTTCTTAAGGCTCCCTGGTTGTGGGAAAGACAGGAGAGCATATGGTCCCAGTATCTCAGGCTATGTTTATTGCCTGTGCAGCTTTGCTATTCAGTAGCTCAGGTTCCTTACCTCAACATCAAAATGAAGCATTATTTCATCTTTTGAAGTTTACGAGATGAAATCTCTATCATTTGCCTTAAAGATTAAAACATGCCTCTCTTGATACACAAAACTAAAACATAGTATAGGATTTACTAAAGAAACTACAAATATTTCATAGGATAGTTCTATTTATAAATAGCAGAAATACTGGTAGACAAGCTATAGAACCAAGTCAGAAGTTTTCTTTCAATGAACTATATTGCGTTTGAAAAGAAAATGGATAGGTGAAAAAAAAACATGTCTTTGAATGAAAAATTGGGAACATGACATAAAAAATAATGCTCAGGGCACGGTTGAACTGAGAGCTCTTCTGTAGGAAGGAAGCCTTGTACTTAAAACTTCAGCACTGTAAAAATAAACATCTTAGTTTGGGAACTGTAATTTTTGGTATTTATGTGTCTTCCTGTATCACCATTCACATGCAGCTTAATGAGAACTAACAATAAAGGTTTATTTTGTAAAAGTTTATTTTGGCATATCCAGCTATAGCTGTTAAGCTCCTGGCACTCAATAAAAGTCTCCCCAAAATTCTTGTCAGGAACAGGCTTCATCCCCTTTTTGATAATTGTCTGCCCCCAGTTGCCAACTCTGAATCAAGTGTTCCAAGGAAAGCTAACTCAGCTAGGACTCTATTGCCTAAATGGTTTTTGAAACATCCACTGAATTTGGAACTCTATGTATATACTCAGATTCAAATTCAAAATTCATGCCTCTTTTGTTTTACACTACAAAAGCATAGTGAAGAATGACCAGTAGTTTGCTGCCACTGCCTTGAATTAAGGTATTATGCAGTTTACAGCTGTCTTTTCACCATTAATGCAAATGTCAGTGTAACAATTTTTCAGGATAAACTACAAAGTTAAAACACATTTCACATTTTTTTGATGCATTTATTGACAAACTCATAAACGGCATTTATTTGCATAGTATAATGCCCAACAACAAAAAAAAACATAGCCATGTTTGTACATTCATTCATTTGTAAAGAAGGCTTAAGTACACCCTGACATATGAGTTCCAGGTGTGCACACAAATATTTCTTTGCTTTTCATCAGGCCAAAACTTGACAATATGAACAAAATGGCTTCTTAAGTTTATTACATGTTTCTCCAGCCAATATAATGTAGTACTTTACCCTTTAAATTACTTAAGTAGCATTCTAGTTTGAAACCTCTATTGGCTTCATGTCCTTTCAAGGAAATTTTAAGTACTAAAATGACTCCAGAACATATCCTGCACCAACACTATTTAGAACTATATTCTATTGCTTAAGTAATGCTAAGTTAAACTATTTCTAAAGCCAGAAAGACAGTCTTCATACTTTTATTCCATATAGTCTCTTGGGTCAATTTTGTATAGCATTTTTAAACATAGGTGGGATAAAAAAAAAAACTGAGCCAGCCAGGTGCCAGTAGCTCATGCCTGTAATCCCAGTTTCTCAGGAGGCTGAGATCAGAGGATCACGGTTCAAAGCAAAGCCAGCCCAGGCAGGAAAGTCCGTGAGACTCCAATAAACCACCAGAAAATTGGAAGTGACGCTGTGGCTCAAGTGGTTAGAGTGCTAGCTGAAGAGCTGAGGGACAGCACCCAGGCCCAGAGTTCAAGCCCCATGACCAACCAAAAAAGTGGATTGAGCCATATCATCAACTGGCTGGCTACCCATTGAAGATGATAATAGATGTAGTTAATCCAATCCACTTTGATATAGTGTACCACCAGAAAAAAGGACAGGGTGAAATCCAGTTGCTACCTGGTTTCAGTCTTTGAATTCATTGGAAATTTCTTGAAACTCCTACAATTCAATGTATACAACACATTGGAGTCAAAGGACCCACTAAATCCTGTGTCTGGTCGTTACCTGTATTCTCTTGGGGTACAGTGACCACTGTTTATATCTTAAAGTGACCCCACCTCCCTAAATTGGCCTTGCTTTGCAGCTCTTTAAACATTTTGGTAATGTCCAGCCAGACCTTGGGTGCAAATGTGACCTTCAAAAGGCTGTGTCCTATTGGTCTTCCAGATCTAGGCCAGAATATTTTCTCACCTGATGTAGTTTTGATTTTGTTGTTGTTTTTAAAGCTGAAAAGGTTTCCTTCTCTTGTTGGACTTCAAATGCCTTAGATACACTTATGATCTAGGAGTAGACTATCCTCACAGATAGGTCCTGGGGGTGGTAGTAGGGAACTTCAATGGGCATGACCCCTAGGCCCTAGGGAAATGTTGTCTTTTCCTGTAGCCATGGCTGCATTCTTCTAATCTTTTTTTCCTACCCTGTAAAGACGATATTCATAATGAATATTTCAGCCCAAGGATAAATATAACCTGGGTCCTAGTTCTTTTAAAAATGTCTAACCTCTGTAAGATGAACATGAGAAATCTAACTTTTCCTGTCCCCACTGAAACTGATGGGCAAATACCTGCTGTTCAGAGGGCAAAAGAAAGTTTTCTAAGTCCTTTTTACATTGCTGAGTTCTTTTATTAGATTTGGGTAGAGTTGTTGGCTAGGATCCCTCTAGATCCTGTCTCTAGTTTTTGGGCTGTAACCTGGCTATCTTGTTCCTCAGACTGTAATATAAGAAGGAAATAGGCAGGATAAGGGATCCCAGTGCTTCTCTTTGGGGCCTTCCTCTTTTTAAAGGACAATAATATGATCTTGTCACTGGCAAAGGGCATTAATCTTTCTCTTCCTGTTTGGACAAAGTCTTTTCATTAACAGGGTTTGGCACACACCGTCCTCATCTGAGCCAAATTTAGGTCAAAAACAAAAATTCAGCAAACTGGGTCTTTAGGCCATATAAAACAAGCAGTATTAGTTGGATGCTGGTGAGATCTGAGAATTGAAGTTTAAAACCAGCCTGGGCAGGAAAGTCCATGAGGTTCTTACCTCCAGTTAACCTGCCAGAAAACTGGGAGTGGAGCTGTGGCTCAAAGTGGTAGATTGCTAGCCTTAAACAAAAGCAGAGACAGCTCCTAAGCCCTGAGTTCAAGCCCCACAACTCACCCCCCCCCCAAAAAAAAATCTGATCATCTTATTTTTTGTTCAGGGACTGACTCTGCTCCCCACACCTCAACATTCTCCCCCAGTGGACTATCAGAAAATATCTATGGGATCCTTTTGGCTCCATTGCCCTTGGTTTTCTTAGGCTACAATAATTGTTGTTTCCCATTCTCAGTAGGTTCCTTCCTCTGTGACTATTCTGTGCATTGAACAGCCCTAAATGGAGGTTTCTTGCACACCCTGAAACTCATTTGGTCCACATCTGGCAATTTCCCTTGCAGGAGAGTGAAACTTTTGATCAGGACTAACCTCTGGTTGTGTCCAGGACACATCTCAGTCACACTCAACCTCCAAAATACCCATTCTTCAAGGCAGTACTACCTAGCTCATACAAGAAGTTGCCTGGTGTGGAGATGCCTGCTTTTTCCTCCCTGTTGTTCCCGGTGCCTTCAGGAACTGTTTCATGCAGGAAGTTGCCTGGTTGCCGACGTGCCTGCTTTTATCCCTGTGTCACTCCTGCTGACTTCAGGAACTCTGTCAAGAATGGAAGGTCATGAATAAAAAGACTTTTGGAGAAGTATGTCCTCTAAAATAGCATACCACTAGGTAAACAGACAAAACCAAGAACTCTTCACCTGTAAAGCCAAATACCAGCTCCTAGATTTGTGATCTAACAGTCTTCTATAATTAGGATCAGCTTGAAACAGTCAAAACTAGTCTTATCTTAAACCTTATCATAGTCTGTCAACAGTTGTAAGCCATAATTATAGCTATACCAAACCTTTCACTAAAAAGGAATAAAGCTTACCTAGTTCAAATCTTGCTAATCAAATCTTTAAAAAACCTCAAGCTCTCACAGCTTTCATCAATTTTCTCATGCAAGTATAAAAATGATTTGTCCTAGAAGTATAGGCAAAAGTATGCATGGCACTACTTCAGAAATGGGAAAATGGTTAAGAAAGCGTAAGAGTACTGAAATGGTGAGTACAGGAAACACAGAAGAGCAATTGGTGGGACTCATGTATTCAAGAGTCCAATAGCAGTTTCCTCCATGAACAGAAAATTAGGAAACCTAGGTTACTACTATAACCTGCAAGTTTCAAAAGGTATATCTTCTCAAGATGTTATCCATTCATTCAGGGTTTCTCTTGTTTGGAGAAAAAACAATCGAGAAGTTTATGGACAAAGTAAAAGGGATGTGTTGTATCATGCACTTGCCTTGCATGCATGAGGCCCTAGGACAAAGTAAAAGGGATGTGTTGTATCATGCACTTGCCTTGCATGCATGAGGCCCTAGGTTCAATTCCTCAGCACCAAATAAGCAGAAAAGGCCAGAAGTGGTGCTGTGGCTCAAGTGGTAGAGCACTATCTTTGAGCTGAAGAGCTGAGGGACAGTGCCCAGGCCCAAAGTTCAGGCCCACGACGGACAAAAAAAAAAAAAAAAAAGGAATCTCTCTGGGGCTGGGAATGCGGCTTAGTGGTAGAGTGCTTGCCTTGAGCAAGCCTGAAGCAAGGGGTTTGATCCCTCACTACCACATACTGAAAAAGCAGGAAATGGCATTGTGGCTCAAGTGGTAGAGTGCTAGCATTGAGCAAAAGAAGCTGAAAGACAGTATCCTGTCCCTGAATTCAAGCCCAAGACTGGCAAAAAAGGCCAGAGAAATCCTGGTGGCTCAGGCCTGTCATCCTAGCTATACAAGAAGCTGAAATCCAAGGATTGTGGTTCCAAGCTAGCTGGTGCAGAAAAACTGTGAGACTATCTTCAGTTAACCACCAAAAAGCCAGAAGTACAGCTGTGGCTTCAAGTGGTAGAGTACTAGCCTTGAGCACAAAAGCTCACACAGAACTCTGAGAATCTCAAAGACTTTTTTTGGTTTTTTTTTTGGGTCTGGTCGCGGGGCCTGAACTCTGGGCCTGGGTGCTGTCCCTCAGCTCTTGAGCTCAAGGCTAGCGCTCTACCACTTGAGCCACAGCGCCACTTCCGGCTTTTTTCTTTTTGCTTATGTGGTGCTGAGGAAATCGAACCCAGGGCCTCAGGCATGCAAGGCAAGCACTCTACCACGGAGCCACCTTCCCAGCCCCAAGAGAATCTCAAAGATTTTTTTTTTTTTGGTCCAGTCGTGGGGCCTGAACTCTGGGCCTGGGCGCTGTCCCTCAGCTCTTCAGCTCAAGTCTAGCGCTCTACCACTTGAGCCATAGAGCCACTTCCAGCTTTTTTCTTTTTGCTTATGTGGTGCTGAGGAATCGAACCCAGGGCCTCAGGCATGCAAGGCAAGCACTCTACCACTGAGCCACCTTCCCAGCCCCGAATCTCAAAGATTTGTAAGACTATTTCCACTGAATAGCAAATAGATTTTCATATTCAATGGGTATAGACAACTGTTCTGAGGATCTAACAAGAAATTTTAAATTAAAAAACACTTCTAATGGCTTTATAAAGGTATAACTAAGTTGTTGACATAAAAAATACTTCAGTGCTAAAATAGGCTGATATAAAGCTGGGTACCAGTTGCTCGTGCCAGTAATCCTAGCTACTCAATAGGCTGAGATCTGAGGATCAAGGTTTGAAGTCAGTCCCCATAGAAAAGCTTGTGCCTCTTGAAGTACCAAAAAAGCCAAAACAGGGATGTGCCTCTACTGGTAGAACACTAGTTTTGAGCACAAAAGAGGGACAGCACCCAGGCCCTAAATTCAAGCCCCAGGACCAGCACAAAAAGTTTCTTAAATGAGACAAGTCCAATTTTTATTTTGCCAATGCTCAGTATAAGGGAAGATTATCAATGTTCACATTAGGTATTCTATAATCTATAATGAAAATCTGCAGTTATCTGCCACATTTCCATGCTGGAACAGCACAACCTAGAAAACAAGGAATACAAAGTGTGTGCAAGACACTTTATAAAGACATTTACATTTCACTCAAGTGTGGCTACATGTCACACAGTAATAGGAATACAGCAGTACAAGACTCAATAAGAGATTATGCCCTCAAGTTCAGCATAATTAAGGCAGCATGAAATATACTGAATCAAGGGCTGGGAAGGTGGCTCAGTGGTAGAGAGCTTGCCTTGCATGCTCAAGGCCCTGGGTTCGATTCCTCAGCACCACATAAGCAAAAAAAGAAAAAAGCCGGAAGTGGCGCTCTGGCTCAAGTGGTAGAGCGCTAGCCTTGAGCTGAAGAGCTGAGGGACAGCGCCCAGGCCCAGAGTTCAGGCCCCACGACTGGACCAAAAAAAAAAAAAAAAAAAAAAAGAAATATACTGAATCAAATACAACTGTTAAAGGGGCCAGGAGAAGCACTGGTAACTTTTAAATATTAAGATCTAGCTAATGGGATAATAGATCATGGAAGGCAAAGTTGGAGGGAAATGAAATTTCAACCTTAAGGAGTGAAGGGTAAGGAGTAGCAAAGGTGTATCATTCCAGAAGGAACCACCTACAAGTTTATATGACATTGTCACTATAGGTTGATTCAGCAATCAATCCCATGTGAATTAAGAGGTATATTTGAGTATGGAAAATAATGAAGTAAAACATGGTTTTTAAAATCTCAAGGTTGTCAGTGTTGTGGCAGGAGCCTATAATCCTAGCTACACAGCAGGTAGAGACTGGGAGGCCAGCCCAAGCAAAAACAAAAGTCCCAGTACCTCAATTCAACCTCAATTTAAAGGGCAGGCACCAATCATCCCAGCTAGGCAGGAAACATAAGATCATGATTTAGGCCTTCACAGATAAAATGTCAGGCTCCCATTTGAAAAATGAAAGCATGAACAGGTGGGATTATGGCCCAAGTGGTAAAACGCAAGTAGTATAAAGCCGAGTTCAAGCCCAGCACCATCCAATAATGAGAAGGGGGGGAGGATTAAAAGCTGAGGTTCACCAGGGATCCTGTGGATGTCTAGAATTAGTTGTAGTCCCAACACTGGGAGGTTATCAGGAGAATCATCAAATTCTAGGCCAGCTTGCACAACAGAGTAAGATCCTGCCTCAAAAAAAAAAAAAAAAAAAAAGCCCAGATTACCCATAGAGGGTCCTTTTGCATCATAAGAATGGCATTTAATCTAAGCAAATAGGGATCTTCCACCTGTCATTTCATGTTTTTTTGTTTTTTACTTTAGGGCTCAGGATGGCAACATGTACAATCCTAGAGAAAATGATAGTTTGGAGGCCATTATAGAAGAAACTGAGCTTAGTTATTGATTGATAAGAACAGAAATAAAGGGCTTGAATAGAAGAGAAAGGGAAATGTTCCTGAACTCTGCGTTCATTTGCCAATAAAGTGGTTATCAAGATTGTTTGGAATTCAAAAGGGACTAGAACCTCCGCTGTGAAACGAGAAGATGAAAACCAAGGTAAAAGCTTAAGAAAGTACACTGAGGAGGAATAAAAGCACTGCTGGGCCAACAATGAAGCCCCAGCTCAAGCCTCAATTTGTGGTGGAACTAATCTGTCTGGTTTCATGACTCACCAGGCTACTGAAGATCAGGGGAGAGAGAATGCCAGAGTAATGTCTAGGGATTGGAGGAACCAGTAAAACAAATGAGTAATGGAGCCAAAGTACGAGTGAGAGTGTTGAAGTGGCTGTAGGAATGCAGAGGGAGGAGGAGGAAAGTGGAGGGCGGGAAGCACTGGCTTCTCAAACAAAGGCTAAAATCTTGTGATTCAACTTTAATCGGAGTGGTGTGGTGTGCTTTTGTAGTGTAGCAAAGGTCTCAAGGTCTGTATCTGTAGGAAAATAAAGGATCCTAAGTGATAAATAACCAGTATTCTCCCCGCATAAAATTAGCCCCAGGTGAACGCCCTAGGCTCCACTTCCTAAGGATAATTCCTGCTGGACACAAACTCAAACCTACAAAGTCGCTCCCCTCCAGTGTAACACCTGCTCACTTATGCAGGACAACGCCCAGGAACCAGATTACAACCCTTGAATCTGACCAAAAGAATTCCACCAATAATCGAGGAGGGGAGCGGAGGATGAGATCACGGAGGCGGGGAGGCCTTCCAGACCGAGGGCGGTCCTTCCAGGAGAGGAGGCTGCGGAGAACTCCCTGGAAGGTCCTGAGGCACTCCCCTCCCCCTGTGGAGAAGGGTGCGGCCTCGCCCGCCTCCGACTCGGCAGCTCCCACCGGGCCGCAGCGACCTCGCGCCGATTTTTTGGAGAACCACAAGCAGCACCACCTGCTCACTAACCAGCCCGACCCATCCCCGTTCCTTCGCCCGCCCCCATGGATGGCAGGAGCCGGTCGGGCTGGTCTTGCCCCTTAAACGCCGGGGGCCCGGGGCGGAGCCATGGCAGCCACTACCCAGAAGCCCAAGCCGGCAACCTCCTCCGCCTCCAGCGCGCGCTTCCTGCCACGTTGCGCAGGGGCGCGAGGCCAGACACTGCGGCGCTGGGCCTCGGGGAGGGCCGTAGCAACGACCGCCTCCCCGCCGCCCGCCGGCCCGCGCAGTGGATTCGCTCGTTTGGGATTCGAGCCAATAGCAAAGATCCGCTCTCCGGGCCTCAGGAGCCAATCAGACGCCGAAGCCGAGCAGGCGGCGGGTAAACCGACGTCCCCGAAGGGAAGGGAAGGGCGGGAGGGCGTCCGCGCGAGAGCCACTTTCACTGACCCTCCCCTCCCTCCCCCTCCCCGCGGGCGGCTGGCCGCGCCCGCTTGTCCAGTTCCCCCTCACCCCACCTACCTACCCGCCCCACCCAAGGGGCCATGCAAGTAGAGCCCGGCGGCTGCGCACTCCCGGGGCTGTAACTGACAGGAACTCTACGCCAACCAAAGCGCGCCATTTGTGTTTTCACACACGGCGGGAGGAAAAGCAACCAATCAGCGATGAGAGATGAGCCGGAAGCGCCCCTCCCACTGCGGGAGCAATGGCTCCGTCCGGTTTGAAGCCCTTTCCGCTCCCTTCTCCCTCCCCCTCCGGTTGCCGCAGGGCGGGCCGCACTCTCGCCGGTTCCCAACATACCCTTCCAGCATTGCAAGCGGTATGCCCCGATATTCCGCAGACGACCGAAAGCGAATCCGCCACCCACGGCCCGTCCACCTCAGCCACCCAAACCCACCCTCCAGCCCATCGGACCTCCCTCCCACCAGAGTCCCGCTCCCCTACCTAGCCGAAGCTCTCTGAGGAGCTGGAGCCCCAGAGCACAGCCTCTTCTCTAGGCGGCCCCGGCGGCTTCCGCTGATTGGCGGCGAGCTGGCCAATGGGTGCGGGGCAGTGGGCGGAGGGGCCAATGGTGCAGCAGGAGGAGGCGTGTCCCGGGTGCCCCTGGCGCCGGCGTTGGGAATCCCCGTGCGGTCAGTGGCGTTTCCGCTCGGGCAGCGGGCTGAGTGAGCTGCCGCCGCCGCTGCCGCCGCCGCCGCCGGGGGAGGGGCGGCCGCCGCCCGCCTGCGCTCAGAGACTCACGCAGCCCCAGTCCCGCCAGTCCGCCAACACAGTAGTGCCGGCCCCCCTCCTTCCCTAGCCCTTCCCCCTCCCCGCCTTTGGCTCGCTCCGCCTTTCTGCCCCCCACCCCCACCTCACGGGTACAGGCCATTCCCGGCCAGGAAACGCCGTGGCGCCGCGTTGGGCCTAACTCGAGTCTTGCTGCCTCCCGGGAGTGCCGTGCGCCGCAGCCCGGGCCCAGGCCCCGGCAGCGCCTGGGACAAGGTAAGGGTCCGACAGAAGAGAGACCCCGACCCTCGCGCCCGGGCCTCGAGGGAGGAAGGGTCACCTCCTCTGGTCTCCCTGCGCCTGCTCTCCGAGGGACGCGGGCCTGGCCCTCCCCAGGCTCAGAGCTGGGGGATGCTGCCCCTTTCCAGCCCCTCCACACCGTCGCACCCCTCTGTGCCAGGGAGAAAGGCTCCTTGTGTAATCCAATCGACCCCACTACCCTTTTCACGTCTTTCCTGGGTCAGGACGCTCCCCCTCCCCCCACGCCTCTTCACCCCTTTCCTGGGAACTGCCTACTCCACGTTTACCTTTTACTCGAGGTTAGGCCTCTGGGTGCCCTGCTCTCAAAATACACGGGCATACTTTATTTTTTCTTCTGTTCTCAGTCCCCACCCCCGTTCTTGCTGCCTTGTGACAACTCTGATCGCTCTGAGGGTCTCCAGATCTCCCTTCTTAATCTTGTGAACGACTTCCCTCTCGTTCTTGGGTTCCCATCTCATGTGGCTGCTGCTTTTCCCACACTAAAGATATTACCTTCACCACCCCCAGTCTCACATTCTTGAGCTCCCCGTGGCGTTTGCCCAAGTATCTTGAGATATCCCTGTTGAATTTGTTGGGTTCCAGCCTGGAATTGAGCCAGATTTGATCGTTTTCCCTGCCTTGGGCGTGGAGAGCGATATTTTGAGAACGTCTTTAAAGGAAAAAAAATATCTTTTATGAATTCCCTTTCCTTCTGCCTGCAAGCCCTGATATGAAGTAGACAGTGGTGAGAAAAAGCCCTGGTTTAAGGAGGTGAATCGCAAGAGAGGGAAAGTTTTAACTGCTGGGAAAGCCCCTTTTATGCTAATTTATTCTATAGAGTTCCTTAGCCTGCCTTACTCTTTGGGAATAAGCGGTCTTTTCTCCTGCATGGATACTGATGCTGCAGCCAGCTCTGCTGGTCTGGGTCAGGGGTGCGTGTATGACCTGCATTTTCTGCTTTCTCATGTTACTTGTGCAATGTGTTCACCAGTAACTCCTTTCTTGCCCAGAGCTCTGGATTACACTGGGCTTTGTCTGTACCTGAGTTTATTTCTCCAATTTTCCCTATGTTCATAGTACTGAAAGAAACCCCAGGTTCCCTTGGTGTTTTCCTTCATCCTTCGTTTAAGTTGTTTTTGGGTGGCATATTTGTGACCAAGGTCATATTTACATTTCTTCCTAGGGCATATCTTACAAAGCCGTACTTTTGATTTGAAAGGAAGATACAGATGAGTTGAGTGTTATGAGTTGCAGGAGAATGTGTGCCACAAATTTAGGGAAAAAAGTATCTTTGGTTGCTAATTTTATATTAGTATATTAATAAACTGGCTGAGAACAAAGTTGTAAGGCAATTTTAAATGTGTGGAATCTGAGCTAAAACTAAAGCAGAGAATACTCACATAATCAGAGGTTTCTGGGCCTTTTGGAGGACACAGGGGAAAAATTTATTGGGTTTCTTCCAATTTTCTCAGGAGGATCATTAGTTCTCTTCTGTAGCCAAAAATGCTGGCCTGTTATGAGATTGGAGTCTTTACGCTTTATTTGGTCTGTCATTATGTGTAGAAAAATGAATTATGTCCTTTAGTAGGACATGACACAAAGCTCTTGTCCCTGGCTACAAATTTAAATTTGACCAGTTAGTACCTTCTAAACACTATAGCTTAATCTTTACTCTGAAATTGCTGGTTTCATTAAAATGAGTATCTGAAACCTGGTAAACGTCTTTTTCTAGTAAAAAGATCCAAATTTAAAAGGGTGACCTTAGGATTGTTTCTTTCTAAAAGCATTATTCCAACTCTGCTAGCATGGAGCACTGGTATTTAAAAAAAAAAATAGTGTAAGGAGTGGGGGTTGGGTAAAGAGAAGGTTGTTCCTGTGTTGGATCATAGGGGTGAGTATAACGAGGCAGCAGCAGCTGCTGGCTCTGGAGCTCTGGTTGCTACGTGAGAAGCTTGAGTAGTGCTGGCTGCCGTCTCCAGGGAAGGACAGCAGTGCAGCGTCCATTAATGTTGTTGGCTGCAGGGAGCTGCACTTAGAGGCAATGGCTGCTTCAGGACTAAGAAACCTGAGAATTTTCACTGCTGAACTAGTTTGCCTTTTATTGGTGGAGAGAGAATTACCAATTCATAGCCTTCTATCAAGTTATGGATATCAGTATTAGAAATTGAATCAAAGACGTGAGGGGGGTGGTGGTAGAGTTTTGTTTTTTATATCTGGTTTTTGTGATTTTTTTTGATAGAACTAAAAGTTATTTTTGATTCGATTTAAAACTAAAGAAAGAATAAAAATTTTCTGAGAACAAATGAAGAGGATTCCACTCCCCCCTCCTCCTTTACACAAACTAGCTCTAAAAAATCGTTGAGTTCATTTTTATTTTTTGATACTGTGTATCCTTCTATATTAGGTCATATTTACTTTAATAGAAGTTTGGTTTTTTATATATGTATTCTATGTAGTCTCCTGGTCACAAAGATGTATCTTTGGCTATAATTCATCTGAAATAACAGGGCAACCCAGACAGAATTTTCAGAAATTGATTGAGTCTAGTTCACAATGTTGAAGGCAACCTGAGTCTCATTGGATTGTGGTCTCCCCTGCCCTACAATCGCTAAATGGTAGCATGATTTCTTAAGCTGCATAGTCCATCAAACATGGAAGTACTTGAAAGAGAACCACCACCCATGTACCACCACCATTAGAGGCAGTACAAGCCACACATATGCCCATGGTCTAATTTTCCCCCTAGGACTTTGTGGATGAAACATCTACCCTTTTTCCTTCTGAACTTTTTTTTTCAACTTTGCATACATTTTTCTTAAATCCTACAAGCATCTATAATTTGTAGGATGACTAGTAATTTGTGGCAAGAAACCAAAAAAAGAATGGAAAGCATTTTGTCTTTCACAAATGTAAGCATACTGTTTTTCCAGTGATAAAAGCAGACCTATAAGATACAACCCTTAATGGATAATATTTTAAGTTGGTTCTAATTTTTATTATTACATATATGAGTCAATGTAAGATAATATACTTTCATTCTGATGGGTATACTGATAGTTTACAATACACTTTTTTAACAGTTGTATTCTCAAGATAGTCATTTTCTAAAGAATCATTGAGGCCCTTTTTATAAATTGAACTAGTTATTTGAATTTGTTACATATTTTGATCTTATTTTGTGTCCAGGGACTTTCAATACTTTTTGAAATTATCCTGGCTATTTTGAGAAGAATGGCTATTTAATTTTTGCCTTTGGATGGGAAAGTCATACAGTAAAAATGAAAATGAGCAGATAACCCACTTTTTTGATAGTCTTGAGATCCAACCCCGTCCCTTGCAAACTAGATGAATGCTCTCTCTCATTGAGCCACAACCCCAGCCTTACAGATAACCACTACTTTATCCTCTATATTGAAATAACTTCATAATGAAATACTAGTTCATAGTTTAAACTGGATGGTGAGTAGAATAAAATATAACTCGGTAGAACACTAGTAATTTATCACTTTAATTTGAAATTAAAAAGCTTAGCAGTGGGTTTTGTATATCAAAGTTTTTCAGACAGAAATTATTTAAAATAGAAGTAAAACTTAAATTCTTGAAAGATGTTTAGTATGATATATATCTAATAATACAACTAGTAGACATTATTTAAATCAAGTATCACTTCAGAGGCACTCCTAAGAAAAGCAATGTAATGTACCTATGAATGAGGTTGATACTATGTTGCACTGTTCCTTGCTACCAGAAATTCCAAAATACTTGGTAAAATGGCATTTTAACCTTTCACTTTATGATTGATTTTTCAAGTGGTTAAAATTCATTCATGGTAAAGACTTTCACTCATCTATACATATGTTGTTAAACTACTGAGCCTTTTGAAATGTTTCCTATTGTATGTTACAAATTGGTTAAAGAGTTTCCAGTAACTTTGAGGAGTGGTCCTGTTAGAAAGTATCACTAGAAAATTCTTATTCTGATAAAATGTGTTCAAAATCTTAACACTTACTGAAGGGATCTGTGAAACAAAATAAAGGAACAATGAAGGCTAAGTCTCAGCCTACTTTATTGTGCTCTTATTGAGCAAGAAATTTTCTAATCCCATCCTGCCTCACTCACTTTTTCCATCATATTGATTTTCTTTGCTGAGCACCTAGGGAATACCTTACTTTAAGTATCTTTGATAGGAAGACAGAAAAAAATGAATTTTTTGCTTTTTGGAATTTTAGAATTTTGCTGGCCAGTTTTGTTTGATGTGTGTCTGTAGTTCATTTCTCTCTGTGCCCTTGTCTTCCTTGTAGTGTGAGAATTGCTAGAGTTTTAGTGGCAAATTGAAGTAATAATCAATCATTTTCTTCATCATGCTATATATACACACTCCCAGAGCTAGGAATACCTTTTGGTCTATATTGTGAATCACAAAGAAGGAACAGTTAAAGGAATTTATACATAATTGTTTTATATCTAAGGAATCAAGTTTTTTTTTAATTTGTACTACCTAAAAAGAGAAACTGATTAATTCCTTGCTGCTCTGAGAAATAGCTGGAAGCATGGGAGGAGCCAGAGACCTCTGCAGCAGGATTTGGTGTGAGGAGAAAAGGAAGATTTTTGTTTCAAATTGCCAGCTGCTTATGTCAGACTGACTCCCTTATTATGCCTCCAGTAGGCCTGTCAATATGGCCAAACAGCTAGATAAGTGCCGGGCAGGACAAAGGGCTCTTTGCACAGCAGGGAGGCAGTGTTGGTGGGGGAGGGGCAGGGAGGTAGGAAAGGCTGGGGAGGAAGGAGGTTCTTGGGAGACTATTCACTTGGCATACAATTTTAAAAATCATTTTTCATTCCCATTTCAGTAGAATTTAGGCCAAGTACATACTGCAAACTCCAGATTTCATATACTCCACAATACCTGGTAGGAGCCCGTCCTCTTCTAAAGAACAATTTTTAAATAAAGCCTGTTTTGGTTAAAATATGTCCCATACCCCTACACACACCCTCCTAAATGCAAGTCACCTGAGTAGACTAGGTCAAGAGTATTTGACAAATCTAATAAGAAATGAAGATTCATATTCTATCTGAATAAAAATCCTATTTCAATAAATAATATGTACTTGGGTTGAGATTCAGCCAAAATAATATATAATAATGTTTTCTTTTGTAAAATAGTCTCATTATCTCAGATTTTAGTAAGAGAACACCATCCTACATTTATATATGAGGCCACTGTCAGGTAGCCTACTGAAGAAAGGCTACTTGACTGTTTCAAGCTCAGCCCTACTTCCTAGGAAACCTGATAGTCCCTAGAGAGTGCTCTCTCCCGCCACTTTTTAGTTTAAGCTCAACTCTGGTGTGCTTGTGTGGTGCTCCCAGAAAGTTAATGGAGTTGAGGCTGCTCTGTCAGTTATCTAATCCTCTAAAGCAAAATCATGAGATATTTCTGAATCCCAGGTTGCTGTGGAAGTTTTCATTAAAATGTTAACAATAAATCATATTTCAGCAACTTTTAAAATGTCAAACATTACCCCTATGCTACTTTTTAAGTAAACAATTAAATTCACAAATTAGATAGAAATTAGGCTGCAAAAGGGTTTTTCTTTCATAAGAAGCATATCTTTTATAAGAAAAGCATATCTGCTTCTATGCTTTCTATATTTTAAGGATTTTGAGTTTTAGACTTAATTAGCTTGAACTCAGTTTCCAAGAGCACATCTGTTGATTGAATGAGATCCATTACAATGGTATTAAACCAGCCTTGAATTTCCCTCTGATACGAAAAAACATGAAACTGGCATACCAATTTCTGTTTATGACTTAACAAAGAGGACATTGTTTTAAGTTAAACAAATAGCCAAAACACTACCTTTAATATGTACATTGTACCATTAAGCCTTAACCAGGTTATGTGTCATTACCTTTTATAAAGGATAAGGGTTACCAACTTAACATCAAGTGTTAACACTTAATGTTATGTATAATATATAATATAGGCCGGGTGCCTGTGGCTCACGCCTGTAATCCTAGCTACTCAGAACGCTGAAACCTGAGGATCTTGGTTCAAAGCCAGCCCTGGCAAAAAAAAAAGTCCATGTGACTCTTATCTCCAATAAACCTCCAGAAAACTGGAAGCTGCTCAAGTGATAGAGCACATGCCTTGAGCTGAAGAGCTGAGGGACAGCGCCCAGGCCCAAGCCCAAGCCCCACCGAAAAAATATATATAGATAGATAGATAGATATAGATAGAGAAAGAGAGTATAAAAGTTTCGTCAATAAAATAGCTACAGCATTAATAAGAAATTTAGTAAGCTAAATTATATATTGCTAAAGAAATTGAGGATTATCAGTTCAAATGTATCATTTCCATAGATTTGTAGGACTAAGAAGAAATCTGGTTCAAGTGTCAGTCTCTGTTCCTATAATTATTGCCAGCATTAGGGTAACATTCTTGTTATCCTTCCCAAATAGCTAGACATCTCTAAACCATAGATGGCTTCTGTTGCTCTGATAGCCAAATCCTGATAGAGGCCCTAAAAATTCTTGGCATGGAGAAGAAGGCCACATCTTGATCCCAAAGGTTTTCATAACTTATGACTCCCCAAACAACTAAATTTATTTTCAATACTACCTGCCCAGCAGTAGGATAGAATAGAGGTAAAACATAAATACTGTACTTCATCTTGCCTGTGCAACTTTTCTACCTTATTTCCTGCTATTATCTTTCCATGCCTCTTGGGGGGAGGGGGGGGACCTAGGACAAAGGTGGAAAAATAAATGGTCTACTGTGATTTTTATTACAGTGAAGTTATAGATTTGTGTATACGTGTTTAAATATAAAGCTCATTTGGCCTGTTCTTAAAAGTCTATAGCAGTAGAGAAAGATTTTATAACTTTGGTGGCCTTTACTTTCTTGATAAACTATTTCATATTCTAAGTCTTAAAGAAAGCATTTGAAGCATATTTAATTTTCATTACCTGTTCACACATGTCATTATTCTACCAGATCCCACTGTTATTAGTTTGAAGAAAGATGAAATACCTTCTATTTGGTATTTGCAGTTTGTATTGTAAATTATTAGCTTGGGTTTATGACTAAAATAAGACTCAAAAAATTTAAAAATTTTGTATATGTTGGCCCCTTTACCTTAATGAAAATGAAATTAATTAGCTGTTTGGTATAAATACTGTGTGCCCCTGAGTTCTTCAAGCTGTGTAATTTATGTTCTTTAAACTTAATCCAACACTACCCTCAAAACAAGAATTGTAATTTTTATCTTTTTGTTGTTATTGTTGACTTCTGGCATTGATTTTCCCCCTCCCCACTGATGCGAAAACTCAAAACCCAGTAATCTAATGAGGTATGTGCACTGCTGAATACAGTAAGATGATTATTTCATAATTCTTAGATACTGTGATCTGATTAAGAGCTGGTATCTTGTTAGTATATTCAATAATGTTGGTATGTTAAGGTCAGTACAGATCAGAGAGGTTCATTATTTTTATGAGGGGGATTGTTGTTGAGTTCCTCTTCATGTCCATTTTTCTCCCTATCCTGTTAATGATCTTTGGCCCATATTGAAATTTTCTGTTTCCTGCTACTAACCTCTGAGCATGCCTCAACACATACAGTTTGTACTTTTATAGACTTTTATAGCTTCTGTGAAGGTGATTGATCTTCAGTTAATAATCAACTGTTGGACATTCTTAAAATTGAAATAAAGTTTTACTTTGGAAGGACCTGTTGGCAATTAGACCACCTCTGAATATAGTTATATTTTGCCTCATGTGAGTTGTCAAGAGTTGGTTTGTTTTGAGAAACTAGAAAGGGAATAGCCACAGTTATGGTTATTTAAAAACTAAATGTGGAGTGTCCGTTGGTGCCTCATGCCTACAATCCTAGTTATTCAGGAGGCTGAGGTCTTTGAGTAGAGGTCCAAAGCCATCCCAGTCAAACAAACCTGAAAGACTCTTATCTCCAGCTAATCAGCAAAAAGCCAGAAGTGGAGGTGTGGATCAAGTGGTAGCAAAAAAAAAAAAATGTGGAATGAGAGAGCACAGGCCTAGAAGGGAGTTCAGGCCCCAGAACATACCTACACACATGTATTTCTGATAACATTTGGGATTTAATAAAGATGCTACTATGGTAGGTAGCAGTTCTGAGTGTCGAACCTTATTGCTTTACTCGTGTTAGGCAAGCACTCTACCACTGAGCTACACCTACAGCCCTGACCCTCCTAAAACAGAACAGTCAAAAGAGCATTGAGCCAGTGAGATCAGTTTCATGCTGAATATAGCACTAGATTGCTGTATGAATACATAACATTTTCTTTTCTCAATTTTTGTGGTACAGCTTACTATAGCCATCAAAGTAAAATATACTCTTGTGGCCACAGCCTGAAAAATGTTAGAATGGAAAAAAAAAGGAGAGCTCTAAAGGAAATATAGGAGCAATTCTAAAATTTGAAGTTCCTTTTAATATATATTTCTAGAAGAGTATTTATAGCAAGTAAACCTCAAATGCATAACTTAGTAATAGAATAATAGGGCAAGTTGATGAAGTCAATGTGCATTTTCAGAGGAGACTAAAATTTAGAGATCTTATATACTAAAGTTATATATAAAAATATGCTGTTTTTATAGAAAAACTTTATCCATTGCTTTAAAACTTTAATAAAACAAAGCTGCTCAAAATATTTGCAGATCATGTGGCAGGGCACATAAGATGTAATACACCTAGCCAGTAACTTAAAAGCTTAATAAATGAAAATTATTGCTAACATCATCTGTGTATCTCAAAGTTACTGTAACCAAAACATTTAAGACAGAAAATATAAAGCTAACTCTCAAGGTCTTAATTTGGGATCTTAGGCTTGATTGATCTGTCTCAAATGTTTTTACCTCACTCTGACATATTTAATCCCTAGGAAATTAGAATTTAAAGTATTGCTAGGAATAATGTATTAGTTCACAAACTGATTAGAAGTCTGGCTAGGCCATGTGTGGAAGTCCATGGGAAGATTTTTTTTTTGGAAAAGCAAGACCCAGTTGGTGTAACCTTCTCATCGTTTTTTTAGGAATAGTTGCTATCAAAAGAAATGGATAGAAGTTTGCATAGTACATACAGCTGCAAGAAGAGAAGTGTTCACATCGTACTTTATAAAATAACTGTGTGCCGGCCAAGAGAGATGAAAAGTAATTTTTTGTATCATATACCTTAGTTGTTCTTTATAATACTAAAAATATGTTTCTTTGGAAAATAGTTGCCCCAAGAATTGATCTTTATGACAATGATTTTCTAAGTCAATCTTGTATGGTTAGCAGTTGTATGTGTCTTAAGTTTTCCTGGGTCAGCCCTATTTTATAATTAGCAATTGTACTCCTTTCACTCTCAAAAACTGTCCCTGATTGGCCCATAAATTATAGAGGGAACTTTTAGTCTCTACCTAACAAGCAAATTTTTCTTCATAGAGTTCTGATTCTGAAGTCAATGTATATTAGGATTTTTCTTTGTTCACCTCTATCCCTTATTTCCAAACAAGCAGTTTTTAGAATACCTTTTCTTTTTTGTTAGTAGTATGAAAATAGAAATGGATTAGATTAATCTTATTTAGTACATTTGCATATTTGGAGGCTTGAACTCAGAGCCTGAGCTCTTCTTTAGCTTTTTTGGTCAAGGCTAGCACTCTGACACTTAAGCCTCTCCTACATTTATCAAATGGTTTGAATTGAAAATTCAAAAAAAAAAAGAAATAGAAAATAATGGACTTGCTTTGTGTTTTATTATAAATTTCTGCTAGTTTAAGCTATTCTATTTGAGTCAGACTCAAATCTTAATCCTATCTACTAGGGAGTTGGCAATAGAGATCTGGACATCATGGTTTGAGTCCAGCTGGGCATAAGCTTTTAGAGACTCCATCTTAAACAATAGTTGAGTGAGGTGGTAGGTATGAGCCTCCTATATCCACTCTAGGGAAGCAAATTGATGGGTACTATTAAGTTCCTATCATCCGCAGTAATCTGGGGAAGCACAAGTCGAATCACAGCCCCCATAGTCCCTGGCATAAGGCCATACCCCCACACTCACACTTAAAGAACGGCCAGCACAAAGGGGGCTAGAGGAATGGTGGAGGACCTGCCTAGCAAGCACAGGGCCCTGAGTTCAAACTCTCCTACCACCAAAAAAAAAAAAGTATTTGAAGAGTGGTGATAGAGCTTGTGCTTTAAGCAGGCCAAGACCTTGGATTCAATTAAGTCTCGTTTTCTATTTGTGTAAATCAGTACCTAGCTTAAGAGATGACACAGCTGAGTTTTCAAACTTCCTTCTGCTTTAGTTTCTTGTGGTATGTTATTTTAGTTGAAAACTAAAGAAAATCTGGGCTTGGGTAGATAATGTAATTGGAAAAGAGAAGACCACATACCCTTCTGAAAGACTCTGGAGGAATTAGGAGTTCTCGAGCCACACTTGGAAAATTACTGGCTGGATGACATTGTCCAAAAAGAAATGTATTTATTACCTGTCTTATGTCACTGTAACCCCTCTACATCACACTGTTTATATAATAACATTAGAAAAAGAAAAATTACTGGCCTAAATCCATTCTTTTCCATTGTACTTGTGAATTGTTGGTATTTTATCACTTCGTTTATTGTCTGGATTATTGCCTCTTGTTCACTATTTGTCTACTCTAACTTGTTTAAATATAGGGTTAATTGTTTACGTGTAAGGCAAGATAAGTGTTTGTTTTACTTCTTATTTACCAGTTTGAAAATAGTAGATTGGTAAGTTAGCAACCTCCAGAGGTAATTAATGTAGTGTTACATATGTTCATGGTTTTAAACATACTTCATGTGTTACAGACTTTTGCTGCTTTTGTTTGGTATTTCAGTTGTGCGTGTATTAGGGTTTTTTTGTATTTTTTTGTATTTTTTTATTTTTTTTTTGTCAGTCATGGGGCTTAAACTCTGGGCTTGGGCGCTGTCCTTGCGCTCTTCAGCTCAAGACGAGCATGCTACCACTTGAGCCACAGCGCCACTTCCATGTATTATTTTGACTAGAATAACCCTCTCTATTGCTTTCCTTGACAGTCAAGATCATCTTGGCTAAGTCCTTTTGATTCATTCTTAATATTCTTCTTAGTTGTTTGTTTCCTTGCTTTCTAGTACAATAAGATGTTCCAGGATCATTTTGTACCCCAAACCTGGAATCAACCATCTCAGAAATTTCTTGTTACTCTTTGCTTGGTTTTAGATTTGAAACTGATTATCCTTTTCTTAATAGTCTTTACAGACCAGAGTGGAGATGCTAGAAATGGTTTTTGGTCTTCTGTTGGTCCTTGTTTCCAGACCTTTCCAGTGGTTAAAGCCTAAAGATGCTGTTTTGTTTGTTTTTGTGGTTTTTTTTTAAAACAAAAATTATTGCCTAATGCCAGTGGCTCTTGATTTAGTATGTTCAGTGTGAAATAAGAAACATCCAGGGCTGGGAAGGTAGCTCAGTGGTAGAGTGCTTGCCTTGCATGCATGAGGCCCTGGGTTCGATTCCTCAGCACCACATAAGCAGAAAAAGCCGGAAGTGGTGCTGTGGCTCAAGTGGTAGAGCACTAGCCTTAAGCTGAAGAGCTGAGGGACAGCGCCTAAGCCCAGAGTTCAGGCCCCACAACCGGCAAAAAAAAAAAAAAGAAAAGAAAAGAAACATCCTTTCTCATCTATCTGGAAATGCTACATCATGTCTCTCTTGTTTCGTGCATATTTGGAACATTGATGCTACTTGTAAGAGCATTGGTCAATTAACATTCCCTGAATGGTTTACCTGAAACTTAGACGTTATTTAGAAAAGATGGCATCTTTTGTAAGTTTTAAAGTTAAATCACTTAAAATCTTAAAACTTAAATCAGTTGTATTCTTGCTAATTGTGGCAGCTTAAAATTATAATAAATTTCAACAATATGTCACATTCTAATAATGTATGTGGGCTTAAAATAGTAAGTTAGAATGTGTCAAGTGGTAAGAAATTGCAATTCTTTGGAATTTCAAATTTAAGTCTTTGGCCTACTACAATAATGCTTTTAAAAAAATAAAATTGTTATGTGTGTTACAGAAGCTAATGCATTTAAAGTGATTAAAAAATAGTGGTTGATTTAAAAAAAAAAAAAAAAGCATCCCCTAAACGTTAGCTTCCAAAATTGGACGTTAGTGTTGTTAGGGGTATTTGATCAGTACTTTAAACTCCATGTAAATCTTAGGACAGGTGCTATAAATGGCACCTGAATTTCATTACTTCATTGGTTATATGAAAAGAACTAATTATTAACAAAGGAGTACCTAGCTGAAATTTGAGATGTGGAAATGTGTATATGTGTGGGAGTATGGGGGTTGAACTCTTAAAGCATGGAACATTTTAGATCCTAGCTTTTTTTGGTTGAAGGCAAGTGCTCTATCACTGTGTTCTATAGCCTTAGGCCCTAGTTTGAGCTCAAGCTGTTACCCAGTTCTTCATCCTTCTGCCAACCCTTCCCCCCCCCCCAAGTGCTATGATTACAGGCATGCCCCACCATATGCTAAGAGGCCTCTTAATAATATACTAATACTTAATATATAAGTGTAATAATATTTTAAAAATTAATAAAAGCTCTAAAGAAACAAAACTTTCAGTTTTCAAACATTAGAAATTTAGAATAGTTTTGAGCACCATGTCTGTTATGTGAATAACATCTACCTGTTAAGGTGCCTTCAGATGAAGATGAGAGACAAGTTGCTCATGATTCATGGGGGGGTTGTTTTTTATGGACTTTTGCAGGGGGCATTGGGGATTAAATTCAAGGCTTTGTACTTGTTAGACAAGTACTCTGCCGCCTGCCATCTCCTCAACCCAGTATTTTATTATTTTTAATAGTTTCAGATTATTGAGATTGAAGAATGCTAAGAATATATTTTGATTGAATGATACTATTTTAAATATGGGAATCGGAGTTGTAGGAAAGGACAAATAGTGGACTAAATTTGCTCTCCCTCTCCTCTGCCAAAAAAAAAAAAAAGGCTAAGATTAGAAATGATTGCTTCAGAAGTGACAATGTAGGCAGGTGCCAGTGGCTCACGCCTATAATCCTAGCTACTCAGGAGACTGAAATCTGAGGATTATGGTTCAAAGCCAGCCTGTACAGGAAAGCCCATGAAATTCTTATCTCCAGTTAACCACCAGAAAACTGGAAAGTGGCACTGTGACTCAAAGTGGTAGAGTGTTAGCCTTGAACAAAAAAAGCCCAGGTCCTGAGTTCAAGCCCTGTGACCAACCAAAAAAGAAGAGAGAGAAATGGTAATTTATCTGGGATTTAGAATGACATGATGATAATAATTGAAATAAGATTGGACTTTGATATTTGTTGAAATTAGGTGAATAAATGAAATTCTCTATACAATTTTAGATTTGTTCTATTTGAAATTTTCATAAACAGTTTTAAATTATTTTAAAAATGTAAATGTTCAAAGACTTTGCTATGGATTCTCATGGAATACTACAGTAGTAATGAACATAATCAGATGTTTCATCCCTCTCTGTTAGTACTACTTGCCCTCTGAGTTCCTTTCCCTTTTTTTCTCATAATGTATTTTCTTTTCTTTTCTCTTCTTTTTTTTTTTTTTTTTTTTTTTTTTTTGTCGGTCATGAGGCTTGAAATCTGGGCTTGGGCGCTAGCTCTTCAGCTCAAGGCGAGTGCTCTACCACTTGAGCCACAGCGCCACTTCTGGTTTTCTAGAGGTTTATTTGAGATAGGAGAGATAGGAGTCTCACGGTCTTTCCTGCCCAGGCTGGCTTTGAATCTCTATCCTCAGATCTCAGCCTCCTGAGTAGCTAGGATTACAGGTGTGAGACACCAGCACCCCGCTCATAATGTATTTTCTATCAACAGAAAAAAATGAAGTGGCCTATCTAAATAATTACTTCTTTATATTTTATTAAGTAGTTATGTAAAGATATTACAATTCATATTATGAGTACAATGCATCTTGACCAATATCACCTCTTCTTATAATGACCTTTAAATAAATTTTAGTATTTTAAAGAATTTTGTAAAGACTTTAGGAAGATTGAGGAAGGATGATGGTTCAGAAAAGTTATATCTTGAAAAGCTTTTTGGTAGTTAATTGGAGGTAAAACAGACAGACTTCCTGCTCAAGCTGGCTTCAAACCGTAATCCTCAAAATGTAATCCTGCACAGCTAGGATTACAGGCATGAACCACCAGTGCTGACCTTGCCATAATTCTTAAGAACTTTGAATGATTGAGACATTTTTATGTAACGACAGCTGTGTAATTATCAAACCTAAACATTACTCAGCAAATCTAGGAGTTAATGAATTGCATAAGCTCTTTATCCATGTGAACTTTTACAAAAGAATGATGACCTTTGATTCTCTACCACTAGCCATCTATCAGTATGATAAGCAGGTCCTTTTACATATTCTTACTACCAACTGTTATATTAAATAAGGGACAGGAAAGTTATACTCAGGTATGAATTTGCTCTATGGTAATCCTGGGAAGGGGAGATTAAATATTATCTATGAATTAATTGCTGGTTAAAGCCAGGTAAAGAACATGGAGTTCACTATAGAATTTCCTCTAATTTTATATTTATTTAAACTTTCTCATAATAGTTTTTATTTTATTTATTTGCCTGTCATGGGGCCTGAACTCTGGGCCTGGGTGCTGTCCCTCAGCTCTTCAGCTCCAGGCTAGCACTCTACTACTTGAGCCACAGCGCCACTTCCAGCTCTTTCTTCTTTTTCTGTGTTGCTAAGGAATTGATTCAGGGCCTCATGCATGCCAGGCAAGCACTCTACCACTGTGCCACCTTCCGAGCCCTCATAATAATATTTTTCCATTATAAAAAAAAATATCCAATAGGGTAGATAATGTAGACAGAATTTTAAAAGAGGAAACAGGTTAATAGCTAATAAAGGTTTTTCCCTGTTTAGGCAGAGGAGTTTGAACTACACAGTAAATATTAAAGCAATCATTGTAGATTTCTAGTTAAGAAGAATGGGTGATATCAAAGTTATGTTCTAGGAGGGTTAACATTATAGAATAATGTAGAATAGATGAGAGGATTGAGAGTTCAGAGGGAAACCATTCATTGCTATAATGCAACTTTTTTCCTTTTTCTTTAAAAAATTTTTATTATAAAGGTAATATACAGAAGGGTTTCAGTTATGTAAGTCAGGTAATGAAAATGTTACCCCTTATTATAATACAACTTTAAAATCATAAGGAGGTTAGTAGTATTTGTGAGTGCCTTGCTAAGATTCTGGCTCAGCATGGTGTGTACATACCTGAAACCCCACACTGGAAAGACTGAGGCAGGATCACAAGTTCAAGCCGCCTGGGCTACACAGTATGACCCTATGTCAAACAAAACAAAGCTTAAATAAAAGTCTGAAACATTTCAGATGAAAGGAATAGCTCTCTATCCAGGCTTTCAGCCAGGAACTAGTGTCAGCATAACAGAAAAGGAGAGCACAAACCCACATCTCCTTTGATTAGAGTGTATTATATCATAGGGGTATTTGAACATAATGAAGTATACCAAATGAAATTGTACCTAGATAGAAGCTCAGTCAAGATTTTGGCTCTTTCAATAAGTCAGCATAAATTGACCTCCTTTTACTGTTTTTGGGGTTACTGTTTTCCCAGAGGTGATTAAAATGAAGCCTCATATTTTATATCCTAAGTCACAACTTCCAGGACAATCTTTGAGAAAGAAGGGCTTAGCTCTTCTCCTTTTCTTGCATTTTCAGTCAGAATTCTACCAATGCCAGCTAGATTACAGATGGCTAGCATAATTTGTTGGATTTTGTTGTTGTAACTTGTTTTTGTTTTGTTACTAAAAGAAAAAATAGTTACCTCAAGGGACAGCAATAAGGAAATACTTTAGTTATGAAATATACTGTTTCATGTAGTCCCAATATGAAGATATCTGCACAAACTTGGGGAAAAGCAACTGAGTTATCTAGTTATTGTAAATTTAGAGAACAGTAGAAATTCCAAATAGTGATAGTATTAAAAATGTTTCTAAGACTTCATAGGTTGTTTTCATTAGTGGATTATCTTTTAAATACAGGAAAATTTATAGAAAAATAACATATAAGGAAAGTTAGAATCGAGATTATTTAAAACCTTGTAGGAATTTAGCCTTGTTACATGTTTTTGGGCTTGGGTGTTAACATTTATAATCCCAGCACTTGGGAGGGTTGGGCTAGGACCACATGGCTACTAATGAGACTCAATATCAAATTTATTTTTTCTTTTTCAAACAAAAATCCTCAATTGTTTGTGGAAATGTAAAATGGTTTTAACTTTCTGGAGGGTGCTTTATATAATCATTAGTAAACTTACTCATACCATTCTAGCAATTCCCCTTAATTTGTCCCAAGGAAATCATGTGTGTGTGCATATGCATAAAAGAAAGGTAGGTTTAAGTACATGAGCTTTCAGTGCAGCACTGTGTATTAAAAATTATCAGTAGAGCTGTGGTTCAAAGTGGTAGAACAGAAAGCTGTTTCTGAGCACCCAGGCCCATAGTTAAGGCCCTCAACCAACAACCAATAAATGGCTGGGTGCAGTTGGCTCCACCCCCATAATCCTAGCTACATAGGAGATCTGAGGATCGTGGTTCAAAGCCACCCTAAGCAAGAAAATCTGCAAGACACATCTCCAATTAACCACCAGAAAAACAGAAATAATGATGTAGCTCAAAGTAGTAGAGCACTAGCCTTGATTGAAAAGCTTAGGGACAGTGTCCAGGCCCTGAATTCAAGCACCATGACCACCCAAAACAAAGGGAAAAAAATTAGCAACAGTCTAAGCATCCACTTGTGGAGGATTGATTTAAATAGTAAATCCATAAAACAATACTAAGACACCATGGAAGAGAGAGAAGTTGATTTGTTCATACAAATACAAAGATAAACAAAAATTTTAAAAAACTACATGTTATCAAATCAGTTGGGTATCATTTTTATCTTTTGGGAGGATCATTAAAAAATTTCATTTCTGTTTTTATGTGCTTGTAATGTTTGCACATTTTTGTAACAAGGTATTTAGGAGTATATGTTGATAACAACAACTAACAATGGGGGAGCTGACTTAAGTTTTAAGTGTCATTCCTTCAGAATAAGAATTCTGAATTTAAAAAAAAAAAAGAATTCTGAATAAGATCTCTGCCAGGAATCACAGAACATATATGTTTAGGTTCTTCTCTCCCCCCCCCCCCCATTTTGAGGCATCTTCCTGTCCATTTACCTTTATTCTTAAAATGTTTCATGGAGATCAGTGATAGGTTTGTCTAAACAGCTTAAGAAATTTATCAAGGAAATTGTTTCTAGAGATTGAGTACGTTGGCTGTTGCCTTTAATCCCATCAGAATCACAGTTCAAGGCAAGCTTAGGCAAAAAACAAAAAGAAAACATTGCAGCCTATAGCTGGGTGTGGTATTATGCATTTGTTCACTCTGCTACACAAGAAACATAAATAAGATTGTGGTCCTGGCCAGCTTTGGAATAACAAAGCCATTTTCTTGTCTAAGAACCTGGTTAAAGTGGTAAAGTTTCACAAAGCTCTCAGTACTGCCAAACAAGTAAGGAAAATTGTTTATGTAACAGATTATTTTCAGCAACTATGGAATAGGTTAAGATCTTGTTTTGGTTTTGTAGGGTGTATGTTTCTTTTCCTTCCAAATCTGACTTAATTTTTAAGTGTCATATTTCAGGATTTTTTTCCTTCATAGTTGTAAAAATGCAGTACTTGGCACATAGGCAAAGCTAAAGAGTGGAAATTGCCTACCCTCATACCTTGGATGAAAGAAGGATCTTGAATAACACTTAACATAGTTTTTATAGTCATAGTAGTTCATATCGTTATTGTTTTGTTTTGTTTTGTTTTGTTTTGTTGGTCGTGGGGCTTGAACTCTGGGCCTGGGCGCTGTCCCTCAGCTCTTCAGCTCAAGGCGAGTGCTCTACCACTTGAGCTACAGAGCCACTTCCGGTTTTCTGGTGGTTTATTGGAGATAGGAGTCTCACCGTCTCTCCTGCCCGGGCTGGCTTTGAACCGCAATCCTTAGATCTCAGCCTCCTGAGTAGCTAGGATTACAGGCGTGAGCCACCAGCGCCCGGCTTCATATCGTTATTGAATGAATGATAGATGAAGGAAATAGGCAAACCTACATAGTAAATATACCCAAACACTCAGAAACTTTACCATAGCACCAGTTAATAACTGTGTGTGCTACTCCTGGGCCTGTTACTGAACTTTTTATGCTCAAGGCTAGCATTTTGCCACTTGAATCACAGTTCTACTTTGGACTGTTGGTGGTTAATAAGAGTCTTACAGACTTTCTTGCCTGGGCTATCTTTGAACGACAATCCTTAGATCTCAACCTCCACAGTAGCTAGGATTACAGACATGAGCTACCAAGGCCCAGTTGTATTTTTTATGGGTTAATCTTTTCCATCTCCTTTAGTTCTGGTGAACTAAGGCATGATGCATGCTGCACCCGTAGTCCTACAGTTGAAGTTAACCTTTTTGTAGTTGTTTCTTCATTTATAAAATAATATACTAAGCCCTACATTTTTATCCCATTCTTTTCTTTCTTCCAAGATGAAATTTGTATGTTTCACTGCAGCTGCAGATATTTGATATTTGAGGTTTTTACATGAAATGTAAACATATAGCAAACTACTACAACATTAGTTTTCCAGCACACTCGTTATGGGGTACAGTAAAGTCATTGGTTGCATTTTGAACTTCTCTATGATTTTTTAAAGTAAGTCGAGAATAAAAATTGACATTAAAAAAGAAAAGAAAACAATGCTAGTCAGGAATGATGGCTCATTCACCCTAGTACTCCTAGGTACTTCTGGCAGAAAAAGAAGGATCTCCCTTCAAGGCCAAAGCTTACCTCAAAGAACAGAAACTTAGGAGGGTATCAGTCAGAAGCAAAGAGTTTTAGCATTGTGAAAAAGGAAATAGGCCTGGGGTATGGCTCTAGTAGTAGAGTGCTTGTCTAGAAAGTTCAAGTCCTAAGT